>NW_024412396.1:455248-693792 GCF_014898765.1 Herpailurus yagouaroundi
AAGAAAGAAAGAAAGAAAGAAAGAAAGAAACTGTTTCCCTTCTGCCAGTTGTTCTCCTGCTCTACAATGAACAATCTGAATAAACAGCAATGCTTTCCGTCCTTTATCCTGGCTAAGGTGATCACGAACCCCAAAGATGGCATCCCTTCAAAGAAGCAAACTTCCAAATTCTAAAACAGCTAAGCTGCAGATAGTGGGTCATTCTATTTGTATACTTATAATGAACATTTCGGAAAAGTCTTCTAAACTGTCCTCCCATCCTCTATGTACCCCTCCCACCACCTCGGACCCTTCTCCTTTCCCACCAGACACTCCATCAGACACTGAAGTCAAACTGAGCCAGCTCTTCCTGGAAACAATTTGGCTCTCTTCTCAAAGTTTGTACTCAAACTTGTCCCTGTGAATATCCAGTTATCCTCCCAGGCTAAGACCCAGATGTCACTGTTTTGACTCAGGTGATCACTACCCCACTCGTCTTACCGTTGCCCTGTTCAGATGAAGATCAGGATTGCTGCAAGCCATCCTGTCAACTTTCTCCTACAGTGAGAGAGAAAGACAATCAGTGGATCCTATCTCACTCTTAAGGATGGTCAACATGCCCTAGACCTCTTCCTTGTCAAAATGTTACCTACACCCACCTTTTTATAGAGTAACTGCTTGAGTGGTCTATTACTCAGTCCCTGACACCTCAATGATGTAATGGTTTTTATGTGTACATGAAATATTAAAATATTATTATAATTTATCCATGTAATAGTATACAGATAAAATAAATGTGTAAAAGCATTCTGATAAAAAAAATTTTTAATAGTGAGATAATGGTATAAATGAGGAAAGCCTAGAAAAGAAATTTCACTTATTTAAAGCATTTCCTCTGCCCACAAGCCCAGCTCCAAATACTGGCAGAATCATGTTTCTACATTCAAGCCCCCTTAAAACATCCATTGAAAGGGGAGCCTGGGTGGCACAGTCGGTTAAGCGTCTGACTTCAGCCAGGTCACAATCTCACGGTCTGTGAGTTCGAGCCCCGCGTCAGGCTCTGGGCTGATGGCTCAGAGCCTGGAGCCTGTTTCCAATTCTGTGTCTCCCTCTCTCTCTGCCCCTCCCCTGTTCATGCTCTGTCTCTCTCTGTCTCAAAAATAAATAAACGTTAAAAAAAAAATTAAAAAAAAAAAAAACATCCATTGAAAGTCAAATTCTGGGGGCGCCTGGGTAGCTCAGTCAGTTGGGCGTCCAACTTCAGCTCAGGTCTTAATCTCACAATTCATGGGTTCGAGCCCCTGCAATGGGCTATCTGCTGTCACCACAGAGCTGGTTTTGGATCTTCTGACCCCTTTCTTTGCCCCTCCCCTGCTCACACACTCACTCACTCTCTCTCTCTTTCAAAAATAAACATTTTTTTTTCAACGTTTATTTATTTTTGGGACAGAGAGAGACAGAGCATGAACGGGGGAGGGGCAGAGAGAGAGGGAGACACAAAATCGGAAACAGGCTCCAGGCTCTGAGCCATCAGCCCAGAGCCCGACGCGGGGCTCGAACTCCCGGACCGCGAGATCGTGACCTGGCTGAAGTCGGACGCTTAACCGACTGCGCCACCCAGGTGCCCCAAAAATAAACATTTTTTTAAAAATTATTAAGAAAAAAAAGAAAGTCAAATTCTGATTCTCTAATTTAAATAGATGGCCAGAAATTATGGAAAGAGCCCAAATGTCCAAATGATTAAGAAGATGTGGTGTCTATATACATAATGGGATACTACTCAGTGATCAAAAAGAATGAAATCTTGCCATTTGCAACAATGTGGACAGAACTAGAGTGTATTATGCTAAGTGAAATAAGTCAAAGAAAGATCTCATATGATTTCACTCATATGTGGAATTTAAGAAACAAAACAGATGAACATAGGGGAAGGGAACCAAAAACAAGATAAAAATAGAGAGGGAGGCAAACCATAAGAGACCTTTAAATACAGAGAACAAACTTAGGGTTGCTGTAAGGGAGGTGAGTATAGGGATGGGCTAAATGGGTGATGGGCATTAAGTAGGGCACTTGTTGGGATGAGCACTGGGTGTTATATGTAAGTGAAGAATCATTGGGCTCTATTCCTGAAACCAATACTACATTGTATGTTAACTAACTTGAATTTAAAGAAATTAAAAGAAAAAAATGATAAAAAGAATGAATGAAGAAATGAATACATACATACATACATACATACATACATACATACGTTGATGGCCAGAAACCACATGCAAGTGCAGACAGATGTGCTGTGAAGAAACTGCTATGTTCCTGGCTATATTCGTTGTATTTTTCTAATTATGTTCATTGCCTAGCACATTACAAAAGTACAAACACATGAATTAAAATTGTTTAAATGGTTGGGTGTGCCTGGGTGGCTCAGTTGGTTAAGTGTGTGACTTCAGCTCAGGTCATGATCTTGCAGTTCGTGAGTTTAAGCCCCACATGGGCTCTGTGCTGACAGCTCGGAGCCTGGAGCCTGCTTCAGATTCTATGTCTCCCTCTCTCTCTGCCCCTCTCCCACTCGTACTCTGTCTCTCTATCTCTCTCAAAAATAAATAAACATTAAAAAAAAATTTTTTTTTTAGTTGTTTAAATGGTTGGCTCAAATATGTCTATGGTTGGTTGGGTAACAACATTAAGAGTTAAAAGCAACAATTTAGCAGAAGCCAAATATAAAATTTTTAAAACTATACTATTATTATTTTTTAAAATGTAAACACTCACCAAAGTAAGAAATCAGACTAAAATATAATTCCTCTGCCTTAAAGCTCCCTGATTGAAAAAAGGCCAGTCCCTAAACTACAAACATGAATATAAGGTAGGTGCATTCTTTATTCTGCCACACAGAACAAAGTAAGTAATGGTAAATTAAAAAGCAAAGGTCTATGTCAAGAGAAGCAAGAAAGCAAAAAAAAAAAAAAAGTGTATAGGAGGCCTAAATCAAAAGTGCTCAGAAGACCAATGTGAAGCATCTAAGTGGCCAGGCTCTCACACCTGAAGGAAACCCCCATGTAAGTGGCTACTGATATAAAAACAGCCTGAAAGCCTATGCAAAGCAGGAGCTCCAGTGGATTAATCCCAAGGAAATGACTGCAGAATGGGGTATATACTGTTTTCTATTATAGCCTGTGGGAAATCCAGAGCCACAGTATCTCATGGTTAATCTAGGGAGAGCACTTAATTTATACTTAAGTATTAGTGCTTTCATTTTTCTTTAAAAATGTACACAAATATTAATAAGCCTTATTTTAAATTTTTTTAATGTTTGTTTATTTTTGAGAGAGAAAGAGTGCGAGTGGAGGAAGTGCAGAGAGAGGGAGACACAGAATCTGAAGCAGGCTCCAGGCTCTGAGCTGTCGTTAGGTACAGAGCCCGACACAGGGCTCAAACCCACAAGTGGGGAGATAATGACCTGAGTCAAAGTTGGATGTTTAACCAACTGGGCCCCCCAGGTGCCCCAATAAGCATTATTTTAATATAGACTTTTTCCCCACTACAAAAGATGAACATGTTGGGATGGGCTCTGCGATTGATTATACATGCCTACAGGAAACCTGGATAGTTCAAAGAGCTGTCTAGCAGTGAGGCACCCATATAGGCTGTTGCTAATACTCAAGTTATAAGAAGATATAGGGGTGCCTGGGTGGCTCAGTCAGTTGAGTGTCTGACTCTTGATTTTGGTTCAGGTCATGATCTTCTGGTTCGTGAGTTTGAGCCCCACACTGGGGGGCTCTGTGCTGATAGCATGGAGCTTTGCTTGGGATTCTCTCACTCTCCCTCTCTCTCTGCCCCTCCCCTGTTTGCTCTCTATCTCTCTCTCAAAATAAATAAAAACAAACTTAAAAAAAAAAAATTAAGAAGAAATAAGTCACCCCTGCATACACAGCTTTGCAAAACCACACACACTGAACGCCACTAATGACGGCCCATGCTGCTTGCTAAAGAGCCACATGGAAACTGCTGTTCCTACCTCTATTCATCTGGCCGGGGTGACCATAAATACTTACTGCTTGGGCATAGGCACTGAGGGCTTGCTGGGAGATCTTAGGGTTCTGGCCAGTATTGAAGTAAAGAGAAAGATATGCATTCCCCAGAATATCTGAAAGAGAAACAAAGGGTTTCCGGCTCGTTGTGTAAGGGGCTTGGAAGTTACCACTCCATCCTGACAGACTGAAAAATCCTCAACTCTTCTTGGATCCAGAAGACAGGGAACAACACAGGGCAAACCACTGCCCCTAAAACTGGAGAGAGTCAGGCGAACACAGGGAGTGACCAGGGCAGACACTCACGAGCTGCAGGACCCGGTGCTGAGGTAGGCACACCTGAACTGTAACTGACAAAGTGCTGGAGGTTCAGCGTGGACAAGTCTGGGAGCAAGAAACTCCAGGGGTCCCTGTGGGGCAATAAACTTAGAGATTCCCCGGGCTTACACCAATGGGTTAACAAGGCGTAAAGAATTACAAAGCCATAGGATGTTCACACCCAAGTTTCGGTAAACAAGATTAGATAAATAAGTATAGAGAGGGCGGGATGAAGGCCCCAATACAGAACACAGGTATATGAAATAACCAAGATTAGATACTCAGGGCAGAAGCGCCCCACAATTTAGTACTACAGCAGAAAGCTGCTTTCACAGGAGGGAAGGATCAAGTTAGATAAACAGGTAACTAGAGCTATAGACTGCTGCCTGCCTGTGGGTGAAGCTGCCCAGAGCGGAGCTGATTAGCAAAAGAAAAAGGTGCCTTGTTAACCCTGAGGTTACTTGCTCTGTCTCATCCCCTAGGCTACCTAAGATAAACAGAGGTGCTGCCTCCCGTCTGCTGTATACAACCTTCCATTCGGTGCCAGGATTTCGTTTTATATTAACCCAAACCCCTAACCCCGAATATCTTCAAGACCCCTTTTCCCTCACGTCCATGAGTTAATGTTCACACACAGTCTCTTTGTGCACGTCCATCACCATGTTTGTAAGCCTTCTGATCCTAATAAAAACGGGGCAAAGACCCTTATACTGGGCTATTGTCTTTTCCCAGACATTAGCCATCTCTCACTTTTAATCCTGCGTCCCATTTTCTCGCCAGACAAAAAAGAATTTCAGACTTAAGAGTCTATGACAGGTCCAGGTCATAAGGAGGCCCCCACAATACTGTGAGATTTACCTCCAGAAGCGTCAACCAGCCAGATTCCCCCAGCAAGTATCAGAGAAAAATCCCCTCATACTTCCAGCAAGGGGAAGGGGAGAAAGAACTGTTCTGAACTACGCCAGAGATCCCTGTTCTTAACAAGGTCTACCCTCGGCAGAAACTATCTAACCAGAGCCTAACTGATCTGAGGAAGGAAAATATCCACCTGGCTCTCTCCTTGTACCTAGGAGAGGCGAAACACCCACTTCCAGCCCACCCCAGCCATCCTGCCCCTCCTAAGCAGAGAAAAAACTGAGATACATAGTGATGAATCATCTCAGAGCCCAGCTTCAAGATATAACTTATTCTGGTCACCCTCAAGGGTCTATTTGAAAGGTCCCACATCTGACAAAATCCAGTGATAACACTATATTTAGTATACCCCAAATTCCACTGAGATAAAGAGGCAAACATAGACCCAAAGGAGAAACTTGAACAGACTGCACAAAAGTCCTGCCTTGCTTATGTGCAAATAAGCGTCCTCTCTTGGATGAAACGATCCAAGAGTTCCTAGAATAGCGGCTCATCAAAATACCTTTCCGGCTTCTTCAAAACAAAGACACTTAGAACCAGACTCAACAGTTGGGCTGCAGATGATTGTGGAATGTAGCCATACTGAGAACCACTGCTCTAGAAAATTGGAGACCTTTTTCTTTTGAGAGCACTCACACCAGGAACGGCCATCATGGACATCCATCTGCACGGCCAACTTAGCCTGTCGGACACTGTCCATTACATGACGAGAATGTTCATCTCCAGTGTCAGTCCGCAGCTGGCGAAGCACCATGGACAGGTTTTGAAGGGAGACTTTGTTCTTGCACTGCAAATGGAGAAGACATATACTCACCCTTCCTGATTCTATTTCCCCTTTCGTATGCATCTTAATCTTCTAAATCTAATTTTTCATCTTAATTCTTACTGCGTTTGTATCTTAGACCCCTATCTACAAGGATCAACTTGGTTGTTAATCTTTCTTCACCTCTCATCTATCCCTGAACCTGATCCCATCATCTTCTTCCTTTCTCAGTCCCCTGGCCCTATTGTCCTCATCCAGGTCTGCTCCGACTCTCCCTCCCCTCTGATTTCATTCTCCTAGCTCCAGTATAGTTCTATTCTGGTATTCATATCCTAGGGAAATTCAAAGAACCAAAACAATCTCATCTTTCCCATCTGTGTTTTCCAAGAGTATAATAGATGGCTCACATGGGTGAGGGCTCCAGAGAAGCAGGTGTGGGCAGACGCAATATCCCCTTTTTTCCAGTACACCTCACCCAGCTGGTTCCAGGCTTCCACCAGCTTGGGCTCCAGCTTCACAGCCTTGGACAGAAGTTCCTCAGCCTTAGGGCTATAGTCAGGAGTCACATTCAGTGCCTTCCCAGTCAGCATCAGAACCTGGGCCTTGCCCTGGGCAGAACCTAGGTGGAAGGGGAAAAAGATAAAGGCAATTGGAAAAACTGAGGCAATCTTACAGATAAGACCAGGACACTTTCTCTCAAGAAATAACCTCAGGTCAGCCCTAGGAAGGAAACAGTTGAAGGAAATCTGTATGAACAAACCACTTATTGAAAGCCTACCATAGGCAGAGTACTGTGTTAGGTTATGGGGTAACAAAGAAAGCATTATCCCTACCCTGGAGGGGCTTATTGCCCCTCTGGTAGAGAGAGAGAACAAAGCATATTCGTGGAAAATTAAAACAACAATGAAAAGGGGCATCTGGCATATCCCAATGAATAAGCTTTAAAAAGTGAAAAGGAGAAAACTATGTAAACCAAGACAGAGAGGCAGAAACCCCTGTGGCATGTTCAAGGAAGAATTGATAGTCCAACCCAAAAGAAACAGAAAGTTCCTCTGTAAGTAAGTAGGCAGAGAGAAGAGTAGAAGAAAACAAACAGAAATGGTCAGACAATAGAGACTTGAATACCATTTTAATTCCTACCAAATTAAGGTGTTGAGACTTTAACCAGTCAGCAGCAGGAATCTTTGAATACACTTGAGCAAAGAGGCAAACAAAAGGATAAGACTAAACGCAGGAAGAAATATTTAGAAAGATAATGGCATGATCATTATATAAAAAATTTGGAAGTAAAAAAAATTAGAAGCAGAAAGGTCAATTAAGAAGAACAGTCTCAGAAAAAAATATGTTCTTTTATTTTATGGCATTCGCTATAATCAAACTTTGGAAAACATTGTCTAGAGGACCGGTAGGCTGCCATCCTACACAGTGGCCCTTAGAAGAAATATTCTGTTGGGGCGCCTGGGTGGCTCAGTCAGTTAGGCATCCGACTTCGGCTCAAGTCATGATCTCATAGTTCATGGGTTTGAGCCCCGCATTGGGCTCTGTGCTGACAGCTCAGAGCCTGGAGCCTGCTTCAGATTCTGTGTCTCCCCCTCTCTCTGCCCCTCACCTGCTTGCTCACTTGCTCTTTCTCTCAAAAAAAAAAATTTTTTTTGAAAAAAAAATTTTTTTAAAAAAGAAGAAATATTCTGTTGTACCATCCTGCAACAGCCACAAACAATATAGCAGAGTTTAGAAAGAGAGAGCAAAACTCTGCAGCACGTTAGTTAGCCTCCCGCAGGGGGCTCCATGCTCTTTTGCAGCTCGTACCCACTACTTCCTCCATCTGCTGCAGGGTCTTCTCCATCTCTTCCCGCACATCCTGTTGCTTCCTTCCAGCATCCTCCACACCATGTGTCTCGAAATAGCACTCTCGAAACGAATAGAGCTGATCCACCAGTTCCTAAGAAGTGTAAAAAGGGTACCATTAAGAGGAGAGAACATCATACTCTGGTTTCTCTTCAGATCGTGTAAATCTTTCACCTTTTACTCAAGATTTCTGTGGAAAAGAGGAGCGAACGGCAGACAAGGAAATTTGAGACTGGCTGGCCATACCAGTTGGGGCCTAGAATTACTGATTCTCTATCTCACTAGGAATGACACAAGAGGCAGGCGGACAGGTCTACCAAAATGCACAGGTCATGAAGAAAAGTAGCCACTGTCCCAGGACCACTCTGGTGAAGTTCCGTGCCAGTCTGTGCACCATGATGACAGCTGTCTCTCTCCCAGCCCCAGCAGGGCTTCCAGTATGGCTAAGCACTTCATATACCATAGTCAAGAGGAGGGAAACACTTTGCAACTTGAGATAAAACAAGAAGTTAATAAGATAATCCAATATGGGACTGCCCTCCAGAATATATAAAACTTTGAAATTTCCCCTGAAAACTGGACTTCCTGACAAAAATAACCTGCTCTCTGATTTTTCCTATGCTGGTATCTGAAAATATATGACCTTTGTGAATATGATAAACATGTGAGAGCCACTGTTTTCCACAACCAACAGACCGATTTAAGTTTGAGAACCTTGGTGTTTTTCCAGGATTTTGTTTCTTCAAATACTCCTATTTTTGTTTGTTTGTTTTGTTCTGTTATGTTTTTGTCAAGTCACCTTCTGGCTCTCTTGTATTCTTCCCAAGTAAATGTTCCCTTTCCTATTTTAAATACCTCTGTCTCTGAGTCTTCCTGGGACACCAAAGCTTTTCCATTACCTGTTCTTTCATCCTGAAAATGAACAGCAGCAGAAATATATAACACAACTCACAACACATCTGTCGCATCTTAACTACCTCCACAACTAAATCCATCTACCTATCTCCATCCCACTAGTAATATCCTGGACTAAATCAGCACCATTACTTGCCTGGACTATTGCAATAGTTTCTTACCTGGTCATCTTGTTTCTATTCTCTCCTATTCTCCTCATTATAGTCGGAATGACCTTACAAATATATACATCATCTCACAAACTCTCAGTTTTCCACTGTAGAATAAAATCGAACTCCTAACCACAGCTGAAAAGACTGTACAATCTGACCTCACACTACTCACCCGGCTACAAACTTCACTTCTCACTCTCCCCTCTACAATACTCAAGCCACATTGGCTTTCATGGAGTTCTTCAGATTCAGCAAGCTCAGTCCCACGATGGGAGCCTTATACATGTTGTTCCCCCTGCCTGGACATTCTTCCACCATATCTCTGCATGACTCATTCTTCATCATCATTTAGATCTCAGTTCAATATCAACTTCTCAGAGAGGCTTTCCATGACTCCTCAAACTAAAGTAACCACTTCCACTTTTGCCCACTGTTAAATCACACTCTTATTTTTCTCCATTGTACTTATCAGTTGAAATTATGTGGCCTATACATTAGCGGTCTATGTCTGTCTCCATCACTAGAATGTAAGCTCCATGATGGGAGGGTCTTAATCTCCTGTCTCCCATGTTCAGAACTATACATAAGCACTACCACAGGATTTGGGACATGATAGGCCCTCATTAAAAATGTTGACTGAGGTGCGCCTGGGTGGCTCAGTTGGTTAAGTGTCTGATTTTGGCTCAGGTCATGATCTCATGGTTCATGAGTTCGAGCCCCATATTGGATTCTCTGCTGTCAGCACAGAGCGTGCTTCGAATCCTCTGTCCCCTTCTGTCTGCCCCTCTCCCACTTGTGCTCTCTCTCAAAAATAAACACTTTAGAAAAAAATGTTGACTTAATGGTTTAATGAATCATCCTTGTCTCTAACCAACAGGTTATGTGCTGTACTTAATTTAAAACCCCACCCAGAGCAAAGAGAATGGACAGTATCCTCTGTAGTAGCGATATTTTTCAAATTTTATTGTGTGCACTATTTTCAGGACACAGCCCACAGATTCTGGTTTTAGAAGTTTTCACAGAACTCAAATCACCTATTAACAAGCACTTTAGATGGCTGAAATGAAAATGGTCTATAAAACACACTTTGAAAAATATCCTTTTGTTACATTCCTTTTTCCCTTTTTAGGCAGAAATCAAAATGTACCACCATTCCCATAAATAGTAACATCACTATCTTTTTCCTCTCCTCTACTCCATTCCCCCCCATTCCATTCCTGCACCACTCCTGCCCACCTACCCCAAGGTACTCCCAGCATACATGCTTAGTCCATCTACGACAAATGAGCCCAGGAAAAGACAGTTCTCAGCAAAACTTACAATACAATTCCTTTTGTCCTGCAATCAGCATGGCTGCCAATTAGGAATTTTAATTAGAGAGGGTCTCATTGTCTCATTCTAGCTGTGAAAGCAAATATGCATGAAATTGTTTAGTTTTGTTGTTTTGTTTTGCTGCAGTAAACACTTTTTTAATGTTTATTTATTCATTTTGAGAGACAGAGAGCACATGCAAGCAGGGGAGGGGCAGAGAGAGGGAGACAGAGAGAATCCCAAGCAGGATCTGTGCTGTCAGCCCAGAGCTCAACACGGGGCTCGATCTCACCAACTGTGAGATCATGACCTGAGCCAAAATCAAGAGTCAGTCGTTAAACCAACTAAGCCACTCAGCTGCCCCACTGCAGTGAACATTTTTAATAACTTTTTGTCTCGTGGAAAAATCAATATATGTAAGGTGCTAAAATTCAAGTATGTACATGTAAAAAATACAAAGTAAGAAATTCCTCATAATCACTCCGAACAACCTCAGGGATAACTACTGTTTAGTATACCTCTTCAGACTTTTTTCTAGACGTATCCAAATACATATATACAACGTCTCTAATATGGAGCCAGTATTGATAATCTCGGATTTCAGCGAGTCACGACAGGGAATGAAAATAAATTAATCCAAGTCAACTGGAAGTAAAATAAAGCTCACACTCTAAAAAATGTTATTTTAATAGGCTCAAGAAACAAATAAATGTCACCAATGTTTAAACTTTTTGCATTACAAGCCTTTAGTCAGGGTATAAGCCTGTCACAGGTCTAATGTTTAAATTTCAGGCTGTCTTAGAACACAAAGAACTGAGTTTCTGAGTTTTAAGGAAAATACTGGGTCATGGAAATAAGGTAAAGAAGTAACCAGTTAGCTCATACCTACCAAGTACAAAAGACTAGCCTTCCTCACAACTGCAGTCAACTGTGAACTGGGTGGAGTATGGGCCCTCTGCATCAGACCCCAGACTGGAATAGCAAGTGTGCAAAAGAATCAAAACCGTGCAGTCCTGAGAGGAGTAACCAGGATACAAGGGGTGCAAGCTATTACTGTGCTTGTTGCCAATTTCAAAGCAGGTAAGTAGTAAAGAAATGGCCAGTTTCAAAGCAGAGAAGTAGTAAAGAAATGGCCTTTGTGGGAATGAAAACAATACATGATAATAGCTCCTGCAGATCTGCTACATACATGTGTATACTATCTGTTATGGGTGAATCGGAAAAACAAAACAAAACTCCGTAAGAACGCTGAAGAATAAATTTAGGAGCGCAAGAATAAACTTAGGAGCAACAAATCCTCTTCCAAACAGGAGTGAAGTTGAGTGCAGGCAGGTCAGCAGCAGAAGGTCCCAACACCCCGCTGCGCCCCTTCCGTAACAGGGGAGGCTCCCCTCTCCGCCAGCGGGCGAACCCTCAGGAGTTGTTATAGTAACCTCACTAACACATGCAGCGTCCTGCATGCGCCAAGTAATTCGCTGGTAATATATAGACTGGACTCCCCCCTTCTTCCCAAGTAACAAAAGCACATATAGATTTTAACCTATGACTCCCACCTGCAATTTCTGCAAGATCTGCTTGACTTCCTCGTCTTCATCAGCCATCATTTCCCAGCCAGTCTCGGCTTCTCCGCCCCCAACTTTGTAACCACAGAGACTCAGGCCCACCCCCATGGTGGAGCCAGAGCGACATCTAGGGTACTGGAGGCTTACCCGCACCTGAGTAGAGGAGCTGGTTGGTTTGGGTTTTACATGTATCCAAACATTATTTTTAATTTAAAAAAAAATGGACAAATTATACATTTGACAAATCACAATGGTAATTTACGATTTCAGGGAAAAACACAAAAATTCTCCAGTTTTCTTATGAGAATCACTATAAAGTTATAATGTAAACACATTTCTCAATGTGAAAAGGCATAAAATTTCCTTTATAGATAACGTGTCACTTATCTATCATGTAATATCAAATGCACGTGTAATGCCTTAAAGTAAATATGATTCTTTTGAGCAAAAGGAGCCAAATCAAAGACATCATTAAGGAAAAACATGCATACAAGACTGAATTCTATGGAGGACAGAGGCCATTATTTTACTTATTTTTAATTTTTTTATGTTTATTTATCTTTGAGAGAGAGGTGGGGGAGGGGCAAAGAGACAGACAGAATCTGAAGCAGGCTCCAGGCTCTGAGCTGTGAGCACAGGGCCCCATGCGGGGCTGGAACTCACAAACCCCAAGATCATGCCCTGAGCCACCCAGGTGCCCCTATTTTACATATTTTTAAACTCGATAGTTCTGACAGAGCTCTCAGAACATAGTTTTTCAGTTAATGGGCAGCAAACTGACTTACTGGTTAAATTAGCAACCATGCAGCTGCCTGACAACAATTGGATAATTTAGGAGTAACTGGCTTCTGGACATTAATTTTAATTACTTTGAAAAGCCATAATTTAGTACCAAATGTTTAAACACCCACTATAATTGCTAAGCTGTGAAGTCAGCTTTATAACAGATCAGCTATACAAAAGTCATCAATTTTCTTCAAAAAAAAAAAAAAGCTAGTAGAAATCCCAAAGAATAAAGAAAAAATTACTAAAGGTCACATTTACTAATCTAGTACCATAAGTCCAGTCTTAGGCCATCCCAAGTGGCTGCAAGGAGGAATGGCAGAGGTGATGATGTTGGAAAAGGGTGCTTCGTTTATTTATTTATTTGTTTGTTTATTTATTTATTAGCTTTTAGGGCATGATCTCACCTCTCCTGAGTTTGAGCCCTGCACAGGGACTCTGCTGACATACTGTGTCTCCCTCTCTCTCTGCTCCTCTCCCACTAACGCTCTCTCTGCCTCAAAAGTAAATAAACGTTAAAAAAAATTTTACCGTTTATTTACTTTTGAGGCAGAGAGAGACAGAGCGTGAGTGGGGGAGGGTCAGAGACGGAGGGAGACACAGAATCCAAACCGAGCTCCAGGCTCCGAGCTGTCAACACAGAACCCAACGCAGGGCTCAAACCCACAGACCAAGAGATCAAGACCTGAGTCGACGTCCGGTGCTTAACAGACTGAGCCACCCAGGTGCCCCAGAAAAGGGTACTTCTTAACCTGTGGGCCCTTTTGTGCTGTAAGGCAACACAGGATCTAGCAGAGAGGAAAATCGATGAGGCAGGAATTTTAAACAAAAGTTTTTGGTTCAGATGGTAAGGAGGCCCTCAAGAACAGCAGAAATCAGTATATCCAGGAGGCAGGGCTGGAGTCTACTTCGTGAACTAGAGGGTTTCTTCTTGGTATCCAAGTCCTTTTTAAATTTCTTCAAGTTTTTTAGCCAGGTTTGATATGTCATAATTCTGAGCCAGATACATTCCAAACACGTTGCCAAAAGTAAATCCAAGCAGGATCTGGAGCATGGGGTCTGCAAGGAGGGGGAGGAGGGTGCAAAGGGTGGCTAAGAGTTGGTTTTCAAGGAAGGGCACCACGGCAAACCAACTTAACCCAATACCTGTAGCTCAAGAGAGGCTCTATAAATCACTTTGAGTTCATAAACTTGTTTCTTTCCCAAATCCTGGAAACATACTAGTCTCAACTTAATTGCATGTATATTTTTGTTCTGTATCTTTTTATTTTGGGGGGTGGGGGGAGAGCACCAGCAGGGAAAGAGCAGAGAGTGGGGACAGAGGATCTGAAGCAGGCTCTGCGCTGACAGGCTGACAGCAGCAGATGATGTGGGGCTCCAACTCACAAACCACAAAACCATGACCTTAGCTGATGTATGCCATTCAACCAACTGAGCCACCCAGCAACCTCTGTTCCGTATCTTTGTACTTATACCAAGATTGTATTACCACCTCCCTCTGCCAAAAAAGGACAGGTTAAGACAGTGTATACCTGTGTTGTAAGTTTAAAATTTTGAAGGAAATTGGTTGAATATTTTCCAAACACTCAGGATGGTATCATGAAAGCCATAACTAATACACTGACAGTATATTGACACACTCTTAATGCCAATATATTGACTATATCTAGAATATATAACAATGACACTGTCTCTGTAAAGGGAAATGGGGGCCAAGAGTTGTCAGTGGGCAAACAAAATTCTTTTGCTGTGTACACTTTTGAATTTATTATGTACATGTACTACCTATTCAAAACCAATTGTTTTAAGTTTTGTTTTTTTTTTTTAATGTTTATTTTTGAGGGAGGGGAGGGGCAGCAAGAGAGGGAGAGAGAATCCCAACCTATCAGCGCAGAGCCCAACATGGAGCCCGAATTGACGAACCACGAGATAGTGACCTGAGCCAAAATCAAGGGTCAGATGCTTAATCGACTGAACCACCCAGGCACCCCAGAAATAAATTTAATTTTTAAATAAAATATTAGTTGCTTCTACATAGCCTATCTCAGAGAGAGACACAAGACACTGACAACAGTTGCTTTCAGAAAAGTGAGGTGACTGGGGTCAGGGGTGAAAGGGATTTCACTCTATGCCTTTTTTTGTACCCTTGTGCCATGTGAATATATTAAACTCTTCAATAAGAAACTTTTTAAAAGTGGCATATAATAGTCCTAATAAAGGCTCTCTTTACTTTTTAATTATAGTTTATTTGTATTTCAAACTGATCCTGTGGGGTCTGGGGAAGAAAAAAGAAAAAAGAAAGAAAAACTGATCCTGTGAACCTAACAAAAGAAGCAAAGGTCCAAGGCAGAAATCATGAATATACATAAAATTATTTCCCCAAACCATTTTCCAGCAAAATTTAAAACTGCTTAAGGAAGAAAAATACTTTGCAACATAACCTATGAAATCTGTGTTAACAGCTATGAAATGGGGAGAGGGGTTTTAAAAGATTTTAACCTTTTTCTCAGACACCATTTTAACTTTGGAATACAGAAAAAAAAATTTAATTTTTTTTTCAACGTTTATTTATTTTTGGGACAGAGAGAGACAGAGCATGAACAGGGGAGGGGCAGAGAGAGAGGGAGACACAGAATCGGAAACAGGTTCCAGGCTCTGAGCCATCAGCCCAGAGCCCGACGCGGGGCTCGAACTCACGGACCGCGAGATCGTGACCTGGCTGAAGTCGGACGCTTAACCGACTGCGCCACCCAGGCGCCCCAAAAAAAAATTTTTTAAGTGAAGTTATATTCTATACTACTAACGAAGAAAACATTACTTCCTTTCTATCCAATTATATAAAGCAAGGGTATTTAGTATTTACTTGCCTTTCTACAACTAAATATAAAACCTCTTCAAATGCTTTCAGTATGACTTTATTACCCAAATAACAATGGGATTTGACATTTAGGGTAATCCCATTGTATTTCCTCCCAAACCAATAAAAATAAATAATAAAATTCAAGAGGTAAAGAAGGATTACAAGATAATTTAATTCAGTCCTTCATTTTACAGATGTAGAAGCAAATTCCCAGAAAGTTTAAATTCAAACTCACAACCAATAGGAAAAAAACATAATTGGAACCCAGATGTCCTGCCTCTGCAATCAGTATGCTTTCAAGTCACGCCCCTAATAGGATGTAAGGTAACTGAAAGTGTCATTCAAATTTCTTTCCTGGCTCCACATTTTTCAAAAATTTTTTTTAATGTTTATTTATTTTTGAGAGACAGAGCATGAGCACAGTAAGGACAGAGAGAGAGGAAGACACAGAATCCGAAAGAGGCTCCAAGCTGAGCTGTCAGCACAAAGCCCCACGCGGGGCTCCGACCCATGAACTGTGAGATCGTGACCTGAGCCAAATGAAGTCGGATGTTTAACCAACTGAGCCACCCAGGGCACCCCTTAGCTCCACATTTTAATGTTTATTTATTTTGGGGACAGACAGAGACAGAGCGCGAGTAGGGGAGGGGCAGAGAGAGAGGGAGACACAGAATCTGAAGCGAGCTCCAGGTTCTGAGCTGTTAACACAGAGTCCGATGTGGGGCTCCAACCCACGAACCATAAGATCATGACCCGAGCAGAAGTCGGTAACTTAACCGACTGAGCCACCCAGGTGCCCCCACATTTTAAATAAGTAATCTGTGATAGTAGTCAGAAATGCTATTTAATAAAGGAAAACAAGGAACAAATCTTTAAAAGTATTTTAATTAATATAATCTCTTGAGATCAATAATATATTGTTTAAATTTTCTGCGTAAGTAGGCCCAAGGCAACTGCTGGCAAAAAGGTAAAGAAAAAGTAATTTTATTTTAAAATAAATGCCAAAAATCAACTTCACAAAATAACTTTATCAATATGAATCATTTTAAAAAAGAAATATAAGACTTCATATACATGCATCAAATTGTACTCTCATTCACTGACATGAACACACCTCCACAAACTAACACAAGGGCAAATACATAAATATATACAAATAGATATACATAGCCAAATAACGAGCTACAGATTCACCTGCCATTTCCAGAGACCAAAATCTTCTTACAAATACACTGGCAAATACAGCAAAATACCAATATAAAGGAACACATATATACATATATGCATAAATACCAGAACCCAAAGTGACATGTAGACATATACCACAGTGCTTATATATAAATACATCATAAATAAGCATGTAATCCAGAAAGAAAACAAATGGTGATCTACAAAACAGTCAAAAATATTATACCCTTTTCATTGCTGGTGAAAACTTAACAGTTCACAAAATTGAGTTTAATATAATGCTCATGTCTTAAATAATGGAAACAGAAAAAGAAACTAGACTCTAAAGCCATTCCTACAGACACCGAGTCTCTCATAAAAATATAACAGCACAATGATGGGGACTCCTACCCTAACTAGAATAAAGGTAATTTGCTAAATGAGACCACTGAGAGTGATAAGAGAAACATTCTGTAAAATGAGCTAAATTCTTTTCACTTTAAAGGCCCTACTAGAGATTTGCTGCTGCTCTACTTCACGACCTGGGGAGGCAAAACTAAAAAAGCTGTTGCTGGGTTCAGGTGCTGTGGGAGAAGCCACAAAAAATGGTCTGAACTGAAAATCTCCATCTCCACCACCCCGATTTCGAACTGGTGTACTGTCCAAAGGAAACTTGGAGTTGTTCCCTAGGAAAAAAATAAGGGGAAAACTTAAGCATCCATTTGCTTACAGATTTTTAGGTACAAAAAGACAAAATTCATTTAATAAATATTTTAACAGAATCAATTCCTATGAGACAGTAAAATATAAACTTAATATTGGATAGAGAAAAGGGTTATGATGGCTCCTACTCCCTCCCCCAACCACAGTATATACTATACCTTCTGCTGTGATGCACTTTCCAGTAGCTATGAACTCATCACCAAAAGTAATTTTACAGTGAAATGTTTTTAGTATAGCCAGAATTTACAATTCATAATTTCATTCATTATCTATGTAATCTACTTCAAAGGAATATTGTGTGTGTGTGTGTGTATAAAGCCTTTTGTCCCAGGTTCTTTAAGAATAATTTTATTTATTTACTTATTTTATTTTTGAGAGAGAGAGAGTGCACCTAGCGGGGGGGGGGGGGGGGAGGGGTACATACAGAGGGAGAGAGAGAATCTTCAGCATGCTCATGTGGTGAGGAGCCCAATGCAGGGCTCAATCTCACAACCATGAGATCATGACCTGACCCAAAATCAAGAGTCCGACGCTTAACTGACTGAGCCACCAGGAGCCTCTAGAATAAAATTTTTTTAAAATACTGCCATAAACAGAAAATATATATCAACTATGAAAAACTGGCACATACTCGCAGTTCAAGATTAGAATAACATTAAAAAAAAAAAATCAGACAATAGATCTGATTAAATAAACATTTAACAACTTCCACTGTACCATTCTTTGGCTTCTACAAGTTTTAAATGGAGTATGTAACTAAAAGAGAATGCTGACTATAAACATGCTTCAAGCCAACAGCTGTAACAAGAGATAAAAGTAAAAAGGTTAAGGGGCACCTGGGTGGCTCAGTCAGTGAAGCGTCCAACTTCAGCTCAGGTCATGATCTCACAGCTTGTGAGTTCAAGCCCTGCATCGGGCCTGTGCTGACAGCTCAGAGCCTGGAGCCTGCTTCAGACTCTGTGTGTCCCTCTCTCTGCCCCTCCCCTGCTTGCACTCTGTCTCTCACTCTCTTTCTCTCAAAAATAAATTTAAAAAAAAAAAGTTAAAAAAAGGTTATGTGTGCATAAAAAGTGGAACAGGAAAGAACTGATGAATATAAAGAAATCAACATAAATGTGAATTGTAACAAGGAAAAAATATCTATAATGTTAATATACAGTAACACTTTGACTATAATTGTGATTAACTGAAATTTAAGCAAAAACTTGTTTTTGCTTCAATTCTTATATCTAATATTCTTCACCTTATTACTTCCTGCCTTTTCTAGGACATCTCTTCCCCTACTAAATGTTTTTCCTCAGGCTGTAATTCAAAAAACATGTATTTAGGAAATTCAGCACATGAAACTTCACTTTTTTACATTCCAAAACTAATTTATACTAATAGCATAGTAAAAATCACTTGGATTCTATTATATCAAGAATAGTATAAAGAGAACTCAGGAAGAGACAGGAGTTTCACTGTATCTGTCAAGGCACCTAACAAGCAGAAAAGAACTGGTATCTTCCGAGATTGTGCACTTCCAGAAAGCAGGAATCCTATCTGCATAATCCTTATATTCTCATTGCCTAGGATTATGTCTAGCAGACTAGTACATGAAGTATGTTTGATAAATACTTGATGAATGAATAAACAAAAGCAAACCAACAATAACTTAAGTACTGTGCAATCAGTATTGCCATGTGAAAGAAAATGAAACATGGACTTCTTGAGGATAGGAAATGGTTGAGTGTGGGCTCTGAAGATAGTTCTGTAACTTGACTAATTTACTTAAACTTTCTGTGCCTCAGTTTTCTCATCTGTAAAATAAGGGTAATAACTACTTCACAAAGTTTTAAAAATAAAATGAATATATGTAATATTATAACAGTATCTAGTCCTTAGTAAGGAATCGAAAACTGGCAACTAATATTACTGCAAGGAAACAGCTTTTCACCTAAAGTATCAATTTGCAAACTATTTTGAAGAGATTTACTGTTTACAATGAAGATGTAACTTAACCACAAGCAAATAAAAATAAATAAAAGCAAAGATGTACATGTTTAGACCTGGATAAGGAATCTGGAACCTATCACCACTCTAGGCCTTTGGAGTCTCCATTGACTTTCTAGAACTGTGCAGAACACAATGTGAAAGATTTAAAGAACAGTTATTGGATATTATATGTCCTTTCTTACCTAATGGAAAGCCAAAAACACCAGATTGTGCAATCATGGATGATTCCAGCATACTTTCTTGGTTAGCAATAGTGATGTTTCGCAGCCTAAGGCTATCATACAGGCCTTGGAGCTTTTGATACTGACGATTTCGCTCCATAAGTTTCTCAGAGATGTCACTGAACTTTTTCTTATATTCTTCTAGCACTTTCTTCATGGAGGTGACTTCCCCCTTCATAGAGGTCAATTCTACATCCTTACTCTGTATTTGCTGAGTGTATATCTTCTCCATCTGTTTCAGATGGCCCTCAGCCTTGCTGAAATTGTATTCTTGATAGAGACGCTCCTGATGTACCTGCCCCGAGAGAAAAAGAGATTTTTAAGGTAATAAGTACAAAGTTATATATCATAAAACTTTACACAAAAAGATTTACACCAGGACATTACTAATTTAACATTTAGAACCAGATTAAGAAGCAAACTAGATGTACAATTGGATGGTTACTATAGAAAATAATACACCATGTCACTAAACACATAAGAAAAAACTCTGGAGGAATATTCTCAAACTGCTACCATTATACCAACAAAAGTATCTATCTAACCCTGAAAAGTGACATGTAGTCTTAGTATTTTTAAAAAATATGAATGTCGTATTTCAAGTAATCCATAGTATGGAGAACAGATAAGACAGTCTCCAATTATCCCTGTCTCCTCGTACTTAGATTCTCTCCTACAATGTGGGCAGAAGCTGTGACAAGAATACAGGTAAAATGAAAGGATGCTGCTTGATATTACATAAGACTATAAAGTCGGCCTTAGCACACTCTCTTGCTGGCTTTGTAAAAGCAAGTAGCCATGTTGCAAAGGCCAAGGCAAGTAACTGAGTACAGCCTTTGAGCAACAGCCAGCACAATACTGAGGTCATAATGAATCTAAACATAAGACTGTACACAACCTTCACAAAAATTAACTCAAAATGGATCACAGAACTAATGTAAACACAAAACTATAAGATTCCTATAAGATAACAGAGGAGAAAATCTAAATGATCTTGGGTTTAATGGTGACTTTTTAGATGCAACACAAAAAGGCACAATCTGTGAAAGAAAGAACTGATGAGCTAGATTTCATTAAAGATGAAAATTTCTGCTCTGCAAAAGACAATGTCAAGAGAATGAAAAGACAAGCCATAGAATGAGAAAATATCTGGGGGCACCTAGGTGGCTTGGTCAGTTAAGCATCCAACTTCGGCTCAGGTCATGATCTCATGGTTTATAAGTTCGAGCCCCCTTCAGATCCTGTCTCCCTCTCTCTCTGTCCCCCCACGCTTTCTCTCTCAAAAAAAAAAAAAAAAAAAAAAAAAAAAGACATGATAAGTCTGTTATCCAAAACATACAAAGAACTCTTAGAACTCAACAATAAATAACCCAACTTAAAAAATCAGTCACAGGGGCGGGCACTTGGGTGGCTCAGTCAGTTGAACAGCTGACTTAAGTTCATGTCATGATCTTGCAGTTTGTGAGTTCGAGCCCCGCATCAGGCTTTGTGCTGACAGCTTGGAGCCTGGAGCCTGTTACTGATTCTTGTCTCCCTCTGCCCCTCCCCTGCTCACACTCTGTCTCTCTCTGTCTCAAAAATGCATAAACATTAAAAACTTAAAAAAAAAAAAAACAGTCACAAACCTTAATAGACATTTCACCAAAGAAAATAAACAGATGTGAAGTAAGCATATGAAAAGATATCCCGACAAAGCTGTAATCATCAAGACAGTATGGTACTGGCACAAGAACAGACACTCAGATCAATGGAACAGAACAGAGAACCCAGAAATGGACCCACAAACATATCGCCAACTCATCTTTGACAAAGCAGGAAAGAATGTCCAATGGAATAAAGACAGTCTCTTCAGCAAGTGGTGCTGGGAAAACTGGACAGCGACATGCAAAAGAATGAACCTGGATGGACCACTTTCTTACACCATACACAAAAATAAACTCAAAATGGATGAAAGACCTCAATGTAAGACAGGAAGCCATCAAAATCCTTGAGGAGAAAGCAGACACAAACCTCTTTGATCTTGGCCGCAGCAACTTCTTACTCAACATGTCTCCAGAAGCAAGGGAAACAAAAGCAAAAGTGAACTACTGGGACCTATCAAAATAAAAAGCTTCTACACAGTGAAGGAAACAATCAGCAAAACTAAATGACAACCGACAGAATGGGAGAAGCTTTTTGCAAATGACATATCAGATAAAGGGTTAATATCCAAAATCTATAAAGAACTGATCAAACTCAACACTCAAAAATCAAATAATCCAGTGAAGAAATAGGCAAAAGACATGAATAGACACTTCTCCAAGGAAGACATCCAGATGGCCAACCGACACATGAAAAAATGCTCAGCATCACTCATCATCAGGGAAATACAAATCAAAACCACAATGAGATACCACCTTACACCTGTCAGAATGGCTAACGTGAACAACTCAGGCAACAACAGATGTTGGCGAGGATGTGGAGAAAGAGGATCTCTTTTGCATTGTTGGTGGCAATGCAAGCTGGTGCAGCCACTCTGGAAAACAGTATGGAGGTACCTCAAAAAACTAAAGGTAGAAATACCTACGACTCAGCAATTGCACTACTAGGCATGTATCCAAGGGATACAGGTGTGCTCTTTCAAAGGGACACATGCACCCCCATGTTTATAGCAGCACTATCAACAATAGCCAAAGTATGGAAAGGCCCAAATGTCCATCGATGGATGAATAAATAAAGAAGATGTGGTATACATATATATACAATGGAGTATTACTCAGCAATCAAAAAGAATGAAATCTTACCATTTGCAACTACGTGAATGGAACTGGAGGGTATTATGCTAAGTGAAATTAGTCAGGCAGAGAAAGACAAATATATGACTTCACTCATATGAGGACGCTAAGACACAAAACAGATGAACAGAAGGAAAGAGAAACAAAAATAATATAGAAACAAGGAGGGGGACAAAGCAGAAGAGACTCATAAATATGGAGAACAAACTGAGGGTTACTGGAGGGGTTGTGGGAGGGGGTTGGGCTAAATGGGTAATGGGCATTAAGGAATCTGCTCCTGAAATCATTGTTGCACTATATGCTAACTAATTTGGATGTAAATTTTATTTTATTTTTTTTTTTTTTTAATTTTTTTTTTCAATGTTTATTTATTTTTGGGACAGAGAGAGACAGAGCATGAACGGGGGAGGGGCAGAGAGAGAGGGAGACACAGAATCGGAAACAGGCTCCAGGCTCCGAGCCATCAGCCCAGAGCCTGACGCGGGGCTCGAACTCACGGACCGCGAGATCGTGACCTGGCTGAAGTCGGACGCCCAACCGACTGCGCCACCCAGGCGCCCCGGATGTAAATTTTAAAAAATAAAATTAAAAAAAAGAAAAGATATCCCATATCATGTCATCAGGTAAATGCAAATTAAAACAAGGTACTACTACACACCTATTAGAATGGCCCAAATCCAGAACACTGATAACTAGCAAGGATGTGGAGCAAAAGGAACTCTCCTCCATTGATAGTAGGAATGCAAAGTTACAGCCATTTTGGAAGACAGATTTCTTGTAAGACAGATTCCTTATAAAACAGCAGTTTCTTATAAAACCAAACATAGTCTTACTATACAATCCAGAAATCATGCTCTTTGGTATTTATCCAAAGGAACTGAAAACATGTCTTGCACACAAATGTTTATAGCAGCTTTATTCATTATTACCAACACTTGTAAGCAACCAAATTGTCCTTCAGAGGTGAATGGATAAACTGTGTAAAATCTAACAACAGAATAGTATTAACATTAAAAGGATATGAACTATCAAGACATGAAAAAAGAGGAAATTTAAATGAGTATTACTAAGTCAAAGAAGCCAATGGAGCGCCTGGGTGGCTCAGTCGGTTAAGCGTCAGACTTCAGCTCAGGTCATGATCTCATGGTCTGTGAGTTCGAGCCCTGCGTTGGGCTCTGTGCCAACAGCTCAGAGCCCGGAGCCTGCTTCAGCTTCTGTGTCTCCCTCTCTGCCTCTCCCCCCTCACACTCTGCCTGTCAATCTATGAAAAATGAATAAACCTTAAAAAATTAAAAAAAAAAAAGCCAATGAAAAAGACTACAAACTGTAGGATTCCAACTGTGTGACAGTCTGAAAAAGGCAAAACTATGGAAATAGTAAAAAGATCAGTGGTTGCCAGGGGTTAGGGGAAAGGAGGGATAAAGATGGTGCACAGATTTTTAGAGCAGTGAAACTACTGTGGATATTATCATGGTGCATATAAGTCATTATACATTTGTCCAAATTCACAGCATATATATACCACAGAGAGAACCCTAATGTAAACTATGGACTTTGTATGACAGTGACATGTCAATGTAGGTCCACCATTTAAAACATATGTACCATCGCGGTGGCAGATGTTGATAATGGAGGACTATACATGTATCGAAGACAACAAATATATGGGAAATCTCTCCATCTTCCTCTTAATTGTGCTATAAACCTAAAACTGCTTTAAAAATAAAGTCCCTTCAGGGCATCTGGGTGACTCAGTCAGGTAAGCGCCCGACTTCAGCTCAGGTCATGATCTCATGGTCTGTGAGTTCGAGCCCCATGTGCTGACAGCTCAGAGCCTGGGGCCTGCTTCAGATTCTGTGTCTCCCTCTCTTTGCCCTTCCCCGACTCAGACCTCTGTCTCTCTTTCTCTCAAAAGCAAATAAACATTAAAAAATTTAAAAAATAAAATAAAGAATAAAATCCTTTTAAAAAAGTAACAAAAAATATGGCCCTCAGTTTCACATTCCACTAGGAAGGGAATGCTGCCAGCATGAGCTTGGAAGCAGATCTTTCCTCAGTTGGCCATACTGTAGCCCCTGTCAACACCTTGATTATAGTTTTGAGAATCTGAGCAGTCTATGCCTGAACTCTTGACCTACACAAACTGAGATAATAAACACATGTTGTTCTAAGCCACTAAATTTGTTGATTAAGCCATTAAGTTTGTTACACATACACAACTACTATATACAGACACAAATTTTAGCTTATCTTTGGATTCACTATCCTTTATATATTGACAAGAATGAAATATGAGCACTCACCTCTAAATTTTTTTTTAATTTGCCCATTCAATATAGCGTGATGTAACTCCACCAAGTCTGGGTTACCAGGCCCTTCTATGTAGTCCCACAGCACTCTGTACTTTCCTTATAATGTACACATTACAAATATATTATAAATGTCTGGGGTTTTTTAATCTTTATCACCACTAAACCGTAGCCTTCTTGAAACTCATACATTTTGTTCATTACTGTATACTCAGTACCTAAGAAGTTGCATGAAATATAAATGTTTCCAGAAAATATTTGTTGAATAACTAAATAGGAAAAAATTATTTCTGACTACCTTACTCATTCACTGCTTTCTACCATATTTGAAAAGATGAAAACAGTAACACATTCATGTTCAATCAGTACTATCCCCCAAATAGGAATCCACTTTAAGATATAGTGTCTATTCATTCAGTCAATAAATATTTACTGAGATTTAAGACCAGTAACTATGATGGTCACTCAGGACCCAGAGATAAAGTATCAAAACTTGACATGAAGAACTCTCCCAACTAGAAGACATGAACAAGTATGCAGATAATTATAATACCATATAAATAATACAATAAAAGTACACATAAGATACAGGAGCATATAAGAGGGATGCCTTACCCAGAAAAATATAATGAAAGGATTAACTTGTTGACAAGCAAAATCTTTAAAAAGCATTATAAATGTATATGCAAGATATACAATATACTCAAGGACACGATTAAAGTTCTCCACAGAAAAGTCTTTCTAAGAAGGTACCAGAAATCATGAATTAAGGATGTGAACTTGGTATTAAGATGCTCATCACAGTGGTTTTAATAAACTAGAAAAAAATTATGAGACATTTCTATTATATCAAAAAAAAGACTAATAAAAGATAAATAAAAAAAGAGATAATATCTTGCAATATCTGAGTTACGTACATATAAAGAATTCTTGGTAGTACCTGGGTGGCTCAGTCAGTTGGGCATCTGACTTCAGCTCAGGTCATGATCTCACAGTTTGTGAGTTCAAGCCCCACGATGGGCTCTGTGCTGACAGCCCAGAGACTGGAGCCTGCTTCAGATTGTGTCTCCCTCTCTCTGCTCCTCCCCAACTCATGCTATGTCTCTCTTTCAAAAATGCATAAACATTAAAAAAGAGAGAGAATTCTACAAATCAATAGGGAAAAAACCTACAGCAAGTGAAATAAGCAAACTAAAACAGGCAATTCATAAAAATACATGAAAACATACAAGAAAATGTTTTCAGCTAACCGTCATCTAAGAAGTGCATATTTAAACAAGATTTTACTCTACTCATTATCTAATTGGTGAGTAGAAATATGAACAATCAGGCACCCTCATACATTTAAGGGACACAAAAGGTCCTAACTGGAAGACAATTTTAAAATACTGCAATTTGGGGAGCACTTGGCTGGTTCAATCGGTAAAGCATGCAACTCTTGATCTCAGGGTTGTGAGTTTAAGCCTCACATTGAGCAGAGAGATTACTTAAAAATAAAATCTTTTAAAAGTTAAATTAATTAACTGCAATTTTTAAAACTTTGAAATATGTATTCATCCACTTTCAGGAATTTAATATTAGCAAATAATTAAATACGTGAATTTGATAAGAATGCTCATCACATTTTTTTATAACTTGGAAGTAATTTATGATACAACTATTAAAATTATGATTATAGGGGCGCCTGGGTGGCGCAGTCGGTTAAGCGTCCGACTTCAGCCAGGTCACGATCTCGCGGTCGGTGAGTTCGAGCCCCGCGTCAGGCTCTGGGCTGATGGCTCGGAGTTTGGAGCCTGTTTCCGATTCTGTGTTTCCCTCTCTCTCTGCCCCTCCCCCGTTCATGCTCTGTCTCTCTCTGTCCCAAAAATAAATAAAAAACGTTGAAAAAAAAAAATTATGATTATAAAATAACTAATTTAAAAATACTAAAATATTCTAGTAATCATAATATATTGTCATCTGTAACTGATATTATCCTACTTTGGGACAAAAAAATATATATATGTAAAACATATTTATGTACAAAAAAAGTCCAGTAATACACAAAAATATCAACAATGATCTCCAAGTTATGGAATTATGGGTGATTTTTTTATTTTCTTCCCTTTGGATTTCCAAAAAGTAAACATATGACCTTTTCAAATTTTTTTTTTAGTGTTTATTTATTTTTGGGAGACAGAGACAGAGTGTGAGCAGGGGTGGGGCAGAGAGAGAGGGAGACACAGAAACCCAAGCAGGCTCCAGGCTCCCAGCAGTCAGCACAGAGCTGACGTGAGACTCAAACCAACAAACCACAAAATCATGACCTGTGCCAAAGCTGGATGCTTAACCAACTGAGCCACTCAGGGACCCCTAAACATATTACTTTTGAAAAAAAAAATTATTAAAAAGAAAGTTTTCTATATATTCACAAAAAATAAATACAAACACAGTGAAGGAAAAACATTAGAAGCTTCCACATGCCTCCAATCATACTGTCCAGAAAAACTAGCCTAAGCACTAACCTGATACGTCCAGAAGGCCAGTGCACGGGAGCTAATGTCCAACACAATCTCTGGTCGAAGTCCTGCCAGTACCATGGCTTTATATTCCTCTGATGGACTGAGTTCTGTGCGGACAATGTCTAGCTTTCCAGAAAGGGTACTGTTGCAGGCAGGGCAGATAGCTGGTGAACGACTAAACTCACCACTGCCATGCTGATCACAGAAGATGTGAGAGCAGGCAGTGACCCACGCATAACCAGAGAGTTTGAGACGACACTTGCGATAATTACAAAGCAGCATGTCTTCACACAAAGACATAATAGAAAGTGAGGTCTCCAGATGCTGAAAAGAATCCTAATAAGTGGTAAATGAAAAGGCCAAATAAGTTAACTTTTAGTGAAAATGAAATAAATAGTAAATAAACAGACCATGTTTTCATTTAATTACGATAAAATAATGTATTTTATTGTTTTTGTAATTATCAATGTTACATTGATTTCACTCAATATTAACTGTGTTCTTTTGTGTAAACCGCTAGAAAGTCCATGAA
Organism: Herpailurus yagouaroundi; assembly: GCF_014898765.1. Lineage (NCBI taxonomy): Eukaryota > Metazoa > Chordata > Mammalia > Carnivora > Felidae > Herpailurus > Herpailurus yagouaroundi. The sequence continues at coordinate 482,905 of NW_024412396.1, forward strand.
AAAAAATTTTAAAGAAACAAATTAAAGACACTAGTGGTCCAAATCTTACTAAAGCCAAAAATAGTATGTACGTAGAAAATAAAGTTCAGGAACATTTGCAAAGTACAAACAAATAAAAGTTAATTACGCCCTTTGCCATTCCTCAATACCTAAATAAAAAAGCCAAATTTATTACTGTCCATAGTTTGCTAGCATATTTTAGTATCACTTCTCACACTTGGCAGACTTAAGTCCAGGCACTGATTTCAACCATTCTTTAGTGCAAAGTGTCTTTTACGTTACATTTTTAGGTTTTTTCATAATACATGGACTTCTCAGATTCTTTACCTGCATTGCCTTAACTAAAAAGCCGGTAGTAATCTGCTAGTATTAAAATAATTTAATTCGTCCAAGCAAATGACTATTATGAAACCTGAACAACTGTATAAAAGCTGCTTTATCATCAAACAATTCCTTGCAAACAAATTGCAAGGATAGCATTCAATATTAACACAAATACTATTGAATGCTATCCTTGCAACTTTTTTTTAATGTAAAACTAAATAAATACTTTTAGGTTACTTTTCAATATAGCGTCCACTCTCACTGGAGTTTTACTAACCGAGACTGGACAGCAATATTGTGGATATATCAAAATCATATACTGTAAGAAATAATTGTGACACATCAATTATACACCCAGGAAAAATGTTCACATTTATCAACCGATAAATTCTGTCAAGAATGTTGCCTCAGTCACAGGCGTCGACGAGGACACTCTGACACCTTTGTCCCCAAAGTACACGCTGAGATAGGCTCCAAAGGTAAATGGCACCTTGCAGCCAGAGTTATAAGGTTTATTTTACCTCCAGCAGGGTTAATAGGCATGGGGCGAGCAGAAAAGCTGGGACGTTTCGAACCAGAGCCTTCTCGGGCAAAGCGAGGGGAGCGGCTAATTCCCAATTTTCCCTGACTGGGGGAATAAAGCCAATTTGGTGAGCTGTCCAAGTTAACTGAGGGCCAGGTTTTTGAGAATTAGGACTCACAGAAACTTCACTCTGGAGTTGTTGGCCTGCTTCCTAGGGTCTACGGAGAAAATAATAATAATACAAATAAAATATCTAACCTGAGGCGCCCGGATAAAGCGCGGGAAAACACCGTTGCCACCACAATTCCACTACTGTAGGGAGGGCTCGCCCTGCGGCTCTTACTACATCTGAGAGCGCATGCGCGGGGTTGCCCCAGAGCCTGCCGGGTACCGGGCACAGGGCTTCGTACCGCTTGGGATCCTGGGACCGGTCAGGCTGTGGCACGCAGACTTGGTTGGGTACGTATTCCTGGCGCAGGCGCATATCAGGCGCTGTGAGGGTGCCCTCCTGGGTGTAACAGCTGAGGTCAGAGTCTCCCGAGGTAACAGCAGGCAAGGGGGTGAGAGGCAGTTGAGAAGCTAACAGAACCTCTGAGTACAGAGGCGTTTTTGTCCTAGAAACACTTGGGGAGGACAGGCTGGGCAGCACATACTTCCTAAGTAGGAAAAAGTCCCGGAAATGTGACGCCTGTAATTGGATAGCTATCACCTCCACATTGTAGTTCTGCCATTTTACTTTTTATCCACCTTGGTACAGGGATCTTTATAGCTTTCACATATCTTCTAGATACATTTAAAAATAGAACTTTTCCTTAGTTTATGATGTTACCAACATTTATTACAGGGCCTGAAATGAAGGGAGAGGATCAGGGGTCACAGCTTTTTTGAGGTGATCTGCCTGTGTGCTCTCCTGGACCTACTTTTAATTGTTTAAATGTTTGTGCTTGTTTTACCCTAATGCTGTCACCTGCCAATTTCGTTTCTGTTCTGTGTAACCTGCGTGGTCTTCTGCTTAATCTATAGAAGCCTATTGGAATTCATATTAGAAACTCAGCTGAAGAGGGCTTGAGGGGTCCTCAGAATACAAGCCTTAATGCTGTCTTTTGCAGCCACCTCCACATAATGTGTAGTAACAGGTACTACACAATGGACACCAAAGCCCTGTAAACCCCTTTATGGGTTGTAAATCTCTAATACTAACCCTTTTTTCTTCAAACAAAACCTATCCTAATTACACAACTTTTGGCTAGTTTTCTACTTCCAACTTGTCCACAGTAATTAGAAAGGGTCCTCTTGGCCTTTGTATACATTTCCTAAAATGTCGTCTGAGTTTACAGTGGTAACTTAATTCTGGTGGTACAAACTGGATTCAAACAAAAGTGGGTGTTCATGTGTAAACCCCTAACATCTCTTTTGCATATCTGAGCAGTTTATGCATTTCCTGATTTTAATTATGCCAAATATACTACAAAAGTGTAGAATCTAAAGTTAGAAAACAAAGCATTCAAATTCAACCAGTACCTAACTTTGTGATCTAACTTACCTTTGTACTGCAACATGATCTCTTCCTGCTTCTTCATCAAGACCATTGATTCCCCAAACCTTAGGGTTTCAAAACTAAGTCAGTTTCAAAGTCAGTCTCAAATTTCCTCTAGAGTCCGTTTCACATTTCCAACCCATTTGGCTAAAAGCCTGTAGGAATAATATACATATTATGTGGGTGTGTATGTGTGTGTATGTATGTATACTTTTTTTTGCCAATATTTTGCCGGATAGAATAAAAAGGGGCAGGGGGCTACAAAGACTTAGTATCCCAGTTATCTGGAACACCAGGAACTGAACTAACCTCCTTCTTAGTGGCATTGTGTCCTCTTGTTATGGCAAACCTTTCACTGCCTTCACTGGCTCTTTTCTGGAGTGCTCCTGGGGATGAGATTACTAAAATCAATCAAGGCTGAGATACAGAGACCCATCCACCAAACAGAACTTTTTAAAATACTGGTTTTTGGGGTACCTGGATGGCTCAGTTAAGCATCAGACTTCAGCTCAGGTTATCATCTCCCAGTTTGTGAGTTTGAGCCCCAGATCAGGCTCTCTGCTGACCTCTCAGAGTGTGGCGCCTGCTTTGGATTCTGTGTCCCCCTCTCTTTCTGCCTCTCCCCCACTCATACTCTGTCTCTCTCTCTCAAAAATAAACATTAAATTTTTTTTTAAATATTGGTTTTTATTATTAAATATCAAGCATACAAAAAATGTGACGAATGACCATCATGCAGCTTTAATAAACTGAAATCTTTCTCACATTTGATTTTCTTTTAAATGAAGTAACATATTATAAATATAACTGAAGCCTCCCCATTTTCTTCTACCTCTCCAGAGGTAAACAAGCCAGATTTTGGTATTTATAATTCTCATGCATGCTTTTATACTTTTAGTATATATGTATATATCAATCTTGTTTTGCATGTCCTTAAACTACTAAAATCTTATTTTGCATGTCCTAAAACTACTTATCATAGTATGCATCACTTTGCTATTTTATTAACTGTTTTTGACATGTAGTCATGTTAATACACATACCTTGCACAAATTCATTTTAACAGCCAAATTCTAAAAATTTACCACAATTTATCCATTCTTCTAATGGACATTTCTTCCAGGTTTTTAAAATTAAAAACAGTACTTCAATAAACTTTCTATACATATCTTCTTGAATACACATGCCAAGAATTCCTATAGAACATAATACCCAGAGACTGGATTTGTGTATAATCAACTTCAAATAAATTTCACTACCACCAGCAAAAACGAGAGCACACTGCTTCAGACTCAGCAACATATGCAAGTGTCATTTTTCTGGTTTTGTTTTCATTTTTGCCCTTATGATGGCAGTAAAATGGCATCTCAATGTTTTAACATGCCAATTCTTTGATTATTAGTGAGATTAAGCATCTTTTCAGGTGACTGACTACTCAGAGATCCTCATCTGTGAATTACTCATTCATATCCTTTGATCATTTCTATATTTCTATGGAGTCCTTTGTTGATTACATGGTATGTAAACCTAAGTTTTAATTTTACTGTATACAAATTCATCAATCTTTCCTTTTGGTGCTTAAGTCTATTCCAATGTCATCATATTCCTTGTTTTTCTATAGGTTTAAAGTTTTGCTTTTCATTTATAGATGTTTGATCCATTCTTCCTAATATAAGGATCTGGATAAACTCTATAATTTGTGCTTACGCATCATTTATACCATTTAATTACAGATTATCTTCACATTTCAAAAATGATTTTTTTATCATAAAGTTTGATATTGATCTTGGGTAGATATTAAGTATCTATCAACTATACGGAGTATATACCACATTGCTCTAAAAATTTCAAAATAGTAATTTCTCCTGTTATTATTGAATCTTAGAATGTTAGCATGATCTACTCTAAACTAATTTGATACTTATATTCATTTTAATGGAAGAATCTTAATCTAAAAATTAGATTTCAAATTCTAACAGAAGTTATTATAGTGACATACCATTTCTATAATTCTAGTATGAGTATTAAATCTCATTTCAAATCACAGGGATAAGTACTAGACTTCCAATACCTGAATTTGTATGTTATATCCCTTGCAAGTAAAATATATCCTCCGGGATATAAATATACTATGTAGGGGAAAAAATTCTTTAAAGTATAATTTAGCCAAAATAATTATAAGTATTTCAACATTAACTATAAAGCAGAAATAATGACTTTTTTTTTTTAATTTTTTTTTAACGTGTTTTATTTATTTTTGGGACAGAGAGAGACAGAGCATGAACGGGGGAGGGGCAGAGAGAGAGGGAGACACAGAATCGGAAACAGGCTCCAGGCTCCGAGCCATCAGCCCAGAGCCTGACGCGGGGCTCGAACTCACGGACCGCGAGATCGTGACCTGGCTGAAGCCGGACGCTTAACCGACTGCGCCACCCAGGCGCCCCCAGAAATAATGACTTTTTAACCATACCTGAGTGCTCTGTAAAACTTAAATCAATGATAAATGTCCAATTAAGGCTATAAATAAAATGCTCATAATAAAAGATATCCTATTAAATATCAGTAAGCTTTTGGGGTGCCTGGGTGGCTCAGTCGGTTAAGACTTCAGTCGACTTCAGGGGCGCCTGGTTGGTGCAGTCGGTTAAGCGTCGGACTTCAGCCAGGTCACGATCTCGCGGTCCGTGAGTTCGAGCCCCGCGTCGGGCTCTGGGCTGATAGCTCAGAGCCTGGAGACTGTTGCCGATTCTGTGTCTCCCTCTCTCTCTGCCCCTCCCCCGTTCATGCTATGTCTCTCTCTGTCCCAAAAATAAATAAACATTGAAAAAAAAAATTAAAAAAAAAAAAAAAAGACTTAAATCGACTTCAGCTCAGGTCATAATCTCATGGTTCATGAGTTCAGGCCCTGCACTGGACTCTACTGTCAGCACATAGCCCACTTTGGACCTTCTGTCCCCCTCTCTCTGCCCCTTTGCTGCTGGTTCTCTCTCAGAAAAATAAATAAACAAACATACATAAATGTAAGCTTTTATATAATTATTCCTCAAACCGTTTGTTTTGGCAGCCATTCTTCATTGACCCTTAAACGATAAAGCATCATAATCAAAGTAATCTCTACACCCAGCTTGGGTCTTGAACTCACAACACTAAGATCAAGAGCAGCATGCTCTACCAATAAGCCAGCCAGGCACCCCAAGTATTAAGACTTTTAGGTAGACTCACTGGTACCCAGATGTACCTATATATACAATGTACCTATATATGCATTTTTCATCAGAGTCAAAATTTAAGTTCCAATTATTACATGTAAATAAATGTCTTGCCAAAATGCCATTAAAAAGGGTGCCATTTTCCAGGAACTTAAAAAAATATCTAATGGAGGTTTCACTTCACACATTTTTGAGCATCTATTCTAGGCCAGGCATTACAGATAAGGAAGTTTTCCTGCTTTCATGGAGTTTACAATCTAGCAAAGAATCTAAGAATGATGAAAGAAAATATTTTACTCCTCTTGCCTCTTACATTTTTGCAAGGTTTTTTTAACTAATTTTCTTGCATTTCTTTTAAAAAATTTCTGATAATGTTTATTTTTGAGAGAGAGACAGAGCATGAGTGGGGGAGGGGCAGAGCGAGGGAGACACATAATCCGAAGCAGATCTCAGGTTCTGAGCTGTTGGCACAGAGCCCAATGCAGGTCTCAAACTCACGGACCTCGAGCTCATGACCTGAGCTGAAATCGGATGCTTAACCAACTGAGCCACCAGACACCCTGCAAGTTGATTCTATAAACCCTTTCTGAGGAGAAAAGTCTGTTTCCATCTTTAATTTCCATCTACTTTCATGCTGTGAAGAAAAATACATTTTTAAAAAATGTTTATTTATTCTTTGAGAGAGAGAGCACAAGCAGGGGAGGAGCAGAGAAAGACAGAATCCAAAGCAGACTCCAGCCTCTGAGCTATCAGCACAGAGCCCAATGCAGGGTTCATAAACCGTGAGATCATGACCTGAGGTGAAGTCGGACGCTTAACCGACTGAGCCACCCAGGCACCCCGAAAAATACATTTTTTTAAAAATTTTTTTTTCTTTTTCAACGTTTTTATTTATTTTTGGGACAGAGAGAGACAGAGCATGAACGGGGGAGGGGCAGAGAGAGAGGGAGACACAGAATCGGAAACAGGCTCCAGGCTCCGAGCCATCAGCCCAGAGCCTGACGCGGGGCTCGAACTCACGGACCGCGAGATCATGACCTGGCTGAAGCGGGACGCTTAACCGACTGCGCCACCCAGGCGCCCCATACATTTTTAATACTAACCTAAAATGTGTAAGCAACCACTCAGTAGAAAATTGATCAGTAGAAACTCATCAGTACAAAATGATTAAACAACTTAAAATGTAAACATGAATGACTTCAGAGTTATTGTTTCAGAAACTCTCAATTTACTAAACCACTTTCTTTCATAGCCCTAGGTCAGTGCTATTCAAATACTATTGCAGTCAAAGGATTGTCAATAAACTTATACATCCTTATATTTTAATGTTAGTTTTGTTTTATTTTTCAATCACAGGTACATTGTCTTAACCTAGAATCACCACCTGCTTTGTAATTGTTTGACTCCGCAAAAATCAGAAGATACTAACGGACGGCCAACCCATCCCCATGGTGCCCTGAGTGAAAACAAGTCAGCTTGGATATATGATGGACTAAAATCTCACTACCTAAGCTCTAAGCAGTGAGAGGAACAGCCATCAAAATTTATCTCCAACCATTTTAATAAATGTTTTAAGAATGTTTTAATGTTTAAGAATGTTTTAAGAAATGTTTTAAGAAACATTTATAAAAATAAAGATATTAAGTCATTCTTTTTTTTAAGTCAGTCTTAATACGAATCAATCACTACATCTAAATTTTTAAAAAGTCAATTAAGAGCTAAATGAACCATCAAGTATCATCTGCTCCAGCTAAAAGACAAAATGAGGAATAGGATGATAAATAACTCAGTGCCAAAACAAGATCAATCAACTAAAGAAATGTTACTGGAACAGTCACATAGAGATACATACTAGTCCTGATTATCATACTTATTACCATAATTCTAGAACTTTAAATTAGGTTTTATGTGCTGGAGATAAAGATGTCAGAAACCACCAGGTAGAATAGTTTAAGATAAATATGCACATGGACTTTGATGATAAAACAGCTAATATCTAGGGGCACCTGGGTGGCTCAGTCGGTTAAGTGCCCAGCTTCGGCTCAGGTCATGATCTCATGATTCATGGGTTGGAGCCCCACATCGGGCTCTATGCTGACAACTCAGAGCCTAGAGCCTGCTTCAAATTATGTGTCTCCTTCCTTCTCTGCCCCTCCCCCACTTGCACTGTCTCTATCTGAATAATAAACATCAATAAAAAAAAAACAGGTAATATCTATTGAACAATCACTATATGCTTAAGCAGTGTTCTAAGCCCACAAATTTATTATCTAATCTTCAAAGTGACATACTATTCTTTTGAATCTGGCACTATTATTCTCATAAGATATTAAGACACTGAGATGTTAAGAAACTTGCCAAGGTTACATAGCTGTTAAGTGACAAAGGATTGGTTTGAACTCAGTCTCACTCCAGAATCTATGCATAATATACTATGCTACCTCAACATCTTTGACCTTTTAAAATATTAAATCTGTAGCAATTTAGCAGCTGGCCATGAAGCCACAAAGTTGAATTTTCAAAGATTCATATGTATGTCAAAGCTTCTCAGCTTCAACATAAGCCTTACCACAAAAGAAAAATGTTGTCATCATCTGTTGTATATCCAGGACTTCCAACACCCAAGAATTCCAAGCTGGGAAAGAAGTCAGACTCAGATCTAGTTTTGGTCTCCTGAAACGTCATTGCTGCAAAAAGACATAGCCAAAGCTGAAAGCTATTTCAAGTACTAATGTTACTTTGGATTATTTGCATTGCCTGTATTTCTCCCTCAGATGTACCCCATTCTCTGCTGAAGCATGCAGGCACAGATAAAAAGAATAGAAGCCTGTTCTGTGTAGGTTCAATTAATACAATACATGAATATAATAAAGTCAGAAAACACAGGGTAACAGGATCACCCTTAGAATCCAATTCTAGAAACAATAATCCCTAGTATTGAGTATATCCTTTCATAAAATTTCTGAAGTAAACATAAGTATATGAAAATATTTAAGCATAAAAGGGATTAGGCACACTGCTCTATAACTTGTTTTTAACTCAATGTATCTTGAATATCCTTCCATTTCAAAAAAGGTAAACCTGTATCAGAACTTTTAAGTGACTACATAGTGTTGCATTTTATGATCCTGACAAAATTGAACCAACTCTGAAATCCTCTTAATCTTATATATAAATTAATAAAATAGTGATTAGTTAAAAACCGCCAAGTAAAGTGGGTGATAGAATTATACCAGTTATCAGTGCTTTTTCTGTAGTGTCTGAATGTTTACACTGAGGAAGATTCTTGACCCTGGTTCTATCTATCTCAATAAGATATCACAAAAGGTCAAAGCACACAACAAAGTGTTGTAGTATCAGATCTGTAATTCAAAGATTTAAGATTTACCTGGGACTGGGGGGCTAGATCCCAGTAAGAATTCCAAGAAGCAGAATTCAACTCCAGGTGTTTGCCCTAGCTTTAGTCTGCTCAGAGCATGTGTTTAATCAGGGTGATCAGCTGAAACACGGACTTAACATGCATTTCATCATGGCAAACTGTAGGTGACTGATGAAGGGCAAACCACCACAGGCTCCCCGTCTCTAAACTAGGAGGGCACTCTTAAGGTTAGAACTAAGGCTTTTTCAAACTACCAAATTCCAGCCACTAAGGACACTGAGCCCCAAAACTTACTAGATGATTAGAAATCCAAATCAAGTAAAAAGACTTTTCTTTTACACTTACCTCTGGTATCAAATCCATCAGCTTCTATCTAGAAATTAGTTGAACCACACGATCTACCAACTACCTGCATATCATCTTTCCAAATGCATCATCTCTGAAAAATAAAGAGTAAATAATAAAGATTATGATTACAGGACTTGAATGCATACCAGCCTACTCCCAAGCCACATCTCTATAGCCTCAAGGAAAATTAACCTCAAGGAAAACCATTCTTTGTATCAATCTCCAACCAGTAATATAAATTGACCCATCTATTTGGAGAATGAATGGCATGAAATGCCCAAATGCCCAAACTCAGTATCACATTAGGACAGGACTTCTTACACAAGCTCAGATTCTTATATAACTTTAAAAGTTTGGGTAAAACTGTACAATAAGTTTAACCAAACTCCAAAAGTTACAAGTCCAGAGTCTCACAATAAGAGAACAGTATGGAAGAGGAAGGAGCCATGTGCTGGCTGCAACCAGAGCTTTGCAGTTATGGGAACAAATTCAGTGAGATGGGGCATAAATGACATGGGTTACTGCCAACCTTTCCAAGTCCATAGGGTGTTCAACTACAGAAAATACTTGTAACCAGTCATTAGATTCACAAAATCCTTTAAAAAAAAAAAAAGAAAGAAAGAAAGAAAAAATAAGGAAAGGAAAAAAGGGCGCCTGAGTGGCTCAGTTAGTTAAGTATCTGACTTCGGTTCAGGTCATGATCTCACAGTTTGTGAGTTCAAGTCCCGTGTCAGGCTCTGTGCTGACAGCTCAGAGCCTAGAGCCTGCTTCAGATTCTGTGTCTCCCTCTTTCTCTGCCCTTCCCCTGCTCATGCTCTGTCTGTCTGTCTCTCTCTCAAAAATGAACAAATTTTTTTTAATAAAAAGAAGAAGGAAAGAGCCAGGAACTCATAAAATAAATAAGGTAATCTTGGGCCCATCGCTTACTCAGTCAGTAGAACATGGAACTTGATCTCAAGGTTTGAGTTCAAGCCCCACATTGGGCATGGAGCATACTTAAAAAAAGAGAGACAGAGAGAGAAGGTAATCCAAAATAGTTAACTTTTTTTTTCAAAGCATGTTTCAATTTCATGAGACAATGCTGATTGTATTTAACGTTTACTTTTGGTAAAAATTTATCACAACAAACTAAAGAAAACTTTCCTGACATAGCAAAATTGAATTAGTATCATTTAGAACCCAAGGCAGCCACAAGATGGCAATATAAGAAAGCATAATTTCCTCTTCCAAGGCTTCAGTGTAATCTAACTTTCAGGTGAAAGCCTAGACACAAAGCTCATCATTGCAGGCAATCTTCAGACTATTCCCTATTATTAACTAGAAAGTTTCTTGTATTATATTTAATGATAATCTAAAACTTACTAAAACTATTATATCTTTATCATGTTCCTTTTCATACAACAATGTGAAGATTTTAAAATCCATAACCTCAGATACAATCTAGTTAGAAATACAAGACTGATGCAGATTAATGTCCATGGGAAGTACCAAAAAGTGGTATAGGAAGGATTGTTAAAAATAAGAATCATTGGTCAGGGTGCCTGGGTGGCTCAGTCGATTGAACATCTGGCTTCAGCTTAGGTCATGATCTTGTGGTCTGTGAGTTTGAGCCCTGCGTCGGGCTCTGTGCTGATAGCGCAGAGCCTGGAGTCTACTTTGGATTCTGTGTCTCCCTCTCTCTCTGCCCCTCCCCCACTCATGCTGTCTCTCTCTGGGTCAAAAATAAACATTTAAAAAAGTTAAAAAAAAATAAGAATCATTGATCATAGTAGTCTTCATGAAGAAAAAAGTTATGTATCTTGAATGAGCCTTAAAATAATACCATATTGTATATTTGGAAGTTGCTAAGAGAGATCTTAAAAGTTCTCATCATAGGGTGCCTGGGTGCCTCAGTTAATTAAGTGTCCAACTCTTGATTTGAGCTCAGGTCATGATCAGTTTGTTGAGTTCGAGCCTAGCATTGGGCTCTGCATTGACAGCACAGAGCCTTGCTTGTGAGTCTCCATCTCTCTGCCCCTCCCCCACTCACACTCTCTCTGCCTCTCTCAAAATAGATAAACTTAAAAAAAATTTAAGTCAAGGGGCGCCTGGGTGGCTTAGTTGGTTAAGCACCTGACTTCAGCTCAGGTCATGATACCAAGGTTGGTGAGCTCAAGCCCCACATCAGGGCTCTGTGTGACAGACAGCTCAGAGCCTGGAGCCTGCTTTAGATTCTGTGTCTCCCTCTCTCTCTCTGACCCTCCCCACGCTCATGTTCTGTCTCTCTCTCTCTCTCTCTCTCTGTCTCCCCAAAATAAAATAACATTAAAAAAAATGAAATAATTCTCATCACAAGAAAAAAAATTGCACTACCCAACAGGTAACACCACATACAGCTGTTAAATTTTAAATTAAATTCCTCAGTCACATTTTAATTGCTCAATAACCACGTGTGGCTAATGGTTACCATGCAGAATACAAATATAGAACACTTCCATCACAGAAAATTCTGTTGGATAGCAGTGCCTTAAAGGATGGGTATGACTAAAATAAGCTGACGGAAAGGGAAGTAGTATCTAACATTCTTAAAAATTCCTATTATCTGGGGTCACCTGGGTGGCTCAGTAGGTTAAGCATCCAACTCTTGATTTCAGCTCAGGTCTTGATCTGATGGTTCCTGGGTTCAAGACCCATGTGAGGTTCCACACTGATAATGCGAAGCATGCTTGGCATTCTCACTCTCTACCTACCTATCCCCTTCCCCTCTTGTGCATACATGGGTACACTCTCTCTCTCTCAAAATAAATTTTTTAGGGGCGCCTGGGTGGCGCAGTTGGTTAAGCGTCCGACTTCAGCCAGGTCACGATCTCGCGGTCCGTGAGTTCGAGCCCCGCGTCAGGCTCTGGGCTGATGGCTCGGAGCCTGGAGCCTGTTTCCGATTCTGTGTCTCCCTCTCTCTCTGCCCCTCCCCCGTTCATGCTCTGTCTCTCTCTGTCCCAAAAATTAAAAAAAAAAAAAAAGTTGAAAAAAAAATAAATTTTTTAATGTTTATTCATTTATTTTAAGAGAGAGAGAGTGAGAGAGCACGAGTGGGGGAGGGGTGGATCGTGAAAGGAGAGAAAATCCCAAGCAAGCTCCCCAATGTCAGCACAGACCCCAACAATGGGCTCGATCCCAAGAACCATGAGCGCATGACCTGAGCCGAAATCAAGAGCCAGATGCTTAACCCAGGCACCCCACAAAATAAATAAGCTTAAAACAAATTACTATTCTGTCAGAAACTTTAAAAATCATTTCACTCAAACTTTATTATCCCATATTTATTGTTAAATTTGAGGCTTAGAGAAATTAAATTAACTAGCTATTAAGAGCTATTAAGACCTAAGATTTAGGGACACCTGGGTGGCTGTCAGTTAAGCCTCCAGACATTTGATTTCAGCTCCAGTCATGATCTCAAGAGTTCTGAGATCGAGCCCCACATCAGGCTCTGCAAGATGATGTGGAGCCTGCTTGCAATTCTCTCTGACCCTCCCCCCCTAAAATAAGTACATAAACATTTTTTTTTAAAGAGGATTTAAATTCAGTTCTGTCCACTTCACCATGCTTCTTCCTACAAGAAATAGGAAGCAGAGTTACAGAAGATGGTTGGTTTTAGCATATAATGAGAATGACATACTGGCTCAGTAGGTCAGAAAGAAACTGAGGTGGTTTAAGTACCTGAGAGATATAATCAAAGTGTTATTTTACTCCCATCTGACAGTTGAATAACACTTTAATTATTTAAGGCTGTTTTCAGATGAGCAGCATATTAGATTAACTAAGGGAACAGAAGTAATAAGACATGAAGTGCAAGGTTTCTACAGTTCTACCAATGGCATTCTACCAATGAAGGCCATTTCATAATTACTAAGCATTTAGGGAACTCAAGTAAATATTTTATAAATACCCCATAAACTACCAATGACCCACTCATTTTGTCCCCTGTGAGAAGTAAAAGCTTCTAAGTACTGGTATTCATGGCCAAAACATACATTTTATGTATGGGAACAGATGCTTCATGAAAACCTGATATAAACTACAAACTGATAATACCAAATCTGATGCTTCTAAGATGATAACTGCCTATTCAGTTCCATGCCAATTACTCAATGCCCACTATGTGCCTAGGATTATGGGATACAACAGTAATTTAAAGAACCTATCTTTCTGAGATAGAAAAGACACATATACATGGGACACAGAGAACACTTTAAGGCATTATCTTAGTCAAAGTTCAAGTACTTGCTTTATGGTCCCATCAGCCTTTAACCATTCCTACCAAGAATGTCCAAATCCAAGCCCACTTAATTGATGTTACAAATGCTTTCACAGTGCCACTTCTCGGCTGGCACATAGGCTTTTGAAGACCCAGGCCTGTGTTCCTCCATGGATTCCATCTTCAACCTGAAGCAAAAGGAAAACACAAAATTCTGCATAGGAATTAAATGCTACACTGTCACTTGGCATAGTTCTCTTTTAGAGATAGCTCTATAAGGCACTACTATCAGAAAAGATTACAAGTTTTGTTTCTCACTCACTGTCAGCTATTTTAGCCCAAAATACCAATGGTTTTAACCTCAGTGCAAGCAGAATCCACTCAGAGCATATATAAAAGTGAGGAGCTCAGAAACACAGACGGGCCATGCAGCTCATACCAAAAGACAACTATTTCACCAGGGTCACAAATGAAATACTACCTGAGGGCTTTGGATCACAACAGCAGGAAAGAATAACTTGAAATCAGAATACAAGAGCCAGTAAAAGTCTACTCTGTTAACTTGATATTTTATCTATTTCATAATACTTTGCCTATCTCAGAATTTACAAAGCCCTTTCTATATATTGCCTCATTTTGCAAATATAGGTCATCTCCATCTTATAGGTCTGTAAGCATGGTTTGGAGACTAATGGCAGGCACCTTAGTGGTTAACATAATGGATTTTGAAATCAGACAAAACCGGAGCTTGACTCCCCCACCTATTTGCAACTTTTCTAAGCCTTGGTTTCCCTTTCTGTAAAATGAGGACAAATACCACCCACCTCTTAGGACTGTTGTGAAGATTAAATGAGGTAAAATAAACATAAAATACTTTGCACAGTAGCTGACATGCAACTAAATTGTTTAACGTGTTGTTTCTATTATTAAGTGTCCAAGCTCAACCAGCTAATGAGTAGGAATGGGGATATTCTGCCTAAAAATTTCACCTTCACAATATCGTGAAGCCCAGAAAGTCACTCCCTAATGGGAGTGACACATCCCTAATAAGTCCACTTTCAAATCCAAGATACTCCTAACTGGAAAACTAGAGGTTTCACAAGACATGATCTTAGCCTTTTATGACTTAAAAAAAAATAAAAATAAAAAAGCTTTGGTGGAATTCCCAGAAGCTTTTGTTTTGCATATTTTCATCCCAAAAAAACATTTGTTTTCCCTAACTTAATGCTAAAATATGAGTTTACTCACTCAACACTGTTATTTCAGGAAGATATCCAGCATGCATTCTGCTAAGTAAACACTGGAAACATGCTCCTTCTGCCCATGCGGTTTCTCTGGTTCATGTTGCCATTCCTTCTCAACATTAAATGTGTTCACAGCAAAATAAACCATCCCTTAAACTGAAGTGGGCAAAGATCCATTCACATAAAAGCCATCAGCGTGGTTTTGCTTTTGATAAAAAATGCTTTATTGCTCAATCAGGACATTTATGGTGTTGGTTGGTTTCCAGTTATCACCGTGTACAAAATAAATATAAGTAACAGGAAGCAGTGCATGTTTAGAGTCCTTATAAACTATATCAAACCCAATTGAACTGTGGCATGTGACAACTGACTTATATACAAGGTTATTCATTTTGGGGTAAACAACAAGACTGTAAACTACCTAAATGTTCACCAATAAAGCTTAAATTATGGTATGCACATACATTAGATTACTGTGTAACCATCATAAAGAATATGGATGTTCTTTATTCATTTGGAAATCTCAAGTGGGAAAAGAAAGATACATGGTAGAGTATGTAAGAGGGGAGGGTAAAATACATATATTTGCCTATACTTACATAAAATATCTCAGAAAGTATACATAAGAAACTGTTAATGAAGTTACTGGGTAGAGAAATTAGGCGACGTAGGAGACTTCATGATACACGCTTTGATCCCTTTTTAATTTAACCATGTAACTATTACTTTCCAAAAAAATAACATTAATTTAACAATAAAGCATAAGAATTATAAGGATTTTGAGAAGTCTACAACATTCTATTACTACATTCCTTCCACTAGTTTATTTCTTTCACATCTTCTGCCTGGAAGAATAATGAACACATACATTGTATTCAAACTAATGTATATCAAGGAGGAAAAAAAAAATGGGAATCCATTTACACTCAAAGTCACCAGGCAAGACTTTTTATAAGAAAAAATATATCCAAAATAAATTTACTGCTTACTTCTAGAAGGTATATAACATTTATTATAATGCCTGGCCTTCGTATATTTTGATTTTCAACAGCGGGGCCTCATAGTGGTCCACTGAGTTACCCAAGGTCACTGGAGGAGTAAACTGTAGTGCTAGAATTTGATTTGGGCTTGTCCCGAGCTAAGGCCCCTGATTTTTTCTTTAGTAGTTCTTAGGCTTTTTAGGGCACCCTCACTACAGTGGCGACATTAAAATTGGGAGCTCCTCTGAGGGCTCACTAAAATCATCTAACTTCAGAGTTTCCTGCCTAGGCTAAGAAAGCTATAATGAATGCTCTGAGCAAAGACCAGGGAAAAAACGTTCGCTACAGCTCCCACAAACCCAGGGAGGGCCTGGGCTCTACAGACAGGAGAGAAAATGTACTAGTCTGAACCTCTTCCCAAGGTCTACCCTCCGGCCAGGAGATCTAAGTCAAAACAGTATCAGAATAATAACAATACCTGCCCCTCCAAGCAAAAGGAATCCAGGTATTTTCCAGGAACACGGGGACTCTGTACATGAAGCAGAGTCCGTTGTTTCTGGGTCACCAGGTCTCGGGGAAGGAAGGCAGACCCAGTGCTGCAGAGGCCCACGTGGAAATAAGCCAGGCAGAGCATTTCACTGCCTTTTCCCAATCTCCACACAGCCGAAATTAATCGCCTTGTGACTCACACACACTCTAATGTTTGCTTGAAAAAAAAGGCCTGCCATCAGGATACAGGGCTCAAATGGAAAAGAAATTCAGAATAATCAGGGAGCAAAATTAAGTGCATACTCACCAGCCCACCACCAAATCGGAGAGACTAAGTGGAGAGACAGGAAGTGGCTTTGAGAAGTGGCCTCAGAGTCTGATTGGCTAATGAGTTAAAAGCAGAGTCCCTCCTCCTTTACCTTAAAAGGTACCAAAATGATACAACACCCCCCCCCTTCACCTACTTGTGTCTTTATAGAACAGTGATGCTACTTGCACTATTTTTAGAATGACCTTTTTAAACCAAGTTTCCTTTTGAGATCAAGTACTTAACACAAGCAAACATAGGCTAATTCAAGCTATTTATACACATGCTTGTTTAGATGGCCCTACTGTAAACAATTTTGTTCCTTTAGGATAATTTCCTAACCTTTGGACTTCAATAGGGTTAATTTATGCAAAGTAACAGGTTTCATTATAAACAGTCTAGATCCATTCAAATTAGAACTTACCTTCAGGGTAATATTCCAGTTAACAAGCCAGTGACTAAAAGATGGGTGTGGTTAAGCGTTTAGGCTTTGAAAATGTAGTTGTATAAACCAACCTTATTAAACTAACCCTTATCTTGGTAGCTCTTCACCAGTTTCTACTACTAGTTCAAAGCCCTTTGTCTTTTGTCAATTCTTCACAAATTTGTCTCTTTGTCTAAAAGTTTAAAAGTTTCCTACTCTGGTCACTTCTTCATTCTGTGAAGGTTCCCACATACATACATGTGAAAATTGAATAAAACTTGTATGTTTTCCTCCTGTTAATTTTTGTCAGTTCAATTTTCAGATCCTGCCAGGGACTCTAAGAAGGTTAAGGAAAACTTTTTCCTCCTTTAGAGTAGCAAATGAAAATCTCTATTTCAAGGTGCGGAACAGGGATATTCTGAGACATTTCACATAAATTGTGATAGTTTCCAAGACATTTTCTAGCTGCACAATCTGGAATAAATTTCTTAAACTCTCTGAGACTCAATTTTCTCCTCTGTACCATAGGGAAAGTAATACCTCCCTCCCTAACATATATACAAATATATGAAAGAGTCTAACAAAATGACTGGTCATAGTACATGGTCAATTCATGTTCTCCTTCCTTCCTTGCTCATCCTTCATTCTTATATAGAGAGGAAATGAAAAAGTAAATAACTGCTTGCATGACTTTACTTATAAACTTCTATTTGTTTACACATCATACAATTCTTTCAAGATATAAGAAATCAATGGAAATTAGTTTTTGCTCATAAATTCTGTGATTACAGACCTACACTCACTCATAATTTCCTGCTTCTTAAAGTAACAAGATTACATTGCAGATTTTCTTCTTCTCCAGTGAGTGATATTAGCGGATCATTTTGGAACCCCAGAAAGATGAGTATAAGGCTCTCTGAAATCACTGTGGAAAAAAAAAAACTACTTTAGTAAAGAACTTTAGAATACCAAGATGACATATAAAGGCAGAGATGCACGGACCCTACGTGTTTCAAGGGTGGATAGTAAAGGCTGCCCAGTCTCTAAAGTGAATTCAGGAGAAGAGAATGCTCCTCCCTGAAGCCCTAAGTATTTTTAGAGAATTCTGGGGAAGAGAGAGGCTTGTAGTTCTTAGTAAGGCACTGGGAAACAACAATCTCCCCATCCTCCACACACACTCTAAATTTGTGGAAGAGTTCATGTCAGTTACATATCTATAGTTACCAAATGATATAAAGATTATACAGTATCACAGATTTAGCCCATTATCCCAATTCCTGCTGTACCATTATAAACAAAAACAAAAGCAAAAGAAAGCAAACAAGTTTCCCCCCAAATCACCCTTTTTCAGAAACCTCCTTTCTCAGCTCCCTCTGTAGTTACCTCTATGGCAGCTACTCTGTTCATCTCTTTTGCTCCACTTAATATTTCTCTTCATCTCTTCCCCACTTCCATTCTTCCATAGGATATATTTTACAAGAAGTCCTTGACCATGAGACACTCCCGGGTCCCTTTGCTGTAATCACAATCCTTCACCAGGCTTTTCAGCTGGTTCCTTCCTTCTTCTCTGGACCTATAATTCCTTCCCCTTCCCACTTTATCCCATCAGTAGCCCTGCTGATACGTCTTCTCTTTCTTCCGCATTGGTCAGGCTCTGCGGGTCTTCTGAAACCTTGCTACTGTTTCATTTCCCAAAAGTTGAACAAATTTATGATGCCACAGCAATATGAATACTGCTGGCATGTCCATGGAAAGCATACAAAAAATATCTTAACGATTACAAGTCCGAGCAGTGAACTCACACTTACATTGTGCAAATACGACTGTTAAAATTTTTTATCCTTCTTTTTCCACTTTCTTTCCCTCCTTCTCTCTCTTCCTCTTCACTTTTCTTCTGCTCCTGCTATTTCTCCCTATATATTTTATAGATTCTGGGATTTCAGAAATTTTTTTTAGATACTACTTCTATACCTTCTCAGAACCCAAATAAAGAAAATAAAATCATACTTATTTCTAGATTGTTTCAGCCATTTGAGGTTTGCATGATCTTATGTATGAACTAAACGATTCTTATCTGGACATGGGAACTAGTTACCCAGTCCAGTGGGATGCAAACCTAAACTAGTCATTAGGAAGAGTCCTTTTCTATTTTAAAGAAGTATCTGTGGGGCGCCTGGGTGGCGCAGTCGGTTAAGCGTCCGACTTCAGCCAGGTCACGATCTCGCGCTCCGGGAGTTCGAGCCCCGCGTCAGGCTCTGGGCTGATGGCTCAGAGCCTGGAGCCTGTTTCCGATTCTGTGTCTCCCTCTCTCTCTGCCCCTCCCCTGTTCATGCTCTGTCTCTCTCTGTCCCAAAAATAAATAAAAGTTGAAAAAAAGAAATTTAAAAAAAGTATCTGTTTAATCTTGGGTATCACAAATCCATTTTTCACACACTTTACTTTTTGAAATATGTAGACTTCCCCCGAAATTATGTATCTTTTATGTCTAGCTTGATTAATCAAATTTTTCCTGTCATTATGACATGATAAAAAATGTAAATACATCTTAGGAATATCACATTATAATCAGTAATACTACCTAAAATATTCACTTACCAGGATATGAAGTCTTGATTTGCAGTTGGCTCTTCTCTTTAATTACAGTTGTCTTGACTAATTCATCCTTTTTTTCCATCATTTTTTCCTTAATGTATCTTCAATGTAATATGACAATTTTAAGTGCACAGAAAACTAGAGAAAAGAATATGATGGACATCTCTACATAGATTACCTACATTTAACAATTGTCTGTATTGTACAATATTTGCTTCATTTGATTATTTTGGTTGAAGTATTTCAAAGCAAATTCCAGATATCATGACATTTCACCCCTAATGCATTTTTTAAAGGAACTTTTTAAAAATCATAGCTACAGGGGCGCCTGGGTGGCGCAGTCGGTTGAGCGTCCGACTTCAGCCAGGTCACGATCTCACGGTCCGTGAGTTCGAGCCCTGCATCGGGCTCTGGGCTGATGGCTCGGAGCCTGGAGCCTGTTTCCGATTCTGTGTCTCCCTCTCTCTCTGCCCCTCCCCCGTTCATGCTCTGTCTCTCTCTGTCCCAAAAATAAATAAACATTGAAAATAAATAAATAAATAAATAAAAATAAAAATCATAGCTACAATACCATTACCACATCTATATAAATAATCCCCTAAAATCATCTAATATTCAGTTCATATCTGCATACCCTCTTGCTCCCAAAAGGATTTTTATTGTTGGCTTGTTTAAACCAGCATCCAAATACCAAACACTGCCTTTGGTTGTTATGCCTGAAAAGTCTCTTTTAATTTAGAACAGTGCCAATCTTATTCTTTTTTTCTTATAACAATAACTTGAAGAGAACAGGGCGATTGTCCTGTAGAATACTAATACTAATACTTTGCATTTTTATGCCATGTGAGCCTGAAAAATTTTTCCATATCCTTGCTTTTCATATTTGCAGTTTATTCATATCTTTTGTTCAGTTATCCACAGAAAATTTTGTTTCTCTTATGACTATTAGATAGCTCTTTATGTGTTAAGTACATTGAATTCAAATTTTAAACACTGTAGCTTTCCATTGGGCAGTTTCTAAAATTCTTTCATTTTCTTTTTTAAGAATCAATAGGCAAATGTATTATTTTCCTCTGTTTTCTTGTTTTGTTTAAGACCTAAGAAAATTCTCATTCACCACACATTTGTTAAATAGTTTCTTCTAGTTATCAGTGACATGTTTTAATACTGTTTTGGTTATGTTTACTTTGTGTCTGACTATAAAAAGTTATATCTTCAGGGCATCTGGGTGGCTTATTCGGTTGGGCTTCCGACTTCAGCTCAGGTCATGATCTCATGGTTCATGGGTTCAAGCCCCGCATTGGGCTCTGTGCTGACAGCTTGGAGCCTGGAGCCTGTTTGGGATTCTGTGTCTCTTTCTCTCTCTGTCCTTCACCTATTCGTGCTCTGTTTCTCTCTGTCTCTTAAAAATAAATAAACATTAAAAAAAATTTTTTTAAGTTATATCTTCAAAATATATCTCAGTAATTCTCACTGACTACCATAAAAAATAACAACTAAGAGAAGAAAAACTAAAAATAAAAATAAATTTTTAAAAATGTGGGGAGTATGGTAATTACTACCAAGAAACTTGACAAATACAATAGTCTAGTAGATAAAAATAAACTTTGGAGTTACATAGATCTGACCTGCCTCTTATGAACTGGGTGTTACGGGCTGAATTGTGATCCTGCCTCCCAAATGCATATGTTTTAAACCCTCCCACGAGCTCAGAATGTGACTGTATTTGGAGATAGGACCTTTAAAGAAGTAATTAAGGTAAAACAGGTCATATGAGTGGGCCTTCATCCAGTATCACCAGTGTCCTTTTAAGAAGATGAGATTAGCACATAGACACAGAGGGAGGATAGTGATTGGGAAGACAGGGAAGAAGACAGCCATCTACAATCCAAGGAGAAAAGCCTTAGAAGAAACCTACACTGTAGACACCTTTATCTTGGATTTCTAGCTTTCAGAATTCAGAAAATAAATGTCTGTTGTTTGAGCCACCCAGTGTGTGAGCTAGCTATGGCAGCCCTAGCAAACAAATAGACTGTGTGAGCTTGAATAAATTACTTAAAATGTTCTAAAGCTCAAATTCTTTAGCCATAAAATGGGGACAAAAACAATACCTACCCTGTAGGGTTGTTGTAAGAATTAATGTATGTAAAGCTCATACCATAGTAAGCACCAAATAAATTCTAGCTTTTATTATTTTGAAGGTTAAATGAGATTATGCACGTTAAAGCACTTTACTCAGTGTCTAGTACACAAAGAAAGCTCTGCTGAGTATTAGCTAGTTTTAATAAATTTTCCATTTTTAGTACATTTTCCTATCTCCAAACTAATGCCTTTTAGACCAGTCTAGCTTATTTGTGCTATAATTAAGTTAGATGCAACAGATTTTGACCTACCAACGAAAGAAATTAACCAAACCAATCCCATCCAACAAGCATTTGTTGAGCATCTACATTTTGTTAGATTTATTCCCAAATACTTAATACACTTTGATGTTATATTAAACACTATCATTTCTTAAAAATTCTATTTCTATTTGTTTGAAGCTCTGTTATAAAAATGCAGTTTATTCTTACAGGTTATTTTCTATCAGCCTTGTTAAACTTTCCTATTGAGTTAAAAATTTTATCCTGTAGTTTCTTCTGGATTGTTTATATTCACAATCAAACCACATGCAAACAATGAGAATTTTGTTTTCTTTTTTCTAAATTTTATGTGTTTTGATGAACAAAATTCTTTAATTTTAATATAATTAAATGCATTAATATTTTCTCTTATACTCAGTGACTTTTGTCTTAAGAAACCCCTTCCTTACCTCAAGATCTAAAAGATATTTGTGTGTATTTTCTGCCTAAGAGTTTTCAAGTTTTATTTTTGAATATTAGTCCTTAACCCATCTGTCGTTCATACACACACACACACACACACACACACACACACACGCAGTAGGACAAAATATAGTTTCTAGCCTAGCTTGCTGTGGAAACTAGCTGCCTCTCCGGCTGATCTCATACCACGCTTCCTTTTGCACTCATTGTTTCAGCCATTTTTCTCCCCTGTTCACTTTGTGATTCTCCAATACAGCTCAACTCTTGTCATGGCCTCAGTGATGAGTTCCGCAGTTTACTCTCCCATTAGAACTTCCTTCCATTGTAGCTGTACTTTTGCTTCTGCTTGTGTGATTACTTGATTCATATCTGCCCGCAGCTACACTGTGAACTCCATGAAGACATGAGTTCTATCTTGGCCAAAATATTCTCTATCTTGACCAAACTATTGTAACCCCCAAACCCAGTAAGGTCCCCAATAAATATTTGTTGAAGTAATGAATATATAAATATCTCTGTATCTATACATATAATGAAAATCACCAATACCAGGGTTGCCGGGTGTTATCGGTAAGAATGAAGACCCTCACATTCAGAGGGTCTGGGATAGGGGGCGGGGATCTGAAGTCTGTTTGTTATGCTTGTTAGGTGCACTGCCCTCACCCTCTGTGGGGCGGTGGCACCCAAATATCTGAGAACTCCTAAGGTCATCACCAAGTACCTTTGTAAAAGCCAAATGACCAGGTTTCTCTGGTCTTCAAAGTCTCCCTAGATCATTAGCATTCCCATAGCTCCCCTGACCCTTGTATCCCCCTTTCTTCCCCTAGCCAAACTCAACTTTCTGAAGCTTTCACTACTCAAACTTCCACTATTAGAGCTTTCTATTCTAGGATTTCCACTATTAGCTAGGACTTGTAATTGTAACTTTCTCCTTGTCCTGCTTTATTTTTTTTCAAAAAGAGGACGGGGGAGAGTAGTCTGAATTGGGTTATGAGGCCCCCCCGTTGGGGGGTACCTCACCTCAGCCATTGAACTCACTTCGCTGGCCGTGAGTCTTTTCCAAGCTCCGGCTAAGGAGGCATCCGCCAGGCCCCTCCTCGAGGGCGGGGTCCATGGCATCTCCTGCCCAGTCTGCCCTCGCGCGGAGCCCCGTTCTCTGGGAACTCACCTCCCCGAAACTCAGGGAGGACCCTGTTAGGGCCGCTTTTGGCCCTAGTCTCAGACCTTCCCAGGGGACATGGGGTAGAGTGACTTAAGGCACTCAGCGCGTAGCCCCACCGATGAGCTTCCCTCCGCCCTATGGGAAAGGGTGGCCCCGCAGAGCATTTATAAGACTCCCATACCTAAAGACATTTCACAGTTATGGTGATTTCCCACAACACACAGCAACATGCAAATATCGAGGGGTGTACCGCCCCTGTCCTTTGTAGACGTCTTCTCTCCAGGACGCACGCGCGCTGTATTCCCGCCTTGTGACTCTAGGCGGGCGATTCCTGGGAGAGGGTTGATGACGTCCAAGTTCTGGCTTCATGGCGGCGCGGCGGCGGGGGACTCGCAGCGGTAGAGCACGAGGTTCGGAGCACATTGGAGGGGGCTAATGCTGGAGGGGCGGGGAGTCTGAAGGGAACGGTGCCCTCTGCCCTAGCCCCTCCCCTTCCGTCGCCCTTTGACCCGCCCTTAGCTATCAAGCTAGTTTAGGTGTAAAACTTTTAAAATTTCGGTTCTCAGACCTTTTTGTATTACAGAATTATGAGAAGGGCTTGCTTGTAGACATCTAATAACTAACAGTGCCAGCACTATTTTAAACACCTAATGTCCAATTAAAAAAAATTAATTGTAAGGTGCATCATTATGTATCACTAAGAAAGGAAAAATGCTTCCAACTAAAACGTGATTCATTGCTTATATGTCATCCACTGTAGGATGCATACCAGTTTCAGAGATAGTAAAATTCAGGTTTTGGGACTAATGAGCCATCATACTCTCTGTGTACTATGTTTTTAAGTGCATAAGTCCATCCTACAAATTATATACTATTTTTGTCATCCTCTGGATTTTACAGTGGGGGCAACTAAAGTACAAAGAGATGAAATAACTTCTACAGGGTTTCACAGCCAGAAGAGACAGGGCTAGGCTCTAAGCTAGAGACAAACTCCAGAGCACTCTACTAACCACAATCTCATACCACCTTAGTTTGAGGATAGATGTTGAGAACGTTTGGGGGCATGAGTAAATAGAGATAAGCAGGCTATGAGACTCTTGCCTTAGGCTATGAGCTCACAAGAGCCCATGGGGCTCCATTTTAATTTAATTTAATTTAATTTAATTTAATTTAAGTTTAGTTTAGTTTATTATTTGGCTAGAATAGCAGTTTAGGAAGTGATTTCTCAGACTATTATCAAGAACAGTGGTATGCAGTTATTATTTCTTTGTAAATTTACAAAACCATCTTGAGCCATTTCTTTAAAAAGATGATGTTTTTTCAAAGTAGGATCGTGTTCAGTGGGTACTCATTCTTTCTTTTGGTTCTTTGCCCATTCTTTGTGCCCATAGCTTCTGTAGCATTAAACAAAGCTGGAAGAGTTAATAATAGCAACGTAGCTACGGAAGACTGGCCTCCTGCAAAGAAAACTCGAAGATGTGAAAGGCAGGGGGTAAAGAAGGAGCCTGTGACTGAAGGAAAGGCCAATAATGACAGGACAGAAGATAAGCAAGGTCAGCTTCAAGTGGTAGGCCAGGGAGGCTAGCAAGAATGTCTATGGGAGGCTGCGGGTGAGGGATGTCTTGTTCTTTCAACTCTTCTTCCTTTCTCGAAGATATAATTAATATTCTATCCTTTGGGTGTAGTACTCATCTACTTTCTCGGAATCTTCAGTTTCATGTAGTTTAAACAGCTTGAGAACTGGGCAGATCAGGATTGCATGGGAAGGGCAAAGTTAATTATGACATGATAGCTATTTTTGATCCTCATATAAGTAGCTGTAGTCCATATCTGTCTTTCCTCAGAGTCTGTGAAGACTTTGCTGTTAAAGGGAAAAGCTCCTGTGGACCCGGAGTGCACAACCAAGGTGGGG
Organism: Herpailurus yagouaroundi; assembly: GCF_014898765.1. Taxonomy (NCBI): domain Eukaryota; kingdom Metazoa; phylum Chordata; class Mammalia; order Carnivora; family Felidae; genus Herpailurus; species Herpailurus yagouaroundi. The sequence goes on from NW_024412396.1 coordinate 508,391, forward strand.
AAGGTGAGAGACTCCTCTGCCCATCGGTTTCTCAGAAAGCAGTTGTTCATTTGTTACTTGGATTCTTGTCCAGAACACTGCTAGGACTCATTTTAAGAGTCCTTTCCCAAATACTGCTTGTGATTAATTTTCTCCAAGGCTAAGAGATGGAAGTGGTGGAGTTTGGGGATAATAATCGGTATTTCTAACTTCTGGGGTTGTCATCAGCTTCCCACACCTCATTCTCTTTCTCAATTAGAAAATTATACCATTATGAAGGAAGAACCATCTCTGTTCTAATGAGAAACTGCCCTGGTATGGCGTGAGTTACTGATAAATGTGAAAAGGATGTGAAGAATACAGAAAAAAGGCTTCCTTTGGAGCAGGTTTTAACTGTCAGAATCATTTGTTTTTCTGTAATTACAAAAAAAGCAACGTGTTTTCATTATAGGAATAACAGGTTATGGGGAGAAGAACATACTTTGGCATTTCTTTCCTTGGAAGATGGCTGTTGGCAGTGCTGGAGAATGACACCTTGAGGCAGAAGAAAATTTAGTGTCACTTAGGATCTCATTAGGGCTGAGAATATGCTGATGTCAATTTTTTCCTTCTCTCTCTAGGCCCATGTGTACTGTGAAGGGAAGGATGTCTATGATGTCATGCTAAATCAGGTAAAGGGAGGAGCCATTCTATTTATGGCAATTTCTTCTTGATAATTACTGATGACAGTGTCCCACTGCCCAGATCTTTAATTCTGAAGTCCCTTATATTAGCCTTTTCCTTATAGCAATAACTGGTACCGCCGGTGACCAAGGAAGAGTCATTGGTTTATTGGCTTCCATTTGTAAACCTCTCTCTTATGTTCATATTTCTCTCATCATAGACTAATCTTCAGTTCAACAACAACAAGTACTATTTGATTCAGCTCTTAGAAGATGATGCCCAGAGGCACTTCAGTGTTTGGATGAGATGGGGCCGGGGTAATGACTTTTATTATGGATCTTCTGATTGGTCATTTAGAAAGCCTAAAGCGGCTTAGTGAGTAACCAAAAGATCCCCTGGGTTTCAGTTGGTAGAATGGAGGCTCTGTAACCTGGGAGGGGCTTGCAAATGGAATAGCAAGCATCCTCACTGGAAAAACCTAGGGCAGACTGTTGAGGCTGGGAGTGTCCTGCAGTTGGTCTGCTAATGCTGCTCAGGGACTGTGGCAGTTAGCAGGTAACTAGTATCAACAGGATCAGCTTCCTGGATCCATTCACCTTTCCTTCTCCCCTTCCTGCCCATTTGTCACATGCTAAGCAGGGAGACCTTAGAGAGCTGGTTTGTTTCGAGAGAGAACTCTTCTTGGATTGACAGGAAACCATCTTATGTGTGGCATTTACTTTGCAGTGGGGAAAATGGGGCAGCACAGCTTGGTGGCTTGTTCAGGGGACCTCAACAAAGCCAAGGAAATCTTTCAGAAGAAGTGAGTACCAAAAAAATACTATTCTTCTTGGATGTGTCTTTTTTTCTTTTTCAACGTTTATTTATTTTTGGGACAGAGAGAGACAGAGCATGAACGGGGGAGGGGCAGAGAGAGAGGGAGACACAGAATCGGAAACAGGCTCCAGGCTCTAGCCATCAGGCCAGAGCCCGACGCGGGGCTCGAACTCGCGGACCGCGAGATCGTGACCTGGCTGAAGTCGGACGCTTAACCGACTGCGCCACCCATGCGCCCCGGGATGTGTCTTCTTTAAGAATTTTATAGGAAGTGTGATTTGGCCTCACTGTTAATGTATTTCCACTGTGACATTCTGTGACTGAAACACCAAACTGCCTCCTTAAGTTAGTGATTATATCACCTAATGTTGAAATTGACTAAAAATAGAAGAATCTAATATAATTAGCACATGACCAACAATTTAGGAAACTTGGGAAACCCAAGTGGGTAGGATGAGAATATTGCAGCTAGAGTTTTAAAAATTCTTTCACTATGATGTGGATGCAGAGCTTTCTGGAGTCTCTGAGAATCTTTCAGAGACAGGGAGCAGATAGGGATCTTTTGTCTAAAATCTCAATGGCTTATGTGGTATTTTGGGGCCTTTAAGAAGCTCAAGGACCCCTTTTTCCCATTTTTTTGTTCCCTTTGTCTCCAGAGCTTTTCTTTCTATTCAGGATCCTAATTTAGAGTCCAGATTTGTGGGAAGTTGGGTATAAAAGAGTTCTAAGAAGTTTGGGGGTTGGGGGGAGACATAGTTTGGAGATGTTCTAAGGAAACAATTATAAGCCCATTCCTAGTAGACCCTTATTTGTAAGATATTCTCACCATCATGGATTCTACAGATTCCTTGACAAAACAAAAAACAATTGGGAGGATCGTAAGAAGTTTAAGAAGGTGCCTGGAAAATATGATATGCTAGAAATGGACTATGCCACCAATGCACAGGTAAACTGACTACACATTTGGGGAGAAAACTGCTTCCTCTTAACCAAGGTGAAGTCTAAGAGAATGGCTTAGATCAGGTCCTAGACTAGAACAGACCAGGGTGTCTTGAGTCTTGCTGTTCACCACCTAACTGAAGATAACAGTTACCTCAGGGATAACTTTCACGGATCTTTGTAATCTTAAAGGGACTATAGAATGAAGATAGAAAATGCTGTCTAGTCTCTACTGTCTAGTATGGTTCTTATAAAATCTCAGGTCCTGAAGTTTAATGTATGGATCCAGAGAGGAGTAATACATAGTCACAGTGATGAAACTGCATTTAAAGTTGTCTTCACTTTTGGTTATATACTACCAGTATATACCATACCAATAAAGAAAATAATAATAATTTTGACAAATTGAGTTGCAACCAGGATGCTGAAAACTGTTACATACAGTATCTGAAAAATGTAAAAGTCTTAGTCATTTTAAGATGAGAAGATCTGAGACATAATAGCTGTCTTTACATTCTTACCAGCATATTAGGAGAGCCTTTTAGACTTATTCTGAGTGTTTAACTATGGGAGGCAGATGTAGGAGTCACAATGAGTACTCTAACTAGGTTAATAATGGAATGAACCTGTGGTTTGGCAGAGGCTGATTGATGTTCACCTGCCAGGAATATTGTAGAGCCATCCCTTGCAGGGACCTCAAAATAGATACTTTGATATTTTTCTTTTCTTTTCTTTTTGGCTGTAGAATGAAGAGAAAACAAAAAAGGAATCTCTTAAATCCCCCTTGAAACCAGAATCGCAGCTAGATCTCCGTGTACAGGAGCTGATAGAGTTGATCTGTAATGTCCAGGCCATGGAAGAGATGATGGTAGAAATGAAATATGATACCAAGAAAGCCCCTCTCGGTAGGACTTCAGATGCTATCCTACATTCCCTCTCTACATTTCCTAGTTCCTTTCATGGAATATTTAGTCACCTTCATGATTTAAAGTTTGCTGATAGTATGAATGAAGAACAGGAGATCTGGGGTAAGAGGTAGTATGAGGGGAGAGAAGCTGTTTTGAAAGTTGAGTTGTGAGAGTCTTTGTTGGGTAGGCATGTGAATACAGTTTACAGGGTAAGACTCCACGTGTGGGATCTGATGATCTTTGGCTGGGCCTACAGGGAAGCTGACAGCGGCACAAATCAAGGCAGGCTACCAGTCTCTTAAGAAGATTGAGGATTGTATTAGGGCTGGCCAGCATGGACGAGCTCTCCTGGAAGCATGCAATGAATTCTACACAAGGATCCCACATGACTTTGGGTAAAGCCTGTGCTGTTACTTCTCTTTGGTCTTCTACCTAACCATATCCCCTATATCACTCAGCAGCAACTATAATTTTTTTAATCTTTCATTTCTAATGAAATGATCATCTTGGATAAACACAGAGCCAAAATAATTTAGAGATAGCCTATTTAGTCGGCTTACAAGTTTGGAATGCAAACTCCTGACCTGATTACAACCATATTTTCTGACCAAATGGAAGTTGCCCAAGAGAATATGGGTCTAGCTATCTAACCAACAAGTAAAATACCTTCAGACATATAACTCCCTAATTCAAATGATTGTAGGTATAATACATTTTATCTTTGTTGATTCTATATTCTGGTGTCGATTCTGTTTTTATTCCTTTCATTGCTTTTTAGAGCTCTGTGACCTAAAAATAACCCTAAGTGGTCAACAGGTCTACTTCTGCTCCTAGACAGGACTATATCCAAATTATTCTTTATGGATATTGATATAAAGATTCATCTATTATTTAAAAAAATACGGGAAATAACAAGTGTTGGAGAAGATGTGGAGAAAAGGGAATTCTCATACACTGTTGGTAGAATTGTAAATTAGCACAGCCACTATGGAAAACAGTATGGAGATTCCTCAAAATACTAAGAATAGAACTACTATATGGACCAGCTATTCCACCTCTGGATATTTATCTGAAGAGTATGAAAACATCAATTTGAAAAGATATGTGCATCCCTGTGTTCATTGCAGCATTATTTACAATAGCCACGATATGGAAACAACCTAAGTATCTATTGACAGATAATGGATAACAATGTGGTATATTTATACAATGGAATACTACTCAGCCATAAAAAACAATGAAATCTTGCCATTTGCCACAACATGAATGGATGGATCTTGAGACTGTTATGCTAAGCAAAATAAGTCAACAGAGAAAGACAAATACCATATGATTTCACTTATGTGGAATCTAAAAAAAACAAAACAAAAACTAATTCACAGATACAGAGAACCAGACAGAGGAAGGTGGTTGGGGGTAGGCGAAATGGGTGAAGGAGGTCAACAGTATGGTGAGGGATGGTAACTGGACTTGGGATCACTTCGTAGTGTATACAGATACCAAGGTTATGTACATAACCTCTCTTCATATATTTATATATTTATATATTTGGAACCTCTCTTTATATATATATAGATTCTCCCTCATGTGGAAAACCCCAGTTTTTTATACTTATTTTCTAAAGGACCTATCTTTAGTCTGTTACTTTCAGTCACGTGCCTTCGGTCACACATCAGAGAACTGATTATGAATTATATCTCTGTTCTTAGACTCCGTACCCCTCCATTAATCCGGACAGAAAAAGAGCTGTCAGACAAAGTACAACTACTAGAGGTGAGACGTGTGGATTGGGAAGCATTAATTCTGTTCCCAAGTTCCTACACATTGATCCTGCATCTCATCTTGCCAGGCTTTGGGAGACATTGAAATTGCCATTAAGCTTGTGAAGATGGAGCTGCAAAGCCCAGAACACCCATTGGACCAGCACTATAGGAAACTACATTGTGCCTTGCACCCTCTAGACCATGAAAGTTATGAGTTCAAAGTAAGAAAAATGGTCTTGTATTTTCCTGCCTTTAAGACCCATCCCCCTAACCCCACTGTTCTCTGAGTGCTTCTGGTTAAGAGCAAACTTTTACATAGAGCAGAGTTTCTGTGTACCAGGAACTGGGGAAAGTACAGCTCTCTCACTGCCTTGTGAGACCATTAGGGAGCAGGAAGTCTGCCAGTTTTTACCAGAAGCCCCAAGGTTCTTCAGCTCAGTCTGGTCTCTTGTACAGTCTGTATCAGCCATTTTTTTCATTTTTTTTCACAGGTGATTTCCCAGTACCTACAGTCTACTCATGCTCCCACACACAGGGACTATACCATGACCTTGCTGGATGTTTTTGAAGTAGAGAAGGAGGGTGAAAAAGAAGCCTTCAGAGAGGACCTTCATAACAGGTCTGAGTTTAGCTTTAGGTTTGGGAAAACATTCCCTTGCCTGAAGTGTGGTTATGGGACTTCTGGAAAATGGCAGAAAATGGCTTTTTTGTGTTTATGGCCTATCCCTGCTGGAGAGCAATAGGGGGCAATAATAATAATGGCTTTTCCCTAGGATGCTGTTGTGGCATGGTTCCAGACTTACTAACTGGGTGGGAATCCTGAGCCATGGGCTTCGAATTGCCCCACCTGAGGCTCCCATCACAGGTTACATGGTGAGTAGAAATTGAATCCTGGAAGGAAGCCCAGGGTAAAGGATAACAATAATTTTCGCAGTCCTTTTTTTTTCTCTTGTATTTCTCGATTAGGATTCTTCCCAAGAATTAAAACAGCTCACTAAAAACCCTAACATTTCTTACCTTTTCCCTCTTCCTTTAAATTCCTAAAGATATCCCATCTACCCCCTCAGAAGGCAGAGACTCACCAATACATCTGCCTTCTCTGGAACAGAACTGCAAGGAGAAACAGAGAAGGGTCTATATAGTGTTTAAGATAATGGAAACATAGGGTCACTGGTATAGGCCTCCTTTCTAACACAGTGGGTTAAGCAGCTGACCTTCATGGCTGTTGATATGTTTCAGTTTGGGAAAGGAATCTACTTTGCCGACATGTCTTCTAAGAGTGCCAATTACTGCTTTGCTTCTCGTGTGAAGGATACTGGACTGCTGCTTTTATCAGAGGTGAGATGAACATATTTATGATCTCTAGTTTGTTATGAGTTCCTATGTTTCCAAAGAGAACAGTTTGACTCCGGAACCAGGAGGTATACCTGGGAGAACCTGAGAGGGGACCAAGGGCAATTTTCATTCTGTTCCTCTGCAGGAGTAGGGGAAGAAAGTACTGATGGGATTTTCTGTTTGGCCTTAGAGCCATCCACTTCTCAGTAGGATGTGGGTGTTAAAAGATCTTTTGCTTTGCAGGTAGCTCTAGGTCAGTGTAATGAGCTACTAGAGGCCAATCCTGAGGCAGAAAGATTACTTCAGGGCAAACATAGCACCAAGGGACTGGGCAAGATGGCTCCCAGTCCTGCCTCCTTCATCACTCTGTAAGTATTCAGTCTAGAGGGCCAGAAGACTCCTTTTGGTCAGATAAGACTCTCTACTTTCTGTGTTCCAACTTTTGACACTGACGCCGATGTTGACACACTTTCTTCCACTTGGCAGGAATGGGAGTACAGTACCCTTAGGACCAGCAAGTGACACAGGAATTCTGAATCCAGAGGGTTATACCCTCAACTACAATGAATTCATTGTCTATAGCCCCAACCAGGTCCGCATGCGATACCTTCTAAAGGTACGGTTTAATTTCCTGCAGCTGTGGTGAATGTCAATAGTAAATAACCCGGATAAGATGTGATCTTCAAACAAGAAAATGTGTAGTGTTGTACTTTTGACTTTTCTGATATTTTATGTAATAAAAATAGCACAAATCTACCATTGGCTTCTTTGGGCTCAACTTCTCCAAACACCTATTTCTTCTCACATTCGTACTTCTTCATTTTCAGGACAGAAAGTACCCATTGCTCTATGTATCCCACAGCTAGCTACAAATTACTCAGGATCCTGTTTCTTCACAGAAGAATAGCTTCTGTGCATTGACGATGCTAATGGAGAGTGATGTTTTTCCCCCACTTAATTCAATTTTTATGCAAACTGAAGTTTGTTGGGTATTCTTACAAGAAGGGTAGAGACAACAGAGGTCGAATTGTTCCCTTGTTCCCATCCAAATCTTCTAACGTGACATTTTCCCCCATTTACCAACTGCAGACCAGGTCTCCCACCACTTATCTTAGGATTCAGCAGATGTCCAAAAATCTGGAAGCACTTAGAGGACTTGTCACTAAGCCTAAATACATCTCAGGGAGGAAAGGAGAGAATAGAATGAATTTTGACATACCCTGTTCCATTTAAGAAGTACCAAAGTCCAGGTCAGATCCAAAGACTTCCTGATTATTTGTAAACACATGCAACACAGACACACACACACACACACACACAGACAAAACCATACTTCATTAGATAAAAGTGAAGGTTATTTAAATGAAAACAGTAGCCTGTAACTTTTTAGAGATCAGATTACCAATCAAAACTTAAAATGTACATACCCTTTGACCTAAAAACCAGATATGCATGTTTGTACAGATGATGTCAGTGTAGCATTGTTATATGTAAAAAAAGATCCCTAGTTAAATATATTCACTCATTGAAATACTGTGCTGCTATTAAAACTAGACTACACACTTCTCCAAAAAGTAAAAGAGAGTATTTCCCAACTCATTCTATGAGGTAACATGAAACCAAAACCAGATAAAGATATCACCAGGGAAGAAAACTATAGATCAACTTCCCTTAAGAATATAGATGCGCAATACAATGCTACCAAGACTAAACCAGTAACAAAAAGGACGATACACCATGATGAAGTGAGATTTATCAAAGGAATGCAAGATTGGTTCAACATATGCAAATCTATCAGGGTAGGACAAAAGTCACATGACGATCTCATGAGATACAGAAAAGGCATTTGGCAAAATCCAACACCCTTTCATGATAAACATTCAGCAAAGACTGGAAAGGAATTAAAAAAAAAATTTTTTTTTAATGTTTATTTTTGAGAGAGAGGGAGAGACAGACCATGAGTGGGGGAGGGGCAGAGAGAGAGGGAGACACAGAATCTGAAGCAGGCTCCAGGCTGATCTGACAGCACAGAGCCCAACGTGCGGCTCGAATTCATGAACTGCAAGATCATGACCTGAGCCAGTTGGACACTTAACCAACTAAGCCACCCAGGCGCCCCCTCAAAAACATTTTTTTTTAAGTGATCAAAATTAACATCACCAATAAGAAGTCATGTTGATAACATGTGCTTCAGATATGATATAACAAGAAGGACATATATCTTTTATTCTTCCCTTAAATCCACAATCTTAGTTCACTCATGAAAAAACATGAGACAAAGCCAAACTGAAAGACATTCTACAAAACACTGAACCAGTATTCTTCAAAAGTGTCAAGGTTATAGAAAGACTGAAAAACTCACAATTGGCGGAGACTAAGGAGACAGGATGAGTAAATGCAATGTATTCTGGACTATAGAAAATGGGAATCTAAATGTGGCTATGTAAGGTGTTAGAGGAAGCTTGGTGAAAAGTATATAGGAATACTCTTCTGGAAATCTTAAATGATTTAAAAAAAAAAAGGATTAAGAGCCATTTTACTGGAAAAACACCAATGCCAAAAGGTTCTTTAGGGGTATAACTGTGTATCTGGTTCCTGGTTCTCCCTCCCAGTACGAGATAGGATGATACCTCTCTCCCTTTTGACAGTGGGTAGGGCTATGTGACTTGCTTTGCTCATATTTACAAAATACGAGTGGAAGTGATGTGTTTTATTTCTAGAGTGAAGACTTAGAGCCCACAGATTTTGTTTGTTTGGTTGGTTTTTGCCACATTTCCTTTTTCCTGCCTTTGCAGTCACTGAAAATGTTAAGCGTGAGCAAAGTAGAGCAGAATCGCTCATGAATCCTTGCTGTGGCATGAGTAAGAAATAAATCTTTGTTATTTTAAGCTGTTGATATTCTGGAGTTGTTACCATAGCATAACCTCACTATCCTGACAGAAAACACATCCATTTTCCTGGATGGAAAGATAAGGTATTTGAAAGAATATCAGTTCCACATATATAAGTTTTTTGAAAACTGAAGAATTTAGCCCAGATTTCATCTGACCAATTAAATAAATACCAGTAATGAAGACATTTTTGAGGAAGAGTAACAAGGTAATACTTGCACTATTGGGTCAGTAAAAGAACAGTCAAGCTAGACTTACTGAACACTTAGCACATCAAATGTTTCACCCACCGCGACTCATCTAATTCTTACAATATCCCCAAGAAGTAAGTCCCATTATTGTTCCTATTTAATAGACAGGGAAAGGGAGGCATGGAGATTTGAACTCAGGCAGGCTTTTTCCAAGTTCATGCTTTTAGCCACTTGGTTACAGGGTTTCTCTTAAATAGTGTTTCTCAAACTTTCTGTGATGAAGGACCAATTGTTTGTTTCTTTGTTTTAATTTCTGGTCTGTCATGGAACAATACTTTCATAAAATTTAATAAAAATGAGGAACTAGGAAAATGAAGTCAAAAGCATACAAACTACAAGCTTCAGTTTTTTATTATTAAATTTGTCAGATATATAAGATTACTGTTCAAATTTCTATAACAATTTCTAAATGCTTACTCTCAATTTCTGTACCTACTGTGAACCGCTAATAATTTGTAGACTGGCAGGGCACCTGGGTGGCTCAGTCAGTTAAGCGCCGGACTTCAGCTCAGGTCATGATCTCATGGTTCGTGAGTTTGAGCCCTGTGTTGGGCTGAGCCTGGAGCCTGCTTCGGATTCTGTCTCTCTCTGCCCCTCCCCCACTCATTCTCTGTCTCTCTCAAATATAAAAAATAAAACAAAAACTAATAATAATAATTTGTGGACTGGCACTAGTTTACAAACTAAACTTTAAGGAGCTCTGCTCTCGATTTGAAAACAGATTGTGAATAGATAGGTAGAAACGTATAAAAATTTGGTATATGAAAAATATGTTTTTGTGGATGGGTAGGAGAAGACTGCTCTGATGTCCTATGATCCCACAATCCAATGACTATAATTGTGGAACTCATCCAGATACTAGGAGACACTGAATTTCTTCTTAATGATAAGAACTCAGAAGATGTTTAAACTAAAACCTGAACTCCCTTGGGCACATACTTACTTTTACCTAGAGTCTCTTCTTATTGTCACTCATAGCAATTATACTCTGACCTTGCCATACGTCTACAAGATAAAAAAGATAGAAAAACCCCTTCAAGGAGGCCTGGCCAACAAGGCTGAGTCTATTGAGCAAAGGTCAAGTTAGCCTTTTAATTTTCTTTATCTCCATTCCTCTAGCCTTCAGTGGGGTGCTTTTGTAGAATTTTTATGCATGGAAGACAGACATCTAGGGCTTCCTCCTGTCCTTGGCCCATGCTTTCAGAGGAGGAAAAGGCCAAAGATTGAAATCAGCAACTTTTAGGATGATGCCATGCCATGGATCTCTAGCGTTTCTAGGTAGTATTATAAATCATAAATTTCAAAAAACCTTCATTTGGACTTCTAGTCACAAGGTGTACGGAGGAGGTGGTCTTGAAAGTATTTTTAGAGTCCTTGCATGAGGCACATGAGAAAAGATAGAAGCATGACCTATGATTAGGACATCAGCTGATGGCATTTCTTATGTCTTTATCCTCTGGCTGAGGGAGACCATGAGGCATTGGTAGAGGTAAGGAAAAAGTCCCTCAGGTGATTTCTGCATGTAAAACCTAGAATCAAGGTGAAATGAGAACAAAACTCAGTACCCCTCAACTCCCCAAATCCACAAAACTCATTTCTAGGTCAGAGTGCAGTGGTATTTCTTTAAGAGAACCTTACCAACCAGGACAAAATCTTGGCTTCTCATATACAAGCCCTTGAATTCTTGGGACATAGATCTTTAACCTTTCCCTAACCCTTAGAAAGGGCCTCAGGGAACTTCCTCTCCCATAAGATAGAATTACAGGAAAATAAGGTTCTAGAGCTTAGAAGGATCACAGTCCCTGGTGAGTCCATTGGTATAATTATTCTACCTTTTCATTTGTTTTAATCTGTGTGAACTTCAATTTGAGAGATACACTTTTGTGATTTCTTCCAAGAATGCAAATTACTATATTGACAAATGTATACAAGTCAAATGGCTGCTGCTGCTCTGTCAGAGGGTGTGAAAACCAGAAGTCTCATAGTTTCAGTGCCCTGGCTTTTCATCTCTTAGCTGGGTAGGTAGTTCTGCATAGAAGACACCGTTTCTATGAGTGGAGCCTAATGTTCTCTCTAAATGCCCTAACTGGGCACTTTCAACTCACTCTTCCTTCTCTTATGCTTTCTTCTTTTAGTTTTTTTTTAATGTTTTATTTATTTATTTATTTATTTATTTATTTATTTATTTAGGGAGAGAGAGAGAATCCCAAGTACACCCCGCATTATCAGTGCAGAGCCTGACACAGGGCTCGATCTCATGAACCATGAGATCATGACCTCAGCTGAAATCAAGAGTCAGATGCTTACCCAACTGAGCTACTCAGGCACCCCTCTTATTCTTTGTTGACTAAGTGAGAGGTCTTCAGCTCTCTGTTCAAACTAAGTGCTGGCCAACATCACTCATCCCTCCTACTGGCAGGAATGGTATCTTAGGATCCTGGGGTCAGCAAATGATAGAAGATTTCTAAAGCCTCGTTTCAAAGAATGTCTACTATAGATTGGGTTCTTTTTCCTGCAGTTCTAATAAGAATTAATGTTAAATCAGAAAAAAAAAAAAAAACACATTAGAACTCCCATATTCTTGGTCCACATCCACTTCAGAGCATAGGCAAGACTGCACTTGAGGTTTTCTGACACTTTATTTTTAAAATTTAATCAAGAAAGTAGCCACTGGTATCTTCAGGCTTTGCATCTCTAGCACAGTGGTGGTCTCTGCCTTCATTCCCAGGACAGAAAGTACACATTGCCCTGTGTGTCTCCCACTGCGAGCTCCAGGGTGGAGTTAGGGCCCAGCCAAGGTTCCAGGCAGCTCACAGCCCCTTCGCATTGGAACAGGCCCAGCTACAACGGGGAACAGAAAAGGGGGAGATAAGGGCTACAAGCCTAGGGTCTCCTTACTAACTTGTTTATCTCTCACATTAATGCCTTAAAAAAAATTTTTTTTAATGTTTATTTTTGAGAGAGAGAGAGAGAGAGACAGAGTACAAGCAGGGTAGGGGCAGAGAGAGAGGAAGACACAGAATCCAAAGCAGGCTCCAGGCTCTGAGCTGTCAACACAGAGCCTGACGTGGGGCTCAAACTCACAAACAGTGAGATCATGACCTGAGCTGAAGTCAGATGCCTAACTGACTGAGCCACTCAGGTGCCCCTCACATTAATGCCTTTAATCTGGAAACAGGTCAGTTGCACATCATAGCAAAGACAGAAGAAACCAGATTTTTGATCTTTTGCACACTCTTTGCCTAAGTTTGCTCTCTTGTGACATCCTTTAGCCCTTCTTACACATATATGCACTTACCAGTTGCATACTGGGTCTCTCCCACAGCTTAACATCTCTGTCCTTTGAGGCTGTCACCAGCAGCCCCGGCAGCACATGGAGAGCCGTGACAGAGCCCGAGTGAATCTTGGAGGGAAAGGAGAAGCGGTATGGTGAGCTGTTAGGAAGCATCAGTCTGTCAGACATAGAGCCTCCTTCCCTCTATTTGTGATCCTTCCCTCAAACTCACCTTTCTACGCTGCTGCGTCTTTAGCTGTGGGGGCGGTGACCAGCTATCTATGCTGTCATTCATAGATGGCTCTGTCCCTGGAGTTGGAGTTTCAGGCATTTCTGCTTCTTTCTGCCAGATGTCACCTGTGTCCCATTCTCCTTCCTGGGTGCATTTGGCGAGTTTCAATAGCATCCCATCAGAACTGGCACACAAATATGACGACTCTGCCATTTCAAGGGCAGAGGTTAGAGCTAGGTTTCCAGCCTTGAAGGACCTACCATCCCCCACAAGGCATCTCCAGACTCCTTCAGTCCACTCATCACACTCACCAGATTCAGGTTTGGCCTGAGTTACTAACACTAGGGTCCCATTTGGATTCTCCAAGGTCAGATCAAAGTTCAGGCTCTGTTCAAACTCTCCTGATTCCTTTTGCCTCTGTGAAAGGATGGTTCATTTTGTTTAGCCTACTTGCACTTGACCCTATCCAGCCAAAGCAACTCTTTTCAGCTCTGGGTTGTTCAGAACTTTTCTGAACTTTTAGATACAGTAAAGCATATGAATCTTACATGTATGTCTCAATGGACTTTTACACATGTACACATCCATGTAATCACTGCTCAGATCAAACTGCAGAACATTTCCATCACCCTGGAAACTTGCCTTCACGTCCCTTCCCTGTCAATGCCAGAGCACCCCCACCCCCTGTGCTAACAACATTCTGAGTTATCACTGTAAATTTCTTCTGCTTGTTCTTTAACTTCATTTGAATGAAATCATGGAGCATGTACCCTTCTGTGTCTGCCCTCTTTCGCCCCATGTACTGTCTATAAGATATGTCTGTTTTGTTCCAGATATTAGTACTTGCAGTGGCAAGGCAAGAGAGACATGAAAAAAATGCAATTAAGAAAACTCCTATGTTGATGGTTTCCCATGATCTTTTTAAAACTAGAATCCTTTTTTGTATCAAAAAAACCTCATAGGTGGGGCGCCTGGGTGGCGCAGTCGGTTAAGCGTCCGACTTCAGCCAGGTCACGATCTCGCGGTCCGTGAGTTCGAGCCCCGCGTCGGGCTCTGGGCTGATGGCTCGGAGACTGGAGCCTGTTTCTGATTCTGTGTCTCCCTCTCTCTCTGCCCCTCCCCCGTTCATGCTCTGTCTCTCTCTGTTCCAAAAATAAATAAACGTTGAAAAAAAAAAAGTTTAAAAAAAAAAAAACAACAACAAAAAAAAACCTCATAGGAAAGCCGAAACCCACTATAGAATGCTCCAGTTGAAGGAAGAGAAGGTAATTTAGAACCAATGCCTTTCCCTTCCTCTTATCCTCAAACATGGTCCCAAGGTTTTAAAAATATTGGTCCTGGGGGGCACCTGTTGAGCATCTGACTTTGGCTCAGGTCAGAATCTCGCAGTTCGTGAGTTCAAGCCCCACATCGGACCCTGTCAGCCTGTCAGGGCAGAGCCTGCTTCAGATCCTCTATCCCTCCTCTCTCTGCCCCTCCCTCACTTGCGCCCTCCCCAAAATAAATAAATATTAAAATATATAATATATGTATATATATATTGGCCCTGGACAAATGCTCATTTTAATACATACTCAAATAGGACTTACAATGAAATAAAGAACTCCAGAGTTCCCTAGCTGTAGGACAAACACACCATAGTCTTGATGGGTAGACAACATAATAGGATATTCTGTAAAGCCGCTCCTGGTTTATAAGAAAGAAAGAAGGCAAACCCATGAACATCTCTCTATAAGATCCCAGTATTTTGTTCTACGTTAGACCAAACTTCAGGGTAACCACTAACCCACTTTTCCTCTTTCTGTAGCCTGAGAGGAAACAGCATTTTGGATCCTACCAGATTACAGAGGGAGCATCCCCTGGCTTCATGTGCAGCAACTCCAAATCTGCTTTGGCCAAGATGAGGGTGTGACCGTCTGGGGCCAGGGCCACACCTGTCAGGAACCCTAAGTCCTCCAGCAGAACTCGGTTCAGGTGAAGACTGGAGCGCAAAAAAGGTACATGAGACAGAAAGTTCCTATTTTAGTCCCCCTCTCTCAGGCTCCTCTGCTCCCCATGAATTCCTTAGGAGTGAAGTACAAACACAATGCATTACCTTCACTATGAATTCTCTTCCTCTTTCTGTTTTCCTTCTGTCAGTATTCATTATCACCATCTCCTTACCTGCCCAAACTAAGAATCTCTTACATGCCTGTCTTTTCCTTCCATCCTGATTGATAAGCACTGCGGATTCTACTTGTAACAGATGCCTAAACCTCTCTTCCCCCTTTGCATCCTACTGCCCAGCTCAGGGCCCACATTATTTCTTCCCTGGACTAGAACAACTAATGTAAAGGTGATCTCCCTGCCCTTCACATCTTTCTACTACTATCCATCCTCCATACTGCCACTAGAGTCCTCTTCCTCAATTTCAGACCATTATTCTGTTCAAAATTCTTAGCACTGTGCTCTCCACAACCTGGCCCCAGTTTATCTTTTCAATCCAAATTCCCCGACACCCCCACCCCCACTCTCACCAAGAACCCAACACTTGGCTGTGCCCAGAATATACCATGCACTCTCATGCCTCCTTGCTTTCTGTTAATGCTACTTGCTCTTCCTGAAACATCATTCCCTTCCCTTATGGGTCTAGAAAACTCCTGCTCATCCTTTAAGCCCAACATCAAACAGCAACTCTTTTGTACACCATAAATTTCTCAAATTCTGCACCCCCAGGAATTATATATCTCTCTCTTCATTACAGCACTAACCACTCTGCATGTTGCTGGTGGTTTACTTAAGTGCACATTCTTCCACTGTGCTTCCTTAATTAAAAGGTAATTTCAGGGGTGCCTGGGTGACTCAGTCAGTTAAGTGTCTAACTCTTGATTTCGGCTCAGGTCATGATCTCACGGTTCATGACTTCAAGCCCTGCATTTAGCTCTGCCTGACAGCGTGGAGCCTGCTTGGGATTCTGTCTCCCTCTCTCTTTGCCCCTCCCCTGCTCGCTCTCTCTCTCTCAAAATAAATAAAAATAAACAAAAAAAAAAAGGATTTTCAATCTGGTTCATACTGCCTGGTTCAGAGCTTAGCATAAAGTAGGCACTTGGTAATTATTATTTAAATTGACATGATGAGGAACCAAAAACAATTTCCCAGGGTCTTTTCCCCACTTACTAACATCCTGTTAGTTCTTAGTTCAGAAGTAGAGGTGGAGTGATTTGCTCAAAATCCTGGGTGTGAGGAGACCACCGTGGTATCACATTAACCCAGCTGCCCCCTTTCACCTGAAATTTGTCTGTGTCGAACCCTTCTGCAATTCCACTTGCCACTCGCTGACCTTTTCATTAGCACTGAGAACAATCAAGGTGTGTGCTGAGTACCAGATCAGAGCACTGATGCTGCCTGGAGCCTTGAGAACACAACAGGTCCATTTCAGTATTCCTGAGGAGCCAGGACTAACCTTCCTTCCACTCCCAGACATCCCCTCTTATCCCAGCACGTGCCACTACATGCACAGCCAGGGCAGAACTCACATACACAAGGAACCAAGGTTGCCCCAACACACCTGTGCTGTGGCCACAGCCTTAGCTCCATGCCACAAGGTTAGTTCCCCAGTTTGATTCCCAGACACTGCCATAGAACCATCTGGGGCCCAGGCCACAGCAGTGATGGCTGTAGGACTCCTGGGCATATACCTGTCATCTGGAGAAGGAAGGAAGTGATGCATTAGAAGCTGAACCACTATTGAGATGAAAGAGGAGATATCAGGCCACCCTGACCTTCATGGTCCCACGAACACACCCCTCTTTCATATGTTGCCTCGCTCCATGACTCACTCACCTGCTTCCTTAGGTACCTGCCAGAGCCGAATGGAACCATCCTCTGAGGTAGTCAACAGGAGGCCTGAGGTCTCTGAAACAGCAGCTGCACTGATTGGACCACTGTGTCCCAGGAGGGTGTGTGTTTGAAACACCTAGGAGGGGGGTGCCTGGGTGGCTCAGTCAGTTAAGCGTCAGACTTCAGCTCAGGTCATGATCTTACAATTCGTGGGTTCGAGCCCTGCACAGGCTCTGTGCTGACAGCTCAGAGCCTGGAGCCTGTTTTGGATTCTGTGTCTCCCTCTCTCTGCCCCTCCCCAACTCTCTCTCTCTCTCTCTCTCTCTCTCTCTCTCTCTCTCAAAAATAAATAAACATTAAAAAAAAAAAATGAAACACCTAGGAGGAAAGGATGGAGGTGGGCCCAGCGGTGGGGGGAGGGAGAGGCACAGGAATGTCAACACAACAAAAGGCTGTTCCACTATACCCTTCCACTCCGCCCACCCCAGTCCTTTCAGGGAACTCACCAAGAGTGGATGCCACAACCGTGTGGCCCCATCCAGTCCAACAGTCACCACTAGAAGCTCTGACCCAGGCTGCCCAGCTGATAAGGCACAGAGACTAAGTCAAAAGAAGGGAAGAAGCATGGGCGAAAGGGAGGGAAGGGGGCTGACAATCCCTTACCTGGCTGGGGCTCCAAGGCAGCTGCACAGTGGCTGATCGGTCCTGAGTGAGCAGGGATGCTAGTCAGCTCCACGCCCTGATGGTCCCACACTTTCAAGGTCCCATCTCGGCCCACAGACACCACATGTTCTTCCTGCCCCAGAGCACAGGATCAGTACAGAGTCCTATTGAGCAGGATATGGGGAGTGTGACTCCTACCAGGAGGTGAGGGCAGACCACTAAAGGCTTAGGCATTGTCAAAGAGTGAGGAAAACGCAGGGACAGAGTCTGGGTGGCTCAGGACTGCAATCCTGCATGAGGTCCAGATACTAAGCTGCCCTCTTCCTCCTATCACACCAACCCTCAGCCTCAATACCCTAGATCGGTTCTAATCCAGGCCCAAGTATCTCATTCTTTATACTTCTTTTACCTTTGAGATTAGATACCCAAGGCACCCAGTGTCCCAAAGCCTACTTAGCTTTCCTAGAGCCCCCATTGAGCTCTCCACTGCCTTCTCACCACGGCTACCACGGCGCTCACGGCACTCTGATGACCTAGGAACTGGCCAAGCTGCTGTTTCAGTTCTGGGTCCCACAGCCCCACAGAGCCATCACTGGAGCAGGAGACCTGTAGAGTCAGAGGTTGGAGGAATGGGATCATCAGCATGCTTCCAGCATTTTTGTATGTTTATAATATTGGGGAGGAGGGGCGCCTGGGTGGCGCAGTCGGTTAAGCGTCTGACTTCAGCCAGGTCACGATCTCGCGGTCCGTGAGTTCGAGCCCCGCGTCGGGCTCTGGGCTGATGGCTCAGAGCCTGGAGCCTGTTTCCGATTCTGTGTCTCCCTCTCTCTCTGCCCCTCCCCCATTCATGCTCTGTCTCTCTCTGTCCCAAAAAATAAATAAACGTTGAAAAAAAAAAAATATTGGGGAGGAGCAGTAAGGCTTGTGATTAAGAACATGGGATGTCCTGGGTTCTAGCTCTGCCATACCTTACTTTGGGACCTGGGACAAGTTCATGTCTCTAAGCCTTAGAATTCTTATCTACTCAATTAAGGATAATAACAGTGTATCTATCTCATATGGCTGCTGTGGGGCTAATGCACCTGCCTGGACTTAGGACTTAGCACACTGCCTAGCACATACTAAGCACTGAATAAATAGAGGCTATTGTCCTTGTTATTAATATAATGTCAGTCAACAAACCCAGACAAAGGTGAAAAGTCTGCAATGCCAAGAAAAGATCCAGCTGCCTAAAAGGCAAGGATAGGGCAGATATAACAAGTTTATTCAACTGATACTCCTTTCTCATCTCTTCTTGAGAATAATATAGGGACTCTGCATTGGAACACTAGGTTTCACCAACCTTGAGTGCATAATTTGAGTTGTTTTTTTTTGTTTTTTTTTGTTTTTTGCCTTAGGACTAAAGAAATCATAGCAGTAGCCTTTAACTGCAGGGACAGGGCATACTAAATCCTTAGAGAGACAGTGTGTGTTCTTGTTAACAGCATGGGCTTTCTTTTCTTCTTCTTCTTCTTTTTTTTTAATGTTTATTTATTTTGATAGAGACAGAGAGCATGAGCAGGGGAGGGGCAGAGAGGGAGACAGAGAGAATCCCAAGCAGGCTCTGCACTGTCAGCACGGAGCCCCACGTGGGGCTCAAACTCACGAACCATGAGATCATGACCTGAGCTGAAATCAAGTCAGATGCTTAACTGACAGAGCCACCCAGGTACCCCAAGTGCATGGGCTTTCTTATGTTTACTGGTTCAGTTCATAACTTACGTGACCTTAGAAATGTTCTTTAATCTATCTGAGCTCTATATCCTTGTCTGTGAAAGAGATAATAGTAGTATCTGTATCTGCCTTACAAGGAGTTGTAAAGAGTAAAAGAGGCAAGACATTCAAAGAGCTTAGTTCAATGCCTGGCACATACTAAGTGCTCAATAAATGTCAGCTATTACTATTATTATAAATGGGTGTTAGAAATAGGATGAGATGGACAATGTTGTCCTCCCCCAGGAACCCTGCTGAGCTCTGCCCCACCCCCACCTCTTCCCTTACCAATAGGTTGTCTTTGGTCCAGGCACAGCCGGTGACCCAGTCACGGTGACAAGCAGAGAAGGAGTAAATCAGAACAGGGGCTTTGGGCATCCGCACATCCCAGCAGAAGAGACTCTGGATAGGTCCCAAGAGAGGGGGCAGTCAGGACCACAGGAGGGAGGTAGGAATACCAGGGCCATTTGGGGCAAGAAATTTTAAAGGGAAAGGGGATATCAAGGAAGGGATGGTGGGCAGATGTGGCAAAGGAGATATGGCAAAACAAAATGCCTTAGGGAGCAATGGGAAATGGGCTGTTGAGGAATCCAGGGACCAGAGGGGCTGTGGGGCCCAAGGCGGGAGGACCCCTGTGGCTCACCCGGTCCCTGCCCCCAGTGGCCAGCCTGCCTCCATCAGTGTTGAAGCTACAGCAGTTTACAGGCCCCTCGTGTCCCCGGAGCTCAGTGCCACAGGGAAAGTCTTCTGCCTTTTGGGGCAGTGTCAGCAACTGCTTTGGCCAGAGCCGCACTGTGAAATCTTCTGCATTGGAAATAGGGAGAAGGGAAGATTCTCTGAAAGAGGAAGTGTGACAGGACCCCAAAGACAAAGGCAATCATGCGGGGCGAGGGCGATGCCCCACGGCACAGCTCCAGAGAGAAAAGCAGTGAGTCATAGGCTGTGGAAAGCCTGAACAGGGGGTTAGTCATCATATGAGTTCACAGGACAGGAATATCAGGCACTCCCAGCTCTCACTCTTCAGCTGTCTAACTCCCTGCTACACCTCCAGACCCTCCTTTTCTCAAGTGCCCACTATTACTTGGACCAAGCTTCCTACCTAGAGAGGACTAAGGCCTCTCTCCTCATTTTCACCTCAACATCTCTCCTCATAAGGGAATGTCATTTCTATACAAAGCAAAGTGTCCCACTGGGCAGAAACTCAAAGAATTATAGGGATTACAAAGAGGTCCCAGAATCAGGGCTAGGAAATACGAAGAAATAGTCTAGACTGCTTATGTAAGATAAATGCATTTAAAACCACTTTCAAAGTTGTAAAAAAAAAAAAAAAAAAAAAAGTGTGTGCATTTTCTTGTATGCATACACATATAAATTGAGGGAAACTATTAGCATCTTTAAAAGAAAGCTGCCCACTGCCCACCCAGCAGTACCTGAGGCAGAAGCTAAGAGTTCGTTGGAGGTGGCCAGTCCCAACACGGGTTTCTGGTATCTGGACAAGAGCCAGAGGGACCGAAGGGAACTTTCCGTGAGATGCCAGCCTTGCAGGGACCCATCTTCTGCACCACTCACCAACACCTTAGGGCTGAGCCAGGCCAGTGCCGACACTGCCACATCTAGTGTTTGACACTGAGCCCCCTGGGAACCTAGAGAATGACCAGAAAACATAGAGTAAGACATTCCAAAAGGGAATTCAGGGTGGGGAGGTTCTTTCCAAAGGCCCAAACACCCCATCCTCTCTCTCTTCAGTACCTGAAGCAATTTTATAGATCCTAATGCCATCTGCTCGGTACCCAACAGCCACTCGATCGCCATCTGGGTTGAGAGCCACAGAGAGGGCAGGAGAGAGGGGAAGGGAACCAAGGCATCCCCGGGGCCGACCCAGAGATCCGGACCACACCTGAACCTGAGGGCCAAGAACAGGACTTAAAGATACACCACTTCCACCCCCAGAGTGACAGCCACCCCCATGAAAGTCCTCCTTCCAAAGAGTCTTCTCTGGAGAGCTACTCGCGCACACACCTGCACCCCTCTCCCTGTAGCTTGCACCAGCTAAGCTCCTCCCCTGTCTCCCCGACAAAGGCTCTACCCTTACCCAAATATTCCCTGCCTTTCGTACCCCCTCCTCAGAACCCACCACCAGCCCTCTGCAACCTGACCTTGCCATCCTCTCCGGCTGTCAGTAACTGGCACCCAGCACGCAGGAAAAGGGCAGCGGCCACTGTGCCATGGTGGGCAGGGAAGGCAGCCAGCCGTGCCTCCTCATGCCAGGACCACAGCTCCATCATCCCGTCCAGCCGACCCACAGCCACAACCCGCCCAGGCACATTGAAAGTCAAGGTACGGATGGAGGCTCCTGGGGCTCCCAGTTCCTACATGAGGGGGTAGAAATGGAAATGTCGGGACCTGCTCTCAACACAAGCCCAAAGTGAAACAGAATGTGGATGTCCGTCACTCCACATCTTCTGCTCCCACCCTCTTGAGCTTCCTCCCCCAGGGCTACACAGGACCATCTCACCTTGATAGCTTTCAGCCCTTCCACATGGAAGAAGCTGAAACTGCCAGCCCAGCTGCCTATGGCTATCACCTGCCCTTCTGGGTGGAAAGTAACGCAGTTCAGGGGCCTGGGACATGTATGTTCGAAGGCCAGCTGCCAGCGGACTGTGTCCCACAGCTGAAGGAGAGAGAAGGAGAGGAATCTAGATGCTGAGTACAGATGCCTGAGCATCACAGTCCCAGAAGCCACCTTATCCAGTCCCCTTCCCTCAGCAGGGAAGGCTTCCCCCAGCTAAGCAGTCAGCAGCTCTGCCTCACAAAGAAAACAACTTCACGGGGCTGACTTGGCAGTTAAGGCCACTTTGACTACCACAGCCCCTTGATCATTACCTTCAGACATCCTCCCAGGCACACAGTGGCCAGCAGTCGGCGGTCTGGGCTGAGGCAGCAGCCAGTGATTTGGTACTGGTGAGCCTTGGTCTGGAGCACCCTATCCCAGGGAGACAAAGTCAGTCTCCTGGGGCCCCTGGCCTCCCTCCTCTTTCTTCTCCCCTGGGGGCTCCCAACAAGCAGGGAAGGCCCTCACTCCCAGACATGAGGGAGGGACCCCTTACCGACAACCTTGTTTCAGTTCCCAGAGCTCCAAAAGCCCATCAAAGGCAGTGAGAAAGAGGGCACTGTCCGAGAGGAATGAGCAAGAGGATACCCCATCACAGCCACTCACCAAAGACTTCTCCTCCTGTGAGAACGAGCAGGAAAGCATGCTCAGGACATTCCCTTGACCCCCCAATGTCCAGCACTCCAAGCCCCAATCAAAAAGGAGGCCAAAGCAAGAAGGGCTGGAGAAAGTGTGGCCCTCTGTCCCCACACCAGGAATGCTTGTTAAAAGTAAAAAGCGTTGGGCCCAACTCCAGATGTCGGCCAAGCTCAGGTTCAAGTGGGGCCACAAAGTCTCCCCTACTCCAAACCCCATAAGTATCCCCAAGTCACAGAATATTTTGATGGGTCTGAGGAGGGAATGGTGTTACACACATGCATGCTATGGGGGTGCGGGGGGTGATATGGTTGGGAAGCAGAGAGAGGCTGTGGCTGTGGCTGTGGGACCCACCTCTGCAGCCTAATTTGCTGTTACTATCCCTTAAGCACCCTCTACTCATTCCAGCAATTCCCAGGAAACATTCTCCCCTATGCCTTTCACTCAACTGGAATGCCTGCCCTTGTCTGTCCCTGTTCTCTGGTAAGTACCCAACTCATTCAGCTCTTGTCCATGTCACATGGCTATGTTTTGATTCCTTTTCCCCTTGTATGTCATATCTTTCAACAAAACTGACCACTTGGTGGGCAAAGACAATGTCCTACCCCTGTTTTCCTTGTGATGTTTAGTACAGTACAGCCTCAGTACAACCTTGAATGGAAGGTGTGATGCAAATATTTGGAAAGCATGATTGATTTTGTGACCAAGCTTTTGACCTGATGTGAGGAAATAAAAGTTGCTGAATCAAACAGGGTGAAAACAGGTGGGGACGGCTTGCCTAGTCTGTGAGGCTTTTTCTGGAGGCAAACTCTGCCCGCCTTGAGCATCATACCTCCCAGGTTTTCAGGTCCAACAGGTAAACCATCCCACTGGCTGTGCCCACAGCAGCTCTTTGTCCCCTGGGGCACAAGGCCACTGCAGTGGGGGATGAGGAAACTGTCAGAGACAGGCTGGAGCTAGAGAGAGTAGCAAGAAAGGGAGGAAACGAGGAATCAGGGAAGGAAGCCAATGGAAACTCGTGTTTGCATTTCTGTCCCTGAATCCCCCTCTCCACAGTGACTTTGGTCTGTCCTTTTTTCTCCAGTTTCAGAAAGGACTGTAGCTTGCTCTCTGGTGGGCTTACCAGCATCTGGGGCCATGGGCCTTACCTCTGCCGGCCCCCCACGGTGTGGGGTTTATTCAACCATCGTAGCATGTGCTGGAGGCGCCAACGCCGCTGGGAAAGCTGGGGTGCCTGGTGGCAAAGAGGCGAGTCCAGAGGCTGGTTGGCTGCCTGCTGGGGCAGAAGCAGGGGGTACTGGTTGAGGATTGGAGCCTGCTGCCTCAGGAATGTGTGAAACACAGCAGTGTCAGTCTCAGGAAGACTTGGTTCCTCTTCGGGGACTGAGGAAGCTGTGGAAAAGCAGCACTGTGTCACTGGGGGGGCTAGCCTAGACCCCCATTAACCCCATTAGCCAAGTATGTCAGGCAGTGTCTAAAATGTCGTCTCACAAAACATAAGAGACTCTTAAATATAGAGAACAAACAGAGGGTTGCTGGAGGGGTTGTGGGAGTGGGGATGGGCTAAATGGGTAAGGGGCACTGAGGAATCTACTCCTAAAATCATTGTGGCACCATGTGCTAACTAACTTGGATGTAAATTATAAAAAATAAATAAATTTTAGAAAGTAAAAAAGAGAAAAATAAAATAAAATGTCGTCTCAAAGTCTTCTGACCCCACATCAGGAACACCCATTAGACATACAAAGCCATAGGCCCCACTCCAGACCTAGGGAAATGGAATCTGGGGACCTGGAGATCTGCAGTTTGAACAACAATCCTAGGTAATTTTATACCTATTAAATACTGTTTGGAAACCTCTGGTCTAAGAGATCTGGGCAGAAGGTCCCCTGAAAATTACTTGCTTACCCCCTTGGCATTTTTAACCTAGAAGAGAAATTTAACTGTCCTTTGCATTATACCTCCCCCGGAGCAGACCCCCTATGAACACACCCAGGAGGCCCAGATCTCAGAGAAGCCACCTCTCACCATAGAGGGCATGGGCCTCCAAGAGCCGAGAGACCAGACCCAGTTCCAGATGTGCAGCCACCACGTGGAGATTGGTGAGGAATTTTGCAAGAAGGTCACGGTTCCCGCTCTGGAGCTGGGAAGGTCATTGGATTCATTAGGATATGAAGAGGCAGGTGAGGAGGAATAGTCTAGTTTTAGACCTTGTCTGTGCAGCCAGGACCTCAACCTAGGAGCTGGGACAAAGGACCTCAAGGAAGAGGGCAGGAAAACTGAAAGGAGAAAGGTAGAGGGGCATCATGGTAGTGGTGATGGTGCGGTCAAGAGGGAGTGGGGTCTCAGAACAGTCAAAGCAGCTGCTTGGGAGAAGGTGTCTATGGGATCTTGAAACTAACCAGGTGGTGAGGCAAGTCTCCCAGAGCCTCAGGAAGGCAACTTCGGAAGATGCCCGAGGCATCGGGGTCACATGTCTTCCAGAGCTGAGCTGCAGGTGTGGATCACAGAACAGACGTTGAGATGGGCTCAGCCCTAAAGCATCTCCAAAGATCGTATTCCATAGGCTACCGCAAAAGCCATTCGCTCACTGGGGTGGCAGGTGAGGGGCCAGCTGATGGGGAGCACCAGTAGGTGGCCTCTGGGTATAGGCCCCACACTCAGTGCCCCGGGGTCACTTTGGGCTCCAATCACCTGCAATGAGGGTGTGTGCTGTCTTCTCCAGCCCTGGTCTCTTCCCGTATCGACATCTGGCTGCTGTCCTCAGGGGCCCAGCAGGGAGGCAGAGCCGGGCACCGGTGCGCTCCAGGGGGCCCTCCCCTAGCAAACTGTCCTCATGTGAGGGAAACAGAGCAGGAGATGAGGGGAGGGGGCCTGTCAGTGAGTACCTGGCACAGCTGTGGACTCCCGTTCCCAACCCATATAGTGGTAACTTGAGTGGCAACCTATTCAGGGCCTGTGTGTCAGGGCCTATACTGAGGGAAGGGTGGAATGAAGAAAGGACCACATGGGGTTCTGGCTCAAAGATGTGAAGGCACAGGAGGTTGGTGGGAGCTCAGCTGGGGGCAGCTGTACCTGCGCAGACTCTGGACGAGGTAGGCGAATGGGCCCATGGGGAAGGGGTCCCCGCTGTTACCAGCAGCCACTGCTTCGTCCCAGCTCTTGGTTCCCCTGGGAAGTATCCGCCATGCACTCAGCACTCCGTACAGCTGGTCCACAGTGAGACCTGCAAACCCCAGCTCTCTGAAGCCCTCACCAAACCACACAGCATACCCATCCCATGACACCTGGCTCCTCCTCACACTGCTCACGGAGACCCCAACTGAACCAAGGTCATCCAACCCCTGAACTCTCGGTCTCCCAGCCCATCCCAACCACTGACCACTGCGTGTGGCCTCAAGGGTGGCCAAAGCTTGGGGAAGGACATCAGGGCCATGCTCTTGCTCCAGGGTGCCCAGGATGTGCTGCAGCAGCAGGGGGACAGTGGCCGGCAGGGTCCGGAGTCTGTCAGACACCTGGGAGAGGACGGAGACCGGGCTTCAGCCAGTAAGGGGAGGAGAAGAGGTGGCTTTCATTGTGGGGAGGGGAGTGGGCAGCTGGAGAAGTCGTGGGAAAGGATGAGAAAAGGAAGAGAAACAGTGGGAGAGAAGTGAGGGTAGGGGTGAGCTGAGATGGGGAATGGTGATTACAAGATGGCACAGGACAGGGTACAAAAAGTAGAGGGATGGGGGTGGAAGAAGCTGAATGAAGAATGGGAAGTGGATTAGGACTTAGAAAATAAGTGGTGAGGGTTTACATCCTCAACCAACCTGCTCATAGAATGTATAGAGCCTCAGGTGATCCGTGACCAAGCGCAGGTAGAGTGGCAGGGATGATCCCCGCTTCACCAGCAGCAGCCGCATCTGACAAGATGAAGGGGACTCAGTGTGGGGAGCAGAGAGCCTGCCGCAGCCAGTCCTCAACCCCCCTGAGCTCCACCCCAAGCACCCAGCCCACTGCAGGGCAGTTCCTCCTCTGAGAGTCCCCAGCAGTGACCTGATGGCATCACCTCACAGCCATCCCTTTGCTACACTGCTCTGCCAGCCAGCCCTACTTTCTGGAAAGCCCCCGTGGTTCAGCCCACCCCACCCAAGAATCACAGACTTACTCCTCCCCTCACTGGGATGGACCCTGGGAGGCTATTCTCTAGGGGAAAAAGGCTGGCTGGTGTTATAAGGAATCCCAGTTATCTTATTAACAGCATCCCCTGGCACAGAGTTCCTGCAGAAACAAAGCAGTAGGGCCGCACGGGGCAGCTGGCAGCCTCAGCACCCTGGGGCCTCACACACTCCAGCCCTGGCCCACATCCAACCTGGTTGTTAAAAGGTGACTCCTCCAGCCGCTTCCCATACAGGGCCAGCTCCTCTCTCACCAGCCGGGCCCGGGCAGATAGTTCCAGAGGCCCCAGGGCCACCACATGGGCACCTTGGCTCTGCTCCAGGGTCTCCCCCAGGCCGGCGTCAGTAGACACGCTCAGTACCAAGTGCACCCGCTGTGGTATTTGGGCATAAAGAGAAGAAGGTAGAAGGAAAAAGAAGAGGAGAAGGCTCGAGAGCCCCCTGTTCCCACTACTGCATCCCACCCCCACCTCCTTCTCACACTCACCGGGGGAAGTGTCTTTGGGATCCAGTCTGAGACCAGCTGCCCATGCTGACCCACCAACCTGTCAGCCCCATCGATGATCAACACCAGGGTTTGGCCACTTTTCAGGGACTGAGCACACTTGGGCAGCAGTTCCTGCTGGAGCTCCCATACCAGGCCCCTGTAAGGACCAGGATCAGTGAGAGAGGGAGATACAGGGTGGCATCATGTGGAATCAACAAGGCTGGACTAATGGGGGATACACACCGGTAGGTGGTGGCGAGGGCACCTGGCTTTTGCAGTTGGCTATGCAGATAGGCACAGAGGCGTCTGAGCAGGGTGAGGGCAAGACCCTGGTCAGGGCGGGCCCCTGAAAAGTGGAAGAAGACTAAGGGGGCCACCTTGGCCACATCAGGAGCCTGCAGTGCTGACACAAGGGATGCCTGCATGGACAGCAAAGAGAAAACATGGTCACATTGTTACATGCACAACTCCCTGTGCCCTGCTTCCTTAGCCCACATGGCCCTCACTTCCTCCTGCCCGGGGCTCTGAGACTATGTACCAGGAAGGCCGTCTTGCCCTGTCCCGACTGCCCGGTCACCAGGCTCAGCCTCCCTTGGTGCAGCATTAGCTGCTTCACTGTGTCCTGAAGAAGGTGCAGTCGGGCAGGACTTGATGGATTCTGCAGCTGCTGGAAGGTGGCCTGGACCAAGTCATCATCTGGGATGGACACTGGCTGTTCCAGCTGGGCCCCAGGCTGAGGACACATGGGACAGTGACTGATAATGTTTCCATGCCCCTCAGGAACCCCAGACCTGAAAACTCACAGAGCCCCCACCAAATTACTTCCCATCCAGGACTACCCAGACCACCCTACCTTCTCTCCACTACCCTGGCCATGGGTGCCCCTGCTGACCTGTAGGTAAAGCTTCTGGATCATATTCCACACATCTTGCAGGACCAACTTTCCAAACTCCTCCAGCCCCCCAGCATAGGGCCGGCCGGCTGCCACACCCCCCCATTCACAGGGGTATCTACAGGTGAACCATGCACAAGCAGAGTCAGAGTGGGCCTGGCCCCCCTCCATATATTCCTCCATGCAGGGGCTCTCTACCCACCCCACCCCCACCCCAGCTCACCTACGACAGGTAATCCCTTGCTGTCTGCTCAGGTAGCTCTTCAGTTCTGAGATTCGATGTGCGGCCTCTTCAGACTCAGAAGTAAAGTCAGATTTCCATGCATCTGGGACAGAGCTGACCACCAAAGATACCCCAAAAGTGAGGCTACACTCAGACCCCAGCCTCTCTTCAGCCCCAACCATCAGACCTGGCTGTGGTTCCCTAAAACTCCGCAAGCAGAGATCACCTGGCTTCAGTGGCAAGGCTTATTTGGTGCTACAAGGCAAGCTTTCTGAGCCTTGTACTCTCTTCTAGCTCCCCCTTCTGTACTCTGAATGCTATGGAGAGAGAAGATCTGGCCCCTGAGTCTGCGAGGTCCAGAGGCAACAGCAGGTACCTGAGGAAGCCAGAATCCCGGAAGTAGATGAGAGCTTGTGCAGAGGGCTGCTGGCGAAGGCCCCGATTCAGGAACTGCATCACCTCCATCTCTGTCACAGAGCGACCTGGAGGGTACTGCTGGGCCTGCAGGGAGAGGGCAGAGAACAGGCTGGTTCAGTCCCAGGTCACACTGACCCCTCCCTTGAGACCTGCCAAGACCCTAGGGTTCCTGCATCTCAGCAATATTCCTCCTTCCCTCCAGACACAAGCCAACAAAACACAGCTAGTAGCTAACATGTACTGAATGCCTGTCACATGTTGAGCATTTTTAAAAATAGATTTCTAATCCTCATAGTAACCCTACAGTATAGACTCCACTGTTCCTCTTTAATACATGGGGAAGTTGAGGCTAGGTTAGGATAAGCTGTTTCCCACAAAGTCACACAATCTATAAATGATAGAAGGGAGATCAGAACCCAGATCCATCTGACAGCAAACCCTAAACAGACCTACCCTCTTACCTCTCGCATCCCTTGGCCAACTGGGAGGTACTTCTCAAAGGAATTCCCTCATCTATGACTTGGCCGCTTGCAGAACCTTCTGCCTGGGTTTCACCTTCAAGTCTCAGATCTAGTCCCAAGGTTCCTGACACACTGTGGCTTCTCTCCACACTTGCCCCAACCTTTGTTTCCTCCCCAGACCCCACTCCAACCCCCAACCTGCCTTACCCAGAGGAAGTGAGGATGGTCAGGGAGGTTGTAGTTGGGGGGAACGTAGCCATAGCGGGAGCCCAGAATCCCCACAAACAGCTGCGAGTTCTCCACCTCCCCAAGGCACACTTCCAGTTGTCTGCAGACATGGTTATAGAGGCATCGGATCAGAGAATACAGGTATAAATAGAAAGATAGGGCCCTGGCTCAAAACTGAGCCAAGTAAAGGCAGACTGCTCTTGTTAGCATCCAAATAGCAGCCCCTGCCCTAGGCCCTCAACCTCCCTTGTAGCCTCAACCCTACCCACCTCAGTTCTACCACTCAAGCCCCTCATCTCTGTCCCAGCTCTTCTCTGTGGCCCCCTCACCTGTTCCTCCGGGTCTCCTCCTCAGTGACGCCCCAGCGCAGGTCAATGGCATGAAGGCTGATGTGGTGAGGGGCCGCTCGGGCCTGCAATGCTGGCAGCACAGACCTCAGCAGCAGGTCCCGCTCCCCGTGCATGTCCCGGAAAGTGGAGGAAATGAAAAGCCTGATGCTGCGCCATCTGGGGGTAAGCAGAGGCTTGGGCTCACTCTAGCAATCAGCCCCACAACCCAATTCCACAGATGCGGCTGAGCACATCCTTCAGCACAAGCCAGTACAAGTAAGGTATGACAGATGCCAGGGGGAGGTCCAGCAGGCCTCCAGAGAAGAACCTGCTTATAGCCTCTCCTGCAGAGCCCTGGAACTTAAACCCTACTTGCCATTTCTCACATATCCCTCTTTGTCAGTTAATTATTATGCACTTACTATTTGCCCATGCTGTGAGGTAAGCACCATCATTATTTCCATTTTACTAATAAAAAACTAAAGTTTTTAAGAAATTAAAAACAACTAGCCCAAGAT
The DNA here is from genome assembly GCF_014898765.1 of Herpailurus yagouaroundi. Taxonomy (NCBI): domain Eukaryota; kingdom Metazoa; phylum Chordata; class Mammalia; order Carnivora; family Felidae; genus Herpailurus; species Herpailurus yagouaroundi. Next base: position 538,635 of record NW_024412396.1, read on the forward strand.
TCAAGCTACTACTTGGCAAAGCTGTGATGAGAAAGCCAGAGCCTATTCTCCTAAGCCCTCTGCCTGAGCCCTGGCTGTATGTCCACGGTGCATGCTGCTCGCTGCCTGCTGCCCGCCTCACATCTGACCCCCTGCCCAGGTAGAGAAAGTAGTATGCTCACTATCTGACAACTTCCTCCGTCAGGGAAATCCCTACCTGGGAAAGAGATGAGTTCTACTTAGTGAGTAGAACAAACAGCATCTCCACAGCCAGAACTGCAGCCACCAGAATTTCTGCAGGTTTTGACCACAGTGTCTCCCGATTCACAAAGGCATAGAAACATAGACTAACCCATGCTGGGAAATCAGAGCCAAGGGGCTTAGAGTGACCTCTTCCAGTGGCCGGAGAGACAGGTCCCCAGTCTTTCCTGGGGGTGGTGGAATCTTGAATATTTTGTCCATTTGGCCCACGTGCTCTAGAAGACAGGAGACTCCACGCTCTGCAATGAACCTGACATAAATATAACAAAATAAGTAAGAGTGAATACCAGAGTCAGAATCAGGCAGGTCTTCCAAGGGGGCAGGGGACAAAGATATAGAGAGGTAGGTCACCCAGTTAACTGGAGCCCCTTAAGAAGACAACCACAAGCAGTGAATGTAGACTTAAAATAAACAGGGGTGCAGAACTACAGGGATGAAGGAACAGAGAAGACACCCAGCTCTAGCATGGTCATCATGGGCTTTCTGTTGGGCCAGGGGTAGTTAGGCTGGCAAAGGTTAAGATTAAAGATTAAAGACTAAGGCCATCCCATTCAGAGCTTGATCAGCTTTGTATCAGCTGTGAAAGCTCTCTGGAGGAGGAATGGGCCTGAGGCTTCCTACTAGCAGCTGGGGGGCGATGGAGGCATACAAAGGAAAAGGTAGGAGAGAGAAAACAAGTAAATGAGAAGGCTAAGCATGGAGACAGAGTTAAAAGATTTCTGTAAATTTGGCATCTATAAATAAATTTAGCATGAGATTTACTCTGGATCAAGAATGGAACAGAGGCGGCAAAGAATAGAAATGATGTGAGCAACTCTTGCGTTGTTCCCTTAAAAGAGAACAGTGCAACCTCCCCTGTCCCCTTCTCCTCTTTCCTACTAGGTGTAATGCAAAAATGATGACTGGGGCTGGAGCAGCAGTCTTGAACCGTGAGATGAAAGCAGAGTATTTGAGGATGGTGGAACAATAAGATAGAAGGTGTCTGGGTCCCTGTAACATTCTGCTGCTGCTACATCTGGACAGCGGCAAAAGAGGAATAAACTTCTATCTTGCTTAAAAACAGAAGTAAGTGGAGTAGAAGCCACAGGCAATCTCGGAAAGATGTGCTAACAAAGCCCCCAACCCCTTGTGCGTCCATTCTGTACTCACTTCAGGATCCCGTCATTACAGCCTGAGAGTGTCACGTCATTGGGATTTGAATCTGATAATCTGGCAAAGGAAGAAGCAACCATCAGAAACAGTGCCAGGAACAGAGAGTCCCTGCGCTCTAGGATGGACACCCCACCTCTGCATGTTTAATTAGGGTCATGTGCTAGGTTGGGGCTGGGATGGACCCCTACAAAGGGGTATGGAGCTAGGCTAAAGACTTCAGAGAAGGTTCTAGTATTTGAAGTGCAATCAAGGTAGGAGGCAGAGATGGAAGGCACCTAGTGAGTGGGAATGCCCCACGCTTCAGTGGGGGCAGAGAGGAAATATGGAAACCTATCTTTTGGCACTGGACAAGGAGTTTGAGCGTCCTTACGTGTCACATATCCTACTTAGGGGAACACAAACAAAGAGGCACTTGGAATTCACATGCTGCCAGAAACGCTGTTTGGCCTCATTTATCCGTTTCTCATACATATCATTGCCGAAGAGGATGACCCTGTCCACCTGTAAGATGAAAAGGGAGGAGCTGAGAACAGGGAGCACAGGGACAGAAGAGATGCTAATAAGCTTAGGACATCAAGAGAAGAGATCTCTGGGGCTGAGGGGATTAGGAGAGCTCTGAAGGGAATGGAAATTGCCTCTCATGAGAGCCCTTAGGATGGGGGAGCCACTACACCCTGACATGGAGGGGCGAGAAAGTGGGGGAGGGGCAGTGGTGTGCTGTAGCTGGCTCACTCAGGCTCACAAGAGCTAACTGTTACATTTTTAGGAATTTTGTGATCCAGTTGTTAAATACTGCCACTGCTAAACATTGAAGAGTATAAACCTGTAATTAAGTAAATTATATTAGAAACAAAGGTAATAAATACTTGAAACTCATCATTTCCTAGTAATTTTACTACATTTTACCATTATCTAGATCTTATTTACATACTCGATCTACGTTGTATAAATACCATATAATGGTGTGCTACTGAGCATCTCTTCTCACCTCTGTTCACTGATATCATGCTGGCAGCTTGAAATCAGCCATGATTGTAGTAATTTACACCTTAGAAATTAGCAAATGCTATTAACCAAGATTCATTTTTTTCCAGAGCACTGGTTGTTAAACAATTACCAGCACACCACACGGCAGAGGGCTGCAGCCAGCAGGAAGTGGGTGTGGGTACTGCCCCTCATTTGAAAGATGACCTTTGAGAAATTACACACATCAGTTGTGGAGGGAAGGGTGAGGGCGGGGAGGGTTTCTCAAAAACTGGGGACTACTCACAGGGACCCTTTGGGCAGCCAGAGACAACAGGTACTTCCCAAAAGTGTGCAGGGACCATTCATCCTGTCCATCTGGCTCCTGAAGGAAAGAGTCTCATGTTCCTTATTTGCATGGGAAACAATCGGTAAGCAACAAACACCAAATACTGCTTGGGAATCTTCAGCACTGTATATATCCAAGCCTTTCCTGATTTTCCAGCCTGTGTCCAGGGCTGTGACCATTCATGCATTTTTGCATGGTGGGGGCAGGTGTCTGACCTGGACTTGAGCCTGGAGTATGCCGGCCGTCTTCAGGATACCTTCTTCTGCCTTAACTGTGATAGTCTTCACAGTGCCTCCTCCGCATAGTAAGAGGTCCACCTGCTCCGCCCGTGCAATTACCATCCCAATCAGCAGCAGCACATAGTTTAGGTGGGGCTGATTGGACAAACATCAGGGTGAAATAAGGATCTCCTATTTTTTTAAGTAGGCTCCATGCACAACATGGGGCTTGAACTCACCACCCTGAGATCGAAAGTCACATGCTCTACTGACTGAGCTGGCCAAGCGCCCTGGCTCCCCTATTTTGAAACCCACCCTTGCCCATCCAGCCCTGAAGGCCAAACACCTCCATTAGTTGGGGGAAAAGGACAAAATCTCCAGTTAGGAAGGGACAGCTTCAGCAGCTTTCAGGAAGAGCTAGCCAGGGTGGAGAAGAGCCAGCAGTCCTGCCCAAATTCAACACTGGGACATAGGATGTAAAAACGAAACATACTTTGGTGACAGAAATTTAGAGAATTAAGCACCAGCCAAATGTGAAATATAAGTATTGTAATCCATGAACAGGCTAGAGACCACATTCTAGGAACTGTCCTTAGGAACCAAGGTCTGATACCAAGAAGCAAATGTTTGCCATTTATTTCAGTTCTGAGTGCTTCCTTGGGAGAACCATGTCTGGGAACAGGATAGTTCTCGGGATCCCCAGCATCCTACCAACCCCCCACCTTTTAATTTTTTTTACCCCTTCTGGGTTGCGCTTGGGACAGAACTGGTCTGCACCGCCATCTGTCAGATAGACCAAGATGGTGCGGCCCGGCAGCGGGGGCACGTTGTGTCTCACGGAGAGGTTCACAGCTGTCTCTAGGGCCTGACGATACCGAACCAGCATCTCACCATCATATTTCCACTGTCTGCAGGCAGAAAAGACACAGAAGGGCTCAGGGGCTTCTCTATTTGCCATTTCGAGACAGACGGGAAGATGAGAACTTGCCACCCCAGAATGAAGTGTTCACACCACTTCCGTAGCCTGCCTCCATTGCCAGTAGAGAAGACTGGGACAGATGTTCCCTTGCCGCCATCCTATAGGACTCTTCTAACCCAGTCTCATGGCTGGAGAGGAGAAGTCATCTCCTGATCCACTCTCTGAAATCGTTTGCCACACTTCCCATATCAATCCACACTTACTTCATAAGGCAAGATTTAACTTACTTTTAAATTGTATTTTAAAGAATATTAACTCCTTATTCCAAAAACTGGAAATTATTTTTTTAATTATTTTTTTTCTTAACATTTATTTATCATTGAGAGACAAAGCATGAGCATGGGAGGGGCAGAGAGAGGAGGAGACACAGAATCCGAAGCAGGCTCCAGGCTCTGAGCTGTCAGCACAGAGCCCGACGTGGGGCTCAAACCCACAAACCGCGAGATCATGACACTCAACCAACTGAGCCAACCAGGCGCCCCCGAAAACTGGCAACTAAAGGGGACCAAAAAAAGAACATTTGTCCCACGTTTCTAGTAGAATCTTTACTTCAGGGTAACTAAACAGCTTTAGTTGATAAGGCAAGTTCTTTTTAGAATTCCAGCTAATGAATACGGGAATGGAGAAAACTCCCATTCTAGAACTGTTAATGAAACAATTGGTTCAGGAAGAGATCACCAATGGATGAACTATCAACTTCCAGTGAAGAGATCAGGCTATAACCATTTAAACACATGGGTCAATCTTAGTTAACATCACACTGAGTAGGACCACAGATCTTTGGCGCCTCATGATCCTTTATCCTATGAGGAGGTTAAAAAAAAAAAAAAAAAGTCTGCTGGTCTCACTCATAGCATACAAAGGATCTCCTATGAAATATTCTTGCAAGGAAAAAAAAAAAAGTGAAATCTGAATCTGTACAAGCCTTTGGAGTTAATGCCCTCAGTACATGAAACAGAAACAAGTTAGAAGACACCATGAGGAAGTTGACAAATCCAGAATGTGGGACATTCTGCAGAGCCCTTGAACCCAGTGTCTACAGCAAGTCAATGCTATGAAGACAAAGAAAAGATTAAAAGAGATATGAGAGACTTAATAATCAAATATAATGTGTATGCCTTATTTGGATTCTGATTTGAATAAAATTGTAAAATCATACTTTTGAGATAATTGCGAAATTTGAATATGGACTAGATAATAAATGATAATACCAAGGAATTATTTTCAGTTCTATTAGGTATATTAATGACATTTTAGTTACATAAGACAATATCTGTTTTAATTTCTTTTTCTTAAGTACTTACTTAAGAATAAACAAATTTTGAGAAATTTTGAGAGAGAGCTAGCATGAGCAGGGGAGGGGCAGAGGGAGAGAGGAGAGAATCCCAAGCAGGCCCTGCACTCTCAGCACAGAGCCCAACTTGCGGCTCAAACTCACAAACTATGAGATCATGACCTGAGTCAAAATCAAGAAGTGTACACTCAATCAACTGAGCCACCCAGGAGCCCCAAAAATTCCTGCTTTAAAAGACACACATGAGCGGCGCCTGGGTGGCTCAGTCGCTTAAATGTCTGACTTTGGCTCAGGTCATGATCTCACAATTTTGTGGGTTTGAGCTCCACATCAGGCTCTGTGCTGACGGCTCACAGCCTGGTGCCTGCTTCAGATTCTGTCTCCCTCTCTCTCTGTCCCTCCCCTACTTGTGTTCTCTCTCTCTTTCTCTCAAATATAAACAAACGAAAAAAAATTTTTAAAGAGACACACATGAAATATGAAAGGATGAAATAAAATGTATCATATTATTCAGCATTTGTTCTTAAGAACATCTTCCCCCAAAAAAGAAGGGACCAAAAGAACTATAGTAAAATCTAGATAATCACTGAATATGGCTAATAGTTTTATGAGAGTCCGTTATACTATTCTCATTATTTGTGTTTAGAATTTTTTCATAATAATGTTTTTAATCTAGAAAATTCAATAGTCTCTACCAGTATTATCCAACAGAATTAAATTACAATTAATGGAATGAAATGAAATAAAAATTACACATGTAATTAAAAATTTTTAGTAGCCACATTAAAAAAGTAAAAATAGGAGAAATTAACTTAATATGACATTTGATTTAACATAATATGTTAAAATATTTTCACCTTAACACATAATTAACACAAAAGTTACAAAAGAGATATTTTACGTCCTTTTTCACACTGTCCTCAAAATCCAGCACATCTCAGGCCCAATTAGCCACATGTGGCTAGTGGCCACTATATTGGCCAGCAAAGGCACGTTGTTTGGACTGGATGCCAAGCTTGATTCTTTTTTCTTTTTTTTAAACGTTTATTTATTTTTGAGACAGAGAAAGACAGAGCATGAACGGGAGAGGGTCAGAGAGAGAGGGAGACACAGAATCTGAATCAGGCTCCAGGCTCTGAGCTGTCAGCACAGAGCCCGATGCGGGGCTCGAACTCACGGACCACGAGATCATGACCTGAGCCGAAGTCAGATGCTTAACCAACTGAGCCACCCAGGCATCTCACAAGCTTGATTCTTAAATGGCCCTGTGTTCAGCCACTGATTCACTGATTCAGGAGATAATCAGGCCACTGAGTGGCCAGGAACCTCCTAGTAGGTTAGATGAGCCCTGAGTTTGTCTTGAATGAAAATGAACGAAGATACTACTGAAGCATCTAAAGCAGAGTGCTGGGACTTCATCAAACTTACAGAACAGGGTTTATGTCTGAGTTTGAGCCTGCTTGATGTTAACTACCTTTATGTATATATAAAGACTATATATCTATATATATATAAATGAGAAAGTAAATGAGTCAGAAAATAAAGACAGAGAAAGAGAGAGAAACAAAAAGAACAAACAGATATCTTGGAGAAGAAAAAGAAACTGAACCAGAGCAGAAGCAGAGGACACTAGCATACACTAAGAGAAGGGAAATGTTACGCAGATTCACAGAACCCACAGAAACCAATAAAACAATCACATAATAAATAGGAGGCCCAGGGGTGCCTGGGTGGCTCAGTCAGTTGAGCATCCATCTTTGGCTCAGGTCATGATCACACAGTACCTGAGTTCAAGCCCCACATCAGGCTCTCTGCTGTCAGCATAGAGCCTGCTTGGGTTCCTCTCTTTCTCCCTCTTTCTCTGCCCCTCCCCCAACTCAAAAATAAAAAATAAACATTAAAAATAAAATAAATTGGAGTCCTAGGGGCGCCTGGGTGGCTCAGTCGGTTAAGAATCCGACTTCAGCTCATGTCATGATCTCACAGTCTGTGAGTTCAAGTCCCGCATCGGGCTCTGTGCTGACAGCTCAGAGCCTGGAGCCTGCTTCAGATTCTGTGTCTCCCTCTCTCTCTGCCCCTCCCCTGCTCATGCTCTGTCTCTCTCTGTCTCAAAAATAACTAAAAACATTTAAAAAAAATTTAAAAAATAAAATAAAATAAAATAAATTGGAGGCCCACAGTTTTGTTTTTTTTTCATGATCTCACCACAGGACAATGTTAAAGGCAAGGTTTGCTATGCAAGAGACAATTGGAACCAGGCGAGTCTGAGCCACTGGGACAAGTATGTCTTACAGAATAAAATTTGGGGTTGTCAGATGACTCCGAAGCCCTGTAAGGGTGCCTCTTGTTGCCCACCCTTTGCTCCCAGATAGCACATGCACATATGCACATTTGTGTATGTGCGCGCGCATGCACACACACACACACACACAGACACACACACACACACCTGGCCTTTTGTATTTTCAGCTTTTCCCGCTTAAGCTGCTCATATATCACGGGTATCATCATTGTTGTCCGAAGTTCCCGACGACTTGGGTTGCGAGGATACCTCCGATAGGTCCAATTCTTGTTCTTTCTCGCATTTCTAATCATTATCGAATGTACCAGTTTTGTGTTGGAAGGAAGTGGCAATGCTGTGTGAAGACAGGTAAGCATCTGAGTCAAGCAGCTTCTAGTCCCCCTTCTTGCCCTCCCACCAATACCGGTCCTGAGCCTGGACCCTTGGACTGGCAAGTGTCTGACCTCTGCCCACCCTACACTCTGAGACTAGAAGGCAAGAGGCTGACACATACAAAGGCTCCTGTTTCACCTACTCTCAGACATGAGAAACAAACAGGATTCAGAAGAAGACAGATAATAAATACCTTTATTTCTGAGCTGAGTCTCAAGGTTATTGATGGAATCATGGGCATTAAGGAATCTGAATGGAAACTGCCGACTGTGGATCACCGATTTCTGGAAAGCAAAGGAGGGGTCATCACATTGGGCTCTGTGCTGACAGCTCAGAGCCTGGAGCCTGCTTCAGATTGTGTGCCCTCCCCCCGCCCTGCCCCCGCTCACGCTCTGTCTCGCTCTGTCTCTAAAAATAAATAAATGTGGAAACAAAACAAAACAAACAAACAAAAAAACAAACAACGGAGGGGTCATGAGCAAAGTATCAGGGAGTATGGGGTGGGGAGGTAATCAGGGGCCTTAGGAGCCAGGAATCTGAGATAACTACTCTATTAGACTTGTGGGCAAGTGAGGAAGTATAAAATGGATATTACAGAAGAGATACACAGAAAGCTGGAGAAGAATAAAGAAAAAAGAAAGTTGTCAAGTGAGAAAATGAGAAGAGGTAAAGGAAAATGGAGAAGTAACAGAAGGAGCCTTGTTTCTTTTCTATCAGACGCCCTCTGAAGTCAGTTACATCACAAAAGTGCTTCTTCTTGGTAAATCAGTGATCCCAGAAAATAAAAAGGAAAAGTTTTTATACTTGAATCTCTGGGGGTTGTCTCCCTAGATCTGTCTCCCTATGTACCTGTATATAGCTCATGTGGAATTAGCTTGGTGGCCATGACCTTCCCCAGCCACAAGGAAGATGTGGCAGCATCTCCACACCCACTAGTCCTCCTGAGCCTCACACATACCTCATGCTGGAGTTTCTGGAGCACAAGCTCATGGTGGCGGGCACTGATTCCAACCCGCAGCAGGTTGCACAGATTCCGAAGCATGGCCATGAAGGGTAGCTTCCCATTCTCTGTGGAGGGTCAGCACAGGGTGAGGAAAGCAAACAAAGGACGAGTAAGAGAGCTCACAGACCAGAGCAAGAAGTCATGTAGAAAATTCAGGATGGAGAGAGTGAGGTACTATAACATGTGATCTATCCTACTCAAAATGTTTTAGAGGTCTGGAAAGATAAAAACAGGATTGGCCTGAAGTGTGGAGCAAGATTTATACAATACTGTTTATGGAATGTCTGTTTGAATACACAACGTCTATTATTACTTTGTCTGCTGGCTCCAGCCCTGAGATTGGACTTAACTGGCAAAACATATTCTTTAATCTAGAGTAATGATTTCCAAGGGCGCCTGGGTGACTCAGTCGGTTGAGCATCCATCTTCAGCTCAGGTCATGATCTCACAGTTCGTGAGTTCAACTCCGAGTGGGGCTCTGTGCTGACAGCTCAGATCCTGGAGCCTGTTTCAGACTCTGTGTCTCCCTCTCTCTCTGCCCCTCCCCTACTCGCACGCGCATGCACGCGCTCTCTCAAAAATAAACAAACATTAAAAAAATAAATTTGTTAATGATTTCTAAACAGTATAGATGGTGAAATGTGAAATTTCCTAGTGTAAGTTTGTTTATTAATAAATACATATGTACTGCAATCAGTAGTTAATATTTCTAGGCACAATAAACACCTAAGGTAAGGTTCACCTTCAATTATAGTGAATGTAAATTCATATTTCAAATAATCTTCCTGCTTATTTCTAAGTTCTCTGGCAAACTTCTTATGAAATATGACTAAATAGTCATTGTTTTCATTTAAATGCAGGTGAAAAAGATTTGCACTGAAGCAGAATTTCGCCCCATCCCTTTCTTATCATCCGTTTGTTTTGTAATACTAGTATCATCTTCAAGTCATAGTTTCTTAATAATAATCTTTTTAAGGCTTATGTATATTCTATTTTATTTTAGTTTTGATGTTTATTTTTGAGAGAGATAGAGTGCAAGTAGGGGAGGGATGGAGAAAGAGGGGGACAGAGGAACCGAAGCCAGCTCTGCAGTGACAGCAGTGAGCCCTCATATGGGGCCTGAATTCACATGAGATCATGACCTGAGCCAAAGTCAGATAATCAACTGACCGAGCCACCCACATGCCCCAAAGCTTATGTCAATTTTAGATGGTTAGTTTGGTTAAGGCTGAATACTAATTCTAAATCCACTTACAATTCAAGGATAAATACTGATAAGTCATTATGCAGAAACCAAAAAAGAGTGAGGGGATTTCATGGATGCACATTGTGAAACCCCTACTCTTCCTCAATAAACTTGAACTCTCATATGGGACATGTACCATAGAACACATGGACTGAGTGATGATAGGGGTTTGATCCATATGGTAAATAGTGGGAAAATTCTTTCTTTTAGATAAGGGTAAACATAAGGAGGAGGTGTGATAGTTCTCCTGGGTACCCCCAGAGGTGTATTCAGACCACTTTAGAGACATGACCTGTCAGCCCCTGCTCCCACCCCAGGCTCTTCCAGCAGCTTTCATCAAGAGAGTGGTGGTGCCTTTTTTTAAGGTGAAGTAAGTCTCCTTTGAATTATAGGGAGAAGCTTTCAGCCTTCTCGAAGTCCTGGGGTTCTCAAGTTCATAATTCTGGTTCACAAACTGTATAGAACAATTAGGTTGATATATACCATGTAAACTATGTGTGACAACTGGTAAACTATTACATCCTTCATCAACTCATAAAGTGTTCTCAACTATTGCTGTGTATGAAAGGCTTTCTAGATCACTTAGATAAGAAATTAAGTCAAATATCATATTTACGATACTAGAAAATAAATTGAACATTTATCCTTACACTGAGAAATTTACCGATTGCATTCCAAAAAACTGTTAGTGAGTTATTAATGAGCCCTGTGTTCTCCAAAGAGGGGTCTGTCTATGTAATTACATTTAATCTTATATTTTATTCTTATTCTTATAATTATTTACATTTTTTGTATTTTATTTATTTATACTTTCAGATCTGTATTTACATAATTATATTTTATGTATTTCCTAAAGTACATAATTTATTCGAACATATATCAGACTGTTTTAATTATATATACATATATTCTGGTATATTCCAAAACTTTTTGTGTAATATAAGATCAAAAAACTCTGGAGAGAGAAAGAATGAAATATGGCCCTGTGTAGCAACATGGATGGAACTGGAGAGTGTGATGCTAAGTGAAATAAGCCATACAGAGAAAGACAGATACCATATGGTTTCACTCTTATGTGGATCCTGAGAAACTTAACAGAAACTCATGGGGGAGGGGAAGGGAAAAAAAAAAAAAAAGAGGTTAGAGTGGGAGAGAGCCAAAGCATAAGAAACTCTTAAAAACTGAGAACAAACTGAGGGCTGATGGGGGGTGGGAGGGAGGGGAGGGTGGGGGATGGGTATTGAGGAGGGCACCTTTTGGGATGAGCACTGGGTGTTGTATGGAAACCAATTTGACAATAAATTTCATATATTGAAAAAAAATAAATTTTGGCCAAACAGAAAAAAAAAAAAACCTCTGGAGACCACCAGATTAGACTATGGGCATTAATCTCAGCCTAGATAAATGACAGTTTTAATTTTCAGGGGCAGAGGGAGGAAGTGGAGATGACACATACCAGAATCATCTACACATCCTGGATGCCATCCTTCAGGACAGACTTCATCCTATTCCACTCAAAGTATCAAATGTTGGGGAAGAGGCTATCAGGCATGTGTGTATGCATGTGTGTATTCAATTCCCGTGTGATTCTGATGGCTACACCACCACAGTGAGAGCAGGGACAGATAAACAGCTAAGCAATTTGGGCTGCCGTGAGTATAATCTGTACTTGGCAGTTCACTGAGAAACAGGTAAAAACAAATGGGGCTTCTGTAGCTCCAAAATATGAAGTCTCCAAAACTCAAGCAGTCAAAAGATCTACAGCAAGATATTTTTCAACAGATAGAAGCTGACTTGAAAATTTCAAAGATGAAAGAGGAAGTAAAAAAAGACAAAATCGCATAGAAAGAGCCTTCTATAGTTAAAAATAGGCTAAAAGAGACAAACAGAAGACTGAAAGTAACTTGGGCCTCACAATTTAAAATGTTTTTTTATCAGTATGGGCAAATGACCTAAATAGTCCATGTCCTAAATATGGGTTTCTGTGGAGATTCCAATATGCCGTGTGCCAGTCCTATCTTGTTTGGACGGCTTACCCAGTATGATGCAAGTGAAATCAGAGAGAAGGTACCACTTTTGTCATGTGTCGGTAGAGGCTGGTGCATCACCTAGCCACATCTGGAAGAATGATCTCCCTTATGATGCCAATGCTACTAAAAGCAGGTACCCCTGGTCCACTTTGGTGCGGTCAGTGGCAAACCTCATAAATCCGATCACTTTCAGTGATGAAACCACCAGGCAAGAGAATAACTGTACCATGCCATGGAAATTAAGTCAGGGTCCAAAATGTAGAGGTATGCATGGGGAAGAGAGGAAGGGCATATAGGGTCAAAGTTACTCTACCAATGAGTTCCTCCCAGACAGAAGCTTTGTTTCCCCTCAAGCTCAGCTCCCGCTCCCAGGTCTCCGGCCGAGGGAGCTTCATCCGCTTCCCAGCTCTGCTAGAATCCCATGGCCCAGGGAGGCGACTTCGAGAAAACTTTTGTAGGGTGGATGGGTATCTGCAACAGAGGAAGAAAAGTTTATCATTTCCAGGCCAGCTGAAAATAACTCAGAAATGAAAATGTCAGTCAGTCAAAGTCACATTTACAGGCCATATCTGCCTAAACTAATGTTGCCGGGGTCAGAACTACAGGCGCTGGGACCATGGATGTTGAAAAAGCCATGCCGTTACCCAGGTGGAAGGTATGCTCAGGGTGTGTCTTCTCACCTGTAGCCCAGCAGAGCTTGGACATGCTGAGCAGGCTCCTGGATATGCAGTCGCCGTACTAACTTCTTCAGGGTGAATCTCGGCTGAATTTTCTTTGGCACTGCATTGTAGGTCTCCTCAAACTGTGGAAATATCCCTCAAGTCACACAGGGGTCATTTAATCTATGACCATAGTCACTTGCTTCAGAAATCAGAACCTCAGACCTCCTATAGCTATGAGGTCATTTCTTTCCCCAAAGTAGATCTAGGTAAAGAGTAGGAATGGGGGAAAAATCTCCAGCAACAAGAGTTTCTGCAGAGAACACATGATAGTAGCTCTTTGGGGTCACGGTGTTTCATTTATACAAGATTGAGCTATCAGTAGTTACCGTGAAATAATTGGCTTGTGAAAAACAAGATTGGGATAAAATGAACAGAGAACATCTTATTCTTAGGAGGGAAAGGAAAAAAGCAGCTCTTATTTAAATCACTGAGACTTGGAGGAGGAGGTAAATGGAGGTATCAGCACAATGCAAGCTGTGAGGAATGAATAAACTGAAAGAAGTGGCTTCCAGAATCATCTATGGTAGAAAAGCCAAGTTTGGGATGTACTAGGATAAAGAGAAAAAAATCAGTTGACCAACTGAAAATGTATTCTCTTATAACACTACCATACATTTTCCTAACAATCAATTTTAATGATGATTGGTGACAGCCAACATTTATTCAGTGCCACGTACTGTTAGTATGTACGTATGTATATATTTAGAGAGGGAGAAACCGCAAGCCAGGGAGAAGGGCATAGGGAAAAAGAATCCCAAGCAGGCTCCACACTCAGCACAAAGCGTGATGCGGGACTCGATCTCAAGACCCTGGGGTCACAATCTGAGCAGAAATCAAGAGTTGGATGCTCAACCGACTGAGCCACCCAGGTATCCCAGAAATACTTCAAATTCAGTAACTGATTTAATCTTCACAAAACTCCAATGAAGCACCCAATGAGGTGCTATTACTATCCCCATTTTATATCTGAGAAAACTGAGGGAATAGAGGGTAAGTCATTTGGCTAACGTCACATAGCCCACAAGTGGTGGTGGTGGTGGGATTGAAACCCAGGACTAAGTCCTGATTCTGTGATCTTAACCACTAAGTGCAGTGCCTTATTTGTCATTAACGCAAAAAGGTTTTGTTTGGTTTGTTTTTCAAACATCTCATGAAAGGTAGATGTTTCACACATTTTAAAGTCACTTATCCCGCTGGACATGCCACCTGTCAGTAAATACCAAGGGGGGGCAAACTGAAAAATAAAAGGAGCCTTTCCCTGTGCTCTCAAAATCTGACCCTATTATCATGACTGAGAAGTGACCAGGTAGGAAATTGATATGTGCCTACCACACCATTAGTATTTCTAAACCAAATGGAATTCCATTTCAAAATATTAGTTGAGAAAAAGTTGAACATGCACATATAGAATCCCGGAACAAGGCACTCACCTTCTTCTGTTCATCTTTAAGAGGATTAAGGTACCTTGGCAAACGTTGTGTCTCAGAAAATGGGCGCCCCGTCTTCTGCAGGGACAGAAAAGCAATTTCATTTTATTATTTATTATTTATTTTTTTAATGTTTATTTGAGAGAGAGAGAGAGAGAGAGAGAGAGAGAGAACGCGTGCGTGCACAAGTTGGAGAGGGGCAAAGAGAGAAGGACAGAGAAAATCACAAGCAGGCTCCATGCTTAGTGCAGATCCTGACACGGGGCTCAATCTCACTACTGTGCGCAATCATGGCCTAAGCCGATATCAAGAGTCAGATGCTTAACTGACTGAGCCACCCAGGGGCCCCAATTTTTATTTATTTTTTTAATTTGAGAGAAAGAGAGTGAGTGGGGGAGGGAGGAAGAGGGAGAGAGAGAATCTTAAGTAGGCTCCACACTCAGCGTGGAGCCCAACGTGGGGCCTGATCCCATGACCCTACGATCATGACTTGAGCCAAAACCAAGTCAGATGCTCAACTGACTGAACCACCAGGTGCCCCAGAAGAAGCAATTTCAAAAAGGGAAATGGAGTTTGTCCCTAGAGAGGTTCATTCCAATAGTTCCAAAAACCCCTCTACCAAAAAGAAAGCCACTCAGCAAAGAGGTAAGCCCTGCCCTCTCTGCCCCTGAGCTCTGCTCGGCTCCTCTGCCTTTCTCTGACTCCTTTTATTTCTGGTAGTAGGAACATCCCAGATGCTCAGTGTGGGACCTCCCAGAGTCAGCATGTTCCTTCGACCCCCCCACCCCCGGCCACCTTCCAGAAAAAAGGGGCCTGGGCTGTGAATGACCAGGTTGACCAGGGACTGACTGGAGGAAGGGGGCGCCGGTGGGGGCGTCTCTTGGCCCGGTGCTTCCAAGGGTTGTACTTAGCCAGCTGGTACTCATCAAACTGGGCAAATTTGTCAGTCATAGCTGCACGCAGGCAGGCAGGCAGGGGCACCAGCTTGTCCTCCTCTCCTTTAGCCAGGTCCTATCAGAGAGGGAGGAGAGGCCATCAGAAGTGAGACACAAACCAACCCTCTAAAACAGGGCAAGACCACTTCATGGGGTTAAGTGAGAGCACATAATACGAAGGTGGTTCCGAGCCCCAGCTCTAAAGTGACAACTTCTATGATACTAGGCCAGTCATAAACACGAAGTCCAGAATGAGACCAATTTTTCTCAAACTGCGGTCCAGCCCTTCTCAATCATCTTCCCCCTGTTGGGCAACCCAACCCAGTCCAGGGAGAAGCTGTCCTGCCTGGGCTGTAGGGTTGAAGACAGCTAAGGGAAGGTAAAACTGGCTGAGAATTTTCTACAGGGATGCAATGAGCAAAGGAGAAGGAACCAGTAAGAGCCAAAGCTCAGGAAACTGAGTGCCATACCTGGTAGAACTCAGCTACCTGGATCCAATCAGAAGGCAGCTGGACAATGGCACAGAAATATCGTCGCAGGTGAGGGCGGCAGACGGGCAAGAAGGCAGCAATGGCTAACATTTTGTTGGCCACATCCCGGATGTTCAGCTGCTGCCTAGTGTACAGACATGCCTAGGGCACAGGGTGGGGAAGGCAGGCATCTTGGCCTCTTGTCCCACAACGTCATGCCCAAAACTAACTTGTGACCCTAATCTGCCTTCATAAAACCTTTCCTGAGCCTTTTACATGGTCTATAAAATAGAAAGGCCAAGCCTCTGGGCTTGGCATTCTACATCTCCATAATCTAGACCTTACCCACCTTTGCAGCATGGCTTCTTTGGAGTCTACTGATCACCTCCCAAGTCAACCAGGCACTTAGAAGGCTTCCCACCATCAAGTTCTATGGAAATTTTACCCAGGGTTGAAACTGCTGATTAAACCTGATGTCTTCCAAAGCCTCATAGAAAAACACTTTTTCCCCCTCTCCTCTGCTTCTGAAGCATTCACTACCTATTACTCCATTTGCATTTATATAATACTTGGTAGTGTTCGGCTTCCCTAACAATATCATGAGCTCCTTAAGAGCCAGATTCAAGTTTAATTACATCTGTTAGAATGACCCTTAAGGCATAGCACTGTGTACTTAGCCTGGGTACTTACTACACAAATGAACCCTAGTATACTCTTTCCCAATCTCATCCTCCCCTGCTCCTCAGAGAACCCCAGGGACTAGCCCGCAGACTCACCCAAAGATCATCTTCCCTTCCCAAGTGAACTTCCTCCTTTCCACCCCTGGTACCAAGCTGGCCACCGACCCATCACACACCACGGCCACAGTTCCCACCTCCCCGCTTCCCGCTCCCATCTTCTCCCTCACAGCACAGTACCTTGAGGATGAACTCAGGCTCCAAGGGGGCAAGTTCACTACAGATTTCGAAGAGGGACACCGAGGTAGGGTCATGTGCATCTTTTATGTTTACATTTGATGCCAGCGTGGAGCACAGCAAGCTCATGAGAACCATCTGAGAATCAGGAAAGAGAGGGGAGAAAGGAAAAAAGAGGGAATGAGGACCAACTCAAGCACCCACACAGGCTAACTTAGGAAATCTAGAACAGAGAAACAACTCCACATTCAGGAAGATGTTTGTCCAACTGAGAGGTTTGAAAAGGGGATTAGGGAGTGAGAAATAAGAGCTGGGCAATGCCCCCTCTCTTTCCCCTTCCATCTGTGGAGGGGATCTGGCTCGGCCTTTGGTCACCACCCCTCCCATGCCACCCCACACCTTCCCCTCCACCATCATCAACTTCTCCCCAGCTCTGGAACTGTTACCTTCTTTTCCTTAATGGCCTGGTCAGTGGGCTCAGAACAAGATCCAGAGTCCCCAGCAGTGAGCTTCAGGACCGGCTCCTCCACCTTCTCCTCCTCTCCCAAGCTTAGATTATAAAAAGGCATTTGAACCTCTGCCTGTTCCTTCTCTTCTGGCATTTTCTCTTCTGAAGAGGAACAATGATCCTGGGGATAGTGGCACTTGTTAATCACAGCATGCACCCACAGTCCCTCAAAGACTGATCTGAAGGCAGCTCCCAGGGACAGGAAGAGTCTACATCTATCTTCTATCATCTAAACTCCTCCTCCTCTCCCTTTACTCCCCAGCACAGATCTGTCTTGGCTGAGGTAGTGACCCCTCACTGTTACACACACCATCTTTCCTGACTCAAGCTTCTGATGCTTTGGGATCTCCCCCTGCTTTCTTCTCCTTGTTGATGCCACAGCTTAGGAGCCTGGGGCCCTTTCACAACACACCTCCTAGGATACTATTAAGGTATTTTGCATTCAGAAGAAAAAGGGCCAAGTCCCAGATCAATCCCTCAGCAACCTTGAGCTGCTTGACCTCGGAGCCTCAGCTTTTTCATTCCCTACCACCACCTACCTGATGACGCCATTAGATTAAATGGGATAATATATGTACGGCTCTTTGCAAATTGCAAAGCCTCAAATAAATGTAAGATGGCAACAGTAATCCTGAAAATGACCCTATGAAGTAGATTTTCATTGACCGTATTTTTTAAATAAATTAAGTAATTAATTTTTTGGAGAGAGTGCGTGCAAATGGGGGAGAAGGACAGAGGGAGAGAGTGAGAGAATCCCAAGCAGGCTCCATGCTCAGTGTGGATCTTCAGGTGGGGCTCTATCCCACGACCCCGATCTCACAATCCAAGCCAAAATCAAGTGTTGGACGCTCAACTGACTGAGCCACCCAGGAACCCCTCATTGAACGCATTTTAAAGAGGAAGAAATGAAAGCTTCAAAAAGTTAAATCTTGGCCAAGGTTGTATGGCTTGTAATTGGCAGAGATAGTATAGCCTTTGCCTCAGTCTGAATCCCAAGTCCAAACAGAAGGAATATGTGTTTACCTACCGATTCTGCCCTGTATGTTAAATGTGCTTGTATAGACATGTACAAGTGGATGTACCTTTACACATATACATACAGAAAAGTGGACCCCGGTATAGCAGATGTGTCTCATGCCTGATGTAAAATCTCAAAAGCACTTAATTGACTGTTCTTAAAATATCACTACCTCTCCTCCTGAGCAGAGGCTTTCTCAGGACTGAGCCTGTTTTGGCTCTGTTGTCTAGAATATCTGAACCAGATATGCAATAAAACTAATGATGCTGAATAACACAGCCCAAGGGTAAAGGTCACCTCAGGAAGAGGCTCTGAGGGCAGAAGGTACACAGGCACACAGCAGCACAGAGGGAAACTGGCATCAAAATCTAGGGACTACAGCATCCAACAGACATGGGTGGATTCAACATGAGTGCCTAGAGCTATTACCAAAGCTGTTTCAGGAGATCTCTCTGTGGCAGAGATGGATTTAAAGGCCCCAGGACAGGTCAGATGGCCTAGCCCCTCAGAGAGGCACTGGGCCCTCCAGGTTGGAGGCTCAGAAAGCAGGCAGTTGCTGATGTTCAGGCTACGATCAGCTTTCACCAAATCAGCTCTCTGGAGACAGTGGAGCAAGGGGCTGGCATACACAGTACTTTTTAGAATGGGGAGTGTGGCCAGGTACTGATTCTCCAAGGAGAGGACGTCTGGGTGGGCAGACACATGCCCATGTGGTTTCTCCATGGTCTTCAGGTCAGGAAGTGTGGCCAGGCACCGGTTTTCTAAGGAGAGGATGTCTGGGTGGGCAGACACATGCCCACGTGGTTTCTCCATGGTCTTCAGGTCAGGAAGTGTGGCCAGGCACCGGTTTTCTAAGGAGAGGATGTCTGGGTGGGCAGACACATGCCCACATGGTTTCTCCATGGTCTTCAGGTCAGGAAGTGTGGCCAGGCACCGGTTTTCTAAGGAGAGGATGTCTGGGTGGGCAGACACATGCCCATGTGGTTTCTCCATGGGCTGCAGGTCAGGGAGTGTGGCCAGGCACCGGTTCTCCAAGGACAGAATGTCTAGGTGGGTAGACACATGTTGATGGAGTTTCTCCATAGCTGGAGCCCAACCAGTATATGCCTAGAAGGAAAGAAAGACAGGTGATGAGCTCCTAGCTGCACTGGAGTGCATCTGCACTGGGAGTATGTCTTTTCAATAGTCCTCCTGGTAATGCCAGTGATGTGCAGGCAGAGAACAACCAAGGACTGGGTTCATTCTAAGGATGCATTCAGAGAATATTATACAGAGAGAATACAAGGAGTACTGAGTGAGAAGAGTAGGGAAAAGGTAAGGCAGTAGCTTAAGAGCAAGGAAGTTTAAAAAAAAAAAATGTCTGGAGATGAAAAGGACGTGTCTTCTCATGAAAGAGCCCCTTACAGCTTGAGTGTGATCCCAGCTAAATATAGGGATCACACTCATAATCTGGACTCTAGATTCTTAGCTCTAGAGGAACAAACGTTTTGATCAAGATGTCTATATATTCACCAACCTCAACTTCCTTGCCTCCTACTCACTGTTCAACCAACTAAATGGGATCCTGTGGTCCCATTCCTCCAAAGCTATGCTATTGGTTAACCAATGGAATCCTTGTTACTACAAGAACAGACACATCTTGGCCCTTATCTTACTTCATCTCTCAAGCAGAATATGACCCTGTTGCTTACTCTGTCATTAAAACTCTCCTTTCCTCTGGCTGCCTTGGTGCTACTGTCCCGGTTGTCTTCTTACATCTCTGATCTCCTCCTTATGAAGATCCTTTCTCTGCCATCCCCTGAATGGTGAAGCTCCTTAGAATTCTATTCTAATCCTTCTATATATTTTCCGAGGGTAGTCTCACCTACTCTGGCTCCATATAACATTTTCATGCTGGCAACTCATAAATTCATTCCTTGATCTAGATCTCATCTGAGTTTCATATCCATTTATCCATTTGCCTGCTGGACATCTCCATTTGGATGACTCAAAGGTACCCAAAACTCCAGACCCCAAATGTATCACCTTTCTCCCACTCATCCCCATATCCAATCCCTCTCCTTTCCGCCCCTCTGCTTACAGGGGTATGGAGTGAAATAGACTTGAGTTTGAATCCTGATGGAACCCTGAATCTACTTGGGCTAGTTACTTAAACTCTCCGTGCCTCAGTCTCCTCATCTACAAAAACTGAGCTCAATGCCTACCTCACAGAGTTATTATGGCAATAAATAAAAAATATTAAGCATTTAGAGCAGTGTCTGGTAATTAGTAAGTGTTCAATAAATGGAAGCTTTTATTATTTGTTATTATCATCATCCAGTAAGCTACTAAATCGTATTGATTCTACTCCCTCAGGGTCTGTCAAATCTATCTAATTCTCTCCATTCTACCCACCACCACCTTTGCCGAAATCCTCCTAGCTACATGGCACACAATATGTAGATCTGTCTAAAGGAGCTCCTCAGTACATACCCCAGCCACTATTTACTACATCACCTTGTTTATTTTACCATGAATAAAAAGTGATTTTGTTTGCTTACATGTCTACTTGTACACTGTTTCTCCTTACTAAAATAAAACTCCCTGAGGGTCAAGGAGCTCCCCTTTCTTGTTCACATCTGCATAGCCAGCATCGTACACATAACCTGGCTTCTGATGCTCTCCCAGCCTCATCTCTTACTGCTACTCACATCTAAGCTGCAACCATAAAAACTCTTTTAAGCTTATGAATTGCCCAGGTATCTCTTGACCTTGGATCTTTACACAGGCAGACGCCTAAAACACTCTTCCTTGTGCCAAGACCACTCCCTTCCCCAGCCCCTCCTTTACCAGTCCAAATTCTACTTTCCTGTCACTCTGCAGGCCTCAATCTAATAGTTCTTCTAAGGAACCTTTGCTGACAGCCAGCGCCGTCTGATGTCGATAGCTCTATGTTCTCACAACAGCAAACTTTCTCTATCATAGACACATCCTTATATTGTAATTGCCTGTTTGTCTTCCCCCCTACTAGACTATAAGTTCCTGAGGACAGAGACCCCTTTAGCCTTGTTCACCATTGTTTCTACAATGCCTACTCAGTGGGATTCAGAGGCTTTTGAGAATCTAGTGAAAGCTATGTAGATTTTTCACAGAAAAACATGAGTATATTCTATTTTGCACTTAACTGTCAGGGAGACCATTCATGGATCTCCTAGAATCCCCGTTAACAGTAATTTTAAAACCTCTGCCTGAGAAAATGCTTGAATTTATACCATTACGCATGTATTTACTTACTTATTTGGACAAGTGCTTATCTCCTATTTACATTTAAGTATTTTAGGAATAAGTATGCTGTTAAGTCTATCACTTAGATCTTAATATACAAGAGCTTAGGGACAGGAATGCAGAATACTTCCAAGACTTGAAGGGATTGTCAAACCAGAACTAGAAAAGACAGTGATATCTCACCAGATACCAGTGTGAGCAAATCACATCAAGAATGTCGGCCTCTGTGCCCTGTACACTTCCGTCATGTCTTTGCATTATATAAGCCCCTAGGGAAAGGAGTGGGGGAATCTCGGAACTGACTCAAGATTCAAAACAAACAAACAAAAAACTTACAATAAAAAGTAAGTTAAAAGAAAAATAGTTAAATATTTTTTGCACCCTGGAGTTTGTGACGGGAATTCAGCTGGACTACCAATGAAAAGTAAAATCCCATCTCTAGCTCCGTTCTCCAGAGATCACCACGGCTAACAGTTTGCACGGTTTCAGACACTTTTCTATGCATATACAAAAATACATGTTTCTCCACCCCACCCCACCCCGCCCCTTTTCTTCTTCCTGTCCACAAACAGGAGCATTTTCCACACTTAGTGTGTCTTGGAGACCTTGCCATGTTAACACATGAATACCCACTTTTAAGTTGGCTGCCAGTCTCTCCTGTTCCAGCACACCTCCTTATTAGAGGCAGTGCTCGCACCACCTACGGTTCACTAGCGGCAGCTACTCTCCCTTCCGAGGAGCACTCGGGGCGGAGGAGTGAAGACTCACCTCACCTGGTCTCTTCCCCGGGCCTTCCATCCCCTGCCCCTCCCTCCTCCTCAAGGTCCCAGCCGGCTCTCCCACTTCCCTTTCACACCCACAACCCCTCCCCGAGTTCCGGGAGGGCGCGGCGCGCAGACTCCCCGCCCCCCCACCCCCACCCCCCACCCCCCCCCGACGGCGCAGGCCCTCCGCGCTCCCGGGCGCTTCCTAAGTGGCGGCGCTGGGCCCTTCCCGCCGGCTTCCGGCGGCCGAGCCCAGCCCCGGGTCCCAGGTCCCGGGCCGGCTTCTACCTGCGCCTGGACCGCCCCCGGAGCCAGTGGGGCCGGAGACCCTGCCTGTCGGACGCGGGGCCTCTCGGTTCTCGGCGGCCGGAAGCGGGAGCTGGGCTCTTGGCTCCACTGTTGGGAGGAGTGGAAGCCGGAAGAGGAGCTGGCGGGGAGCGGGGAGGGAAAGCGTCCGGGCGGGGTGTGGCCGCCCTGGCGCAGGCCTGCGAGCCCTGCGCCGCTGGGAAGTGAGGTGCCCGTAGGGGATCTGAACACGTGAAGGACCCTGCAGCCTCCTCTGGGACCCGCGTTTACCAACCCCACCCCCACCCCCATTTCCTGGTTCTTTTTCTCCTGACCAAATCCCAGTTTCGCTAAATTTCCTCTCCTTTCTCCTGTTACATCTTCAAACTCTGTTTCCTGGGAAGGATTTTGGCATGTTCTCTGCCTATCGGGACTCCTTTTCTCTTGGTATCAAAGAGAGTTGGACTCTTAATTCATCGTAAAGTTACTTGGTGAAAATGGAAATAAAAGGTGAGGAAAAGTCTAAAGGCAATGAATGACCTGTAACCAGATGTAGATATGGAATAATTAAGGCGGAGTGAACTGAGAGCGTGCCAATGTCCATCTGAGAGAGATCCGTGGATTACAAAGAATCTATTTGGAACCATCCTGAAAGGCTAAGCAGAACTCTTCCCAGAAGGTGGGGCCAGGGGGAGGAAAGAGACAGTGACCTCTAGGATGCTAATTCTAGGGCCATTTCATAAAGAGCAGAGCCAAACAGATAATAACAGAAGAAATATGTTTACATTGGGTAAGACAGATTATCTGTCTTCTGGAAGATATCCCCTTCTTTAGGGAGGTACCCTTCATTCTCAGATAAACACCTGAGCTTCAGCTCAGATTTGGGTGCCCCCAAATCCTTTCTTCTCAATTTACTGAGCCAGATTCGTTTCTTTCCTTAGATGCTTCCCTTACTACCTACCCTAGCAGTCCCAACACTCCCTTCTTATAACAAGTGTTTTTATGCCCCCTTTATAACTCTGAACTACAATTTATAAATAGTGTATTATACCTACATAAACAATTTAAAAATTTATAAAATGTCTAAAGAGATATAAAAGGGTAAAAGGAAGATGATTTTTTATATAACACTATGTGTTTATGTATGTAAATGTTTGGGAGGGCCCTGCTTGGCTCAGTCCGTTGAGCATCTGACTCTTGATTTTGGCTCAGGTCATGATCTCGTGGTTCATGAGACAGCCCTGTGGCAGGCTCTGCACTGTTAGCAAGGAGCCTACTTGGGATTCTCTCTCCCTCTTTCTCTGTCCCACCCCTGCTCATGTGCACACATTCTCTCTCTCTCTCTCTTTTTCTCTCTCAATAAATAAATAAACTTAAAAAATATGTTTGGGCACAATATTCAAGAAGACACAATATAGTCCTCAGATGCATGCAGCTCTATATAGAATCACCTTGAATGTAACAGCCACAACTCTAGCATGATATGGGGATGTTATGATGGTGATTCAAATCCCATGAATAGAGGTGCTGATGTGGCATGATTTTCCAAAATGACAAATGATCTCTGGCAAATTTTTGAACAAAACAAGGAGTGATCATCCCATGATATTTATAGCAGTGGCACTCCCAGAAAGTTCAGGATATATTAAACCAAATATGAAATGCCTGTGTTTATATTTAAAATAAATTCAGGTCCTAATTTCAATGGCTTTTCAACTACACAAATGACTGGCAAGTCACTCAAAGTTGTCAGTGACGCAGGCATGTTCCTCATTATGTGGGAGGGCCCTGCACAGTTGCTGAATGTCTACCAATCTTGGCTAGATGTTAATCCTACTCCTACTCATTAAATGTCTATGGATAGGGGCGCCTGGGTGGCGCAGTCGGTTTAGCGTCCGACTTCAGCCAGGTCACAATCTCACGGTCCGTGAGTTCGAGCCCCGCGTCAGGCTCTGGGCTGATGGCTCAGAGCCTGGAGCCTGTTTCCGATTCTGTGTCTCCCTCTCTCTCTGCCCCTCCCCCGTTCATGCTCTGTCTCTCTCTGTCCCAAAAATAAATAAACGTTGAAAAAAAAAAATAAATGTCTATGGATAACTCTAATGATTATGAGAGCAAAAAAAGTTTCCATGAATTCCTGAACCCACCCCCTAGGCACGTTACTGCCCATTGGAGGTCTGCCTATAGGGGAAGGGGAGGAGTTTGGTGAAAGAACACAGATCTAGGGAACCCCCGAGAAAGAGGCTCTGCAAGGAGACAGGAGTGGTGGCGTATCTAGAAGATGGAAGGAAGAAGAGTCTACCCAAGACTTCCTTCTGAAAGCCTAAATCTACAAGACCTCTTCCCCTTGGAATAAGGGAGGTACTGTAGGTAATTGTCCCAACCTCAAGGTGTCCTCCTCTGTAGCTCTCTGTAGGAAATGTCTGCCTGCCCTACCGGTGAAAGAACAGCACATGCAAGCCCTTCCAGCTTAGTCCAATGAGCACTGAAGCCTCAGATCTGAGGACACTAGGGATGCAGGAAGAATAGCAACTGGGGACTACCACTTCCTAATTTACTACAAAGATCTAGAGTTTACTTTCTGATTAGTTGCAGCAGCAAAGGAATTCAAGGCCAGCAAAGCCTAAACACTGGAACCACTGGAGATCTTTTAAAAATTCCCAATCCCAGGCCACACCCTAAACTAATTAAATCACAGTCTCCAGAGTAGGACCCGGGCATCAGTAGTTTTTGAAGCTCCCTCAATGATACTAATGTGCAGACAAGTTTGGGAACCTCTGCCCCAGGGTCTTGCTAATTTAACAGTGGGCTGTGGGCCACCAGCAGCAGCAGCACCCTGTTAGAAATGCAAACTCTTGGCCTACATCCCTGATCTGTGAATCACAAACTATAATTTAACAAGATTCCCAGATTATTCCCACTCACATTGAACTTTGAGAAGCACTAATCTTAACAAGAGGAGTGCACCCTTAACAGCATTTCCAAATGCTGGGGACCAAGCCTAGCGACTGGTGTTTTAACAGGTTCTTTGGGCAATTTTGATATATGCTGAAGTTTAATAACCCCTGATTAAAACTAGGATTGTTGCTTACCATCCTCCATTACCCACCCCCCACCTTGAAAATTTCTGATTCAGTAGATCTGGGATAGGACCCCAGAATTTGTATTTCTAACAAGTATTGCTCAGGTAATATTGATTCTGATCTCTGATCCCAGGACCACATTTTGGAAACCACTGGTCTAGAGTGATTCCCCAAAGAGATAGTCACTACCTACCCCAGTGAAGCTTAATAAGGAATGCCTTTTGCCACATCTGAATTTCATATATATATATATATTTCATATATATTGGGCCCAATTTGATTCCATCTCAGTTAGAGAGCCACTGACTGATCCCTAAAGGATATTTCAGCTGGACTTCGAGGGAGCCAGATAAACTCTCTCTGCGTTGCAACAGAGAAAATCTCTCAACTGGCAAAAAGTTTACAAAGTCCAAGTTTAGCTTTTCTTTCAGATGGACAATGCTAAAGGCATCTTGCCAATATTTGTTCTTTTGAGTTCTGCTTTTCTAAATTAGCCACCCTCTTGAGGAGAAGCAACCTTTCTTCAGATTACTATCATTGATTAAAGCAGGGAGTGTGGCCAAACAAATAACTATACCAGAGCTGAGGAGGCATTGTGTTCTCCACTGTGTTAACTCTCATAGACTGATCTTATTTGCCTCATTTCCTAGTTCTTAGAGGATACCACTCCATTTTTCCTTTATATCCAGCCTACACCACTAATTGCTCATCAGTGGCACTGAGCTACATGTCTAAGTGATGAGTGTGGTGTCCAGGCTGATTCCTTTCTGGGGTAAAGGAGCACTATCCTCTCAGCCCTCAGAAGTCCCTTTATTTTTTGTAATGTTTATTTATTTTTGAGAGAGAGAGAGAGAGATGGGGGGTGGGGAGGGGCAGAGAGAGAGGAGGACAGAGGATCTGAAGCAGGCTCTGTACTGACAGCAGTGAGTGGGGCTCAGATTCACAAACCATGGGATCACAACCTGAGCAGAAGTCTGACACTCAACTGACTGAGCCACCCAGGCACTCCTAGAAGCCCCTCTATTTAGGGCCTTACCACCTATGAATATTGCTCATCTCTTCTCATCAGTTTTATTGCACATTTCTTGTCCTCCCTCGTTTTGATTCAACAAACACCTGTTCACTAATATAATAAAGTGTCAACTACACTTCAATTAAAAATATTGTTTAACCTGTTAAGCATCTATCAAGTGCAAATGATAGCATGTAAATTGTATAAAACATGAGTTCTTCTCAAGGCTTCATGGTCTCATGAAGGAGATAGATACATGCAGAAGTCACAAAAATACCAGGCAGATTATGAGAAATGCTATATTCCACTAAGAAACAAACTATAGGGTTATGTGGGGAAGGGACTTTGAGCAATTACCTGGAGGGATAGGACTTTGAACTGGGAAGGGCAGGCCTCTGATAAGAATGTAAAGGCCAGCCTGGGTAGCTCAGTCTGTTAAGTGCACAACTCTTGCTTTGGCTCAGGTCATGATCCACCGAGCCCCTGGTGGAGCCCCAGTCACACTCAGTGTGGAGCCTACTTGGGATTGTATCTCTCCGTCTCTTTCTCTGCCCCTCCCCCACATGCATGCATGTGCACTTTTTCTCTCTCTCTTTCTCTCTCTCAAAATAAATAAACAAACCTTTAAAAAAAAGACTGTAAAGGCCACTGGTTTCAGTGGATTTTTCCTCATTTTAAATAATTGCCTTTAGATTTACAGCTGGTGTTTCTGTTCATTCTAACCACTGCCAACTTTAAAATATCGCACAAGTTGTGATGTATGTGATATACTACTACAGTAGTACTTGGCATCCCAAAGGAGCCCTTCTGGGCCATCTGAAAGCCACAGAAGCCAATCAGTAGTTTACAAGAACTTCAGGGCCTTCTTCCTTCTGACTCCTCTGACTCAAAACAACCTTGCGACTGGTCTCCAGCCTGTTGACATTTGCCAACACCTCTCTTCATCCTCCTTCAATGAGCATTTCCCACTGTGAGCCCTCCTTCCCTGCCTAGTCTCCTTTACCAGGTATGGCAGATTAAAGTAGACCACATATTTTTTGCTTCTCCTGCCACTGAGAAATGGAGTCTGATTTTTCTCTTCTTGATTCTGGGCTGACCTGGTGACTTGCTTGACCGAGATACATGGCAGAAGTGTCAGTCTGTGACTTCCGAGGCCAGGTCAAAGGAACTTCACACCTTCTACCCAGGACTCTTGGAATACTACCTCTGGGGGCTGCCACATAAGTTCAACCACCCTTAGACTGCCACATGGAAGAGCCACATACAGGTGCTTCAGTTAACAATCTCGGCTGAACCTAGTTTTCCAGACCTCATCACCAAACATGTGAACCAAGCTGGCTTGGGCACTCCAGACTAGTCCACTTGCAGCGAATACAACCAAGTAACTTCTATCAATGAAAATAGGACAGAAGAGTCATCTAGCTAAACCCTGTCCAAATTTAAGTGAAACCAATGACACATAAAGTCATGAGAAATATAGTACAATAGTTTTTGTTTTAAGTCACTAAAAGTTTTGGGTAGTTTGTTATGTATCATTACATCATTGGAACACTAGACCTGCAACATTTAAGGCTAGTTTACATCAGATTACATTGTAGTGAACTCACTGTCCTAAAATCTTGTTTGTTTTTTTTTTTTAAGTTTATTCACTTTGAAAGAGACAGAGAGCACAGGCAGGGGATGGGCAGAACGAGAGGGAGAGAGAGAGAATCCCAAGCAGGCTCCTCAAGATCAGTGTGCAGAGCCCAACGTGGGGCTCGAACTCACAAAACCATGAGATCATGACCTGTGCCGAAATCAAGAGTCGGATGCTCAACTCACTGACCCGCCCAGGAGTCCCTCCTTAAATCTTCTAAATCACTTAATTCCCCATACATTGGTTTGTGCAATAGTTCCTTGTAATAGAATTGCTTATCATGGAGGTAGGTTAGCTAAAGTAGATGCCAATCCATGTGGCAAGCAGATCTGCCTGGACAAGGAGCCTCATGTTTACAGAATAGGTTACACTCCCTCATCATTCATTCAACAAATATTTATTCATTGATATCAAATTAATCAACATTCAAACCAACCTCTGGGATGTATGCAGTGAAGTCATGTTTTTCTAATAGCTGTACGGCCCACAGTTAGAGTCAACAAATACAAGCAGACACTGGATCTATCAGATCCAGCACTCCTTCCTACCTTGATCTAGTCTTTGTAGTGAGGGAAGTGGCCCTGTTTCTCAGCTTACAGAGAGGTATTGGGAAGAGGTCTTGACAGAAGACAATGAATAGATTTAATATATTGTTCCCATATATTCTTCTGCCTTTTGCATAAAAATTTAGTATCAATTTCCATACCCTCTTGGGATACTGGTTTTTAAAGAGTATCAGCACTAAGTGATCCCTGTCGTCTAAAACCTAACAAACAGGTAACTTTGCCACCTGCTCCTTGCATATTAGCAAAACACGTGTTTAAACAGACTATGTAAGTAGTCAGAGGCCATTTGGGATAGCCACATTCTAGGTATGTACCACAATAAAAAACTTACCAAAATTCACTTCAGAAGTTACCAGGGCCAGGTACTCTAGCACTTAGCATCATATCCCTTAGCACTACCTCTTGTAAAGACCTGGAAAGAGGAGTCCATGCTGTGGATTAGTGATCCTGGAGGCAGTAAACCGGGCTTGGACAATCTTACCGCTTGCTTGCTAGCCACATTTTAACAGTTGGAGAAAAACAGCTCTTAACACTTTCTTAACTCTCACTTGACAGTCCAAAGGGTTCCAATGACTTGCCCAGGTTGAAATAGCTGGTCAGAGAAGGAGCTTGGACTAGAACACCAGTCCCTTGATTCACAGTCCAGCCCTTGGCCACAGTAGCACCTGCTTCCTTTGACATGTCTTTAGCATTATTGTTTACAGAAGACCACTGCTAAAATGAACCATTGCCCTGAAGGCCTTTTACATGAACACATTAAAAGAGTATATCAGGGGACAACTGGGTAGCTCAGTCAGGTAAACATCCGACTCTTGATTTCAGCTCAGGTCATGATGTCATGATCGTACCATCAAGCCCCATGTGGGGCTCTGCATTGAGCAGAGCCTGCTTAGGATTTTCTCTCTCACTCTCTCTGCCCCTCCCCTGCTCACTCTCACACTCTCCCTCTCTCTTCCAAAATAAATAAATAAATAAGTGGGTTTTTTTGTGTTTTTTTTTAAAGACTATGTCAGCAGTCCATAAGTCTTGGAAAATGGGACCTGCCTGAGAAGTACAGACTCATATCAAGAAAGTAATCATATTGGGGGTGCCTGGGCGCTCAGTCTGTTAAGCGTCTGACTTCGGCTCAGATCATGATCTCAAGATTCATGAGTTCGAGCCCCAAGCCAGGCTCTGTGGTACAGCTCACAGCCTGGAGCCTGCTTCAGATTCTGTGTCTCCCTCTCTCTCTGACCCTCTCCTGCTCATGTTCTGTTTCTCTCTCTCTCTCTCGCTCTCTCTCAAAAATAAATAAACACTAAAATTTTTATTAAAAATATTTTTTAAAAGTAATCATATTAAAAATATGATCAGGACACCTGATCTCATATAGGACTTGAATGCTGTTACTGGGTGGGCAGGGCATTTCAAAGTAAACTTTGTATGTTAAAATAGTGGACTTGGGGGCATCTTTTAATGGCTATAGGAACAATGAAACAAAACATGGGAATTAGGATGGTCCCAGGAGGACTGGAATACTTGGCCACCATGTTAGAGTAATCTAAGATGGGTGGAAATGGTATAAAATTGTATACATTTGCACTCTGGAGTCCAAAAGATCTGTTTTTAAATTCTGCTTTGCTATTGATGGGCTGTGTGACCTAGGCCACAGAAAAAAATAAGGTAAATAATCTCGTAAATCCTGAATGGCATAAGAGACTGGCCCTTGAGTCTGCATAAGAGCAGATGATGCTGGCGCCTGGGTGGCGCAGTCGGTTAAGCGTCCGACTTCAGCCAGGTCACGACTTCAGCCAGGTCACGATCTCGCGGTCCGTGAGTTCGAGCCCCGCGTCGGGCTCTGGGCTGATGGCTCAGAGCCTGGAGCCTGCTTCCGATTCTGTGTCTCCCTCTCTCTCTGCCCCTCCCCCGTTCATGCTCTGTCTCTCTCTGTCCCAAAAATAAATAAACGTTGAAAAAAAAATTTTTTTTTTAAAAAAAAGAGCAGATGATGCTGATAAGGTAACAGGGCCAGTCAGGGTCCTCTATTTGAAAATTTCACCCAGTATATTGTACTCATAACAATCCCTGACTCAATACATCTTAATAAATTAAACAAACTATTGGAAGAAGAGCCCCTTGCTCTAGCTGAGCTTTGAAATTCATAGCTAGTATGTGTTATAGTAGTTGGATGTCAGATTCCTCAAGATTACATCTCTAAGCTTCCAATACCATGTATACCCTTTAATTTCTCCCATTTATAGAGTCCAACGATGAGTTTCATGAATAAATCCTGCCCCTCCGTGGAGATGGATCTACATCGGAGAGATGGCACAATAAAGAAAGCAGGCTCGAAATCCTTCTACTTGAGTTTAAATACACGCTCTACACTTACAAACTGTGTAACCTTGGGTAAAAAAATTCACTGCTCTAAGCTTTAGTTGCCTTATCTGTAAAATGGGGGATAATAACAGCATCTACTTTTGATGGGTTGCATTGACATTTAAATGAGATCATGTATATAAAGCATTTAGCACACCACCTGGTACAGAGCGAGCATTTAAACAATGTTAGCTATAATCTCCAACAAGTGGTTTTTACTTTGTTATGAGAGAGTTGGCTTTCATCAATGACAGTTTGCTTGAAAAGTATGTACTGGGGATCAAATTGCCTATCTGATGATTAGTCAAGCTGGTATATAGTTAGAAGAACCTTAACCCCCAAAATGCTTTTGCCTTAGCTAGAGTCCCGATGAACCCACATCCTTATCTTGGGAGCAATGTTAGACCAGAGTAGCTGGGGATAAACTTTGTAACCCTTTGTGTGGCACTCATGGTCTCAGAGGCCTATCTTGTTTGACATCATCTAGCTCACTGATTTTAAAGGGATGTGGCCTGGGAATGCAAGCTGGTACAGCCACTCTGGAAAACAGTATGGAGGTTCCTCAAAAAACTAAAAATAGAACTACCTTACAACCCAGCAATTGCACTACCAGGCATGTATCCAAGGGATACAGGTGTGCTGTTTCGAAGAGACACATGCACCCCCATGTTCATAGCAGCACTGTCAACAATAGCCAAAGTATGGAAAGAGCCCAAATGTCCATCAATGGATGAATGAATAAAGAAGATGTGGTATATATATATATATATATTTTTTTTTATATATATATGTAATGGAGTATTACTCGGCAATCAAAAAGAATGAAATCTTGCCATTTGCAACTACGTGGATGGAACTGGAGGGTATTATGCTAAGTGAAATTAGTCAGCCAGAGAAAGACAAATATCATGACTTCACTCATATGAGGACTTTAAGAGACAAAACAGATGAATGTAAGGGAAGAGAAACAAAAATAATATAAAAACCAGGAGGGGGACAAAACAGAAGAGACTCATAAATATGGAGAACAAACTGAGGGCTACTGGAGGGGTTGTGGGAGGGGGGATGGGCTAAATGGGTAAGGGGCACTAAAGAATCTCTTCCTGAAATCATTGTTGCACTATATGCTAACTAATTTGGATGTAAATTAAAAAAAAATAAAATGTAAAAAAAATAAAAATGCAACAGATTTTTGTGTATTGAAAAAACAAAATAAAATAAAAAAATAAAAGGATGTGGCCTTGGAAGTATCAAGGCACACTTAAGGACTACCAGAGCATACTTTTCTAAATGTGCCTAGAGTTCCTTAAGACTGTTCCAGGCTCTGGGGCTCACAACTATAACAGCACTCTGATGTTTATAGTACAGCTAGTCTTCCTGTTTTATGGATTAAGATACTGGCATTCAAAGTGATTAAGGGATTTACGATTACCAAAACAGTAATTGATTTGGGGCTCGAACCCAAGTTACTGATTCTAATTCAATATGCTTTCAAGCTGTACCTTTTTTCCATCATTCTAATCACAAATACAGATGATTATATCTTGAATCATCAACTATAACAATAATACCATGAACATCTATCTCTGAGGAAAAAAAGACTGTAATCTCATGGCTAATGACATATACTATATCCCTGCATGTATGTATTTTTTTGTATTGCTAGGACCTGTGATAAATTCACACTTTTCCACTTATAGCCCCTTGATCCCAAGGGTTAGCCAGGATTTGGAATATAAATAGCCTGTGGCCCTGAAAGAGTGTTAGGACTTTCCTGACTATAGACTGAAACCATGATGCTTGTTCAAGCCAACCACTTGATTCTTAGGTAAAGATATGTCACCTGGAAACTGCTCTCACAAAAGACTTTCCTCTTCATTATCCAGACTGTGCCACATTCCTTGGCTCTTTGCACTTTACAAATAAGGGTTTGAATTACATGATTTCTAACATCTCTTCATTCCATGATTCTATTAAATAATCTTTCTGTGCAATATTTCACTCTTCTGGTTGGACACTGTTGCTTCTACAGTCCAGACCATCTGGGTAAATAAGGATACATGGTTTTGTAGCTAGTAGGATCTTTCACCCTCCCTCCCCCCCCTTTTTTTTTTCATTGTTAACCCTTTGCTGCCTTCAACTTTCCAGGTGTCCAAAGCATCATACATGTTGTGTATTTGACAGAGAAAATATTGGGACAAGAAACCAGTTACGTTTCTATTTCAGCAGTTCAAAATCACATATGAGTCAAGTGAAGAAGAAAGATAAGGGGAAAACAAGCCTAAATGACTTCAAAGCTTTGTGTCTAGGAAAAAGGGAAAATGAGAGTGTCAACGAAGCCTGATGAGTCTGAAGTCATGATAGTGGTACATCCAAGTAGAGGTGAGGAATGCTGAAAAAAACAATAGTCTAGAACCCAGGTGAGTTATTACAACTTTAGGTGGAGGTGAGCTGTCTGAAGAGGAACATAAAACAAGGTAAGAGAAGAACATGGGCAATCTATAATGAGGCACAGGAGACAAAGGACTCAGGTAGTCCAATGCATTTACTGGTACATCAGCCCACTTGCTCAATCCTATTCAGTTCCTGAGTCACTCTTGAAAAGATGTGAGCAATAGTAGAAATCCCTCCCTCACTCACAAAGGAGGTTGAAAGAAGAGCGTAGAGGGAACTAGTAGGGGGAATATCTAAAACACCTTGCCTCTGGGGCACCTGGGTGGCTCAGTTGGTTGAGCGTCAGATTTTGGATCAGGTTGGTTGTGATCTTGCAGTTTGTAGGTTCGAGCCCCGCGTTGGGCTCTGTGCTGAGAAGCTCAGAGCCTGGAGCCTGCTTCAGATTCTGCATCTCTCTCTCTGTCCCTTCCCCGCTTGTGCTCTGTCTCTCAAAAATAAAGAAACGTTAAAAAAATTAATAAAAAAAACCCAAAACACCTTGCCTATCATCTGATGTACCAAAGGTAAGAATCCTGGGCCTCTATACACTCACCAAACTGTAGCCTAATCCCTGGATTGCCATGATTGCCCACTCTGTGTGAATGTTTTCCAGCCTAATTCCTGTTTCTCCTTCCTCTTCTGTTCTGGGGTTGCAATACTACCTTGAATCTCAGACCACTTGGCTAGGGCCCCAACCTGTTACTTGCCCTATATCAGTCCTCTCTCACTGAAGAGTGGACTGTTGACTGGTGTCCTGCTACAAATCAGAGGCCTCCTTCTGTCTTCTCACTCTATCCCTACTTTAAAAACTAAATAATGAGGGGCACCTGAGTGGCTCAGTCGGTTGAGCATCTGGCTTTAGCTCAGGTCATGATCTCACGTCCATGGGTTTGAGCCCTGCATCAGGCTCTGTGCTGACAGCTCAGAGTGTGGAGGCTGCTTTGGATTCTGCATCTCTCTCTCTCTCTCTCTCTGTCCCTCCTCTGCTCATGCTCTGTCTCCGTCTCTCAAAAATTTTTTTAAAAAGTTAAAAAATAAACCCTAAAAACTAAATAAGGAGAACTAGAGACTTCTATAACTAATTACCCCCATCTGTATACTTTTGGACCCTCAAGCTGTCACCTCCACCTGGGATGGAGCCATTCCTTTGGACAATATTATTTGGTTTTTTTGATACCCGTTTGGATTGGTGAAATAAGAGAAGGCCCAGGAGAGTGTGCTCTCTGGAGCCAGGGGAGGAGAAATTTTTTAGGGTAAGAGTCAGTTTTCAAGCCAGTTGATACCTGCAGAAAGATGAAGGAGAATGAGGATGGCCTTAGATTATTTGGTGAGAAGTAGGTCATGGTGACGACAAGGCAGGGTAGTTTCAGTACTGTGGTGGAGATAGGAACCAAATTACAGGGGGTTTTAAAGAACTTTTTATATTAGAGAAACTCAGACGAGAATCATTCAACAATGATGAAACCTTTATTTAAGGCTGTTTTTGCCTCCAAACCACAAAGAACATGTTCATAGAAGTTAATCTTAAAGACTGCATATTCATAGTGTCTCAGTACCTTCAATTTCCTTCTTTCCTGGTTCTTCAATTTTTCTTCCCTTTTCTCAAATACATCCTATATATCCCTCCTCATTTTCATCTATGCTCCGAAACAGAGATATAGGGGAAAAAAGAACTCAATAATGAAATCTCAAAAAAATAAAGCATGTGAACACCTCTAGGCCAGGATGAAGAAACGTAGAAAGGAGTCTCCTTTATCTCACCCTTAGGAATATGAGAATCTTAACAAACAATGGAAATAGAAAATTGACCTATACAAAGAACTGGCCCTTCTTTGCCCTGAGCTGCTCAGGGGTCAGAAATGGAAATACCAGGCAGGAAAGACTTAGAGGAGTTGTGGAGGGAGGGAATATACAATTAAGCGAAAGCTACTGTCTTCAGAAAAGCTCCAGAGTAAAAGATGGGCTGGTAACAGCAGCAGAATTCTCTAAAGAATCCTCTGGAATACTGACTTCCCCTTTGCTATAGAGACACAGGGCATGACATGACTTCTTTTCTCTGACTGGAGTGCCTTCCTCCTGCTCTGACTGGTGAGTTTCCAAGTAGTCTTCAAAATCCAACCCCAACTATACCCATTTGATGATGCCTTCCTTAACAGGAGCCTTCCCTGGGCAGAGTTCACTCCTCCAGTGTCTGGGCTGTCATACCTCTAAGTGCCTGGTGTGAGAGCAACGAGGTAAGTGTCCATACCCCTAAGTCCACTACAAAACCTGCATTAGTTTACAAGTCTACCCGCTGGTCAGGACCTCTCTGATCTTTGTATCCTTAGAGCCTCATTTAGCGCTGGCACCTAGTAGGTGATTGATCACTGTGTGGGAGAAGGGAGAAAAGAAAGAAGGGGGGAAAGAAAAGGAAGGAAGAGCAGGGTGGAAGAAGGAAGAGAGGAAGCGTCTGATTTAACTTCGCCTGGCCAAAAAAAAAAAAAAAGGGGGGGGGGAATGGATTTTTAAAACTCTAGAGAAAAGGGAAAGAAAGGGGGAAAACCACTTTTCTGAGTCTTCTCTGCCTCTCACTTTTCTCTCTGCCACTTCCTCTCACAACTTAGCAGCTCACACCATAGCTGTCCTATTGTCATTCCTGATCCTTGACTACACCCCAAAGGGAAGGAAAGAAGCCAGTCAGGCTTCTGGCTTCTTCCACCCCACCCCTCAAACCTCATGCCATCCCTTCCCCACTCCAGGTGCCTGGCTCCTTCACCTCCGCCCTCCTCATCTTCCCCACACACAGCACTCGCGCCTCATCAGCTGGCACCCTGTGCAGCGCCAGGTCCAGGCAAGGACTTCCGCCTCAGAATGAAAACCCAGAGGCTCTTAGGGGCTGCAGGCTGAGGCAATGCTGGACTGAGCCTGCAAGTTACCTGAGAAAGAATATAGTTCATGGTTGGCCTTTCCGCATTTTTCATCTTGATCCATGGGTCAGAATCATCATTTTTCTGACTCTCCTCTCTTGGACCCTACACATTGGCTACTGGAGCATCTTGACTGTCTTCCCAGCCAAATGCACTTTCCCCAGCAAGAATGGTGTCAGGGTCCCTAAACCTTGTGGAGTTGTTCCTGGGCCTCCTCTCCTTCCCTTCTCCAACAGCGTTTTCCAGGAATTCTGGAGCCACCTTTTCCTCAATGAAGACCATATATACAAAAGCGGTTTGTGATTGTAAAACACTGTGCTGGAATAAGATGCTATCATGAATCAAGCCTTCTCTTTCTCCCCCCATAATCTCTGTCCTTCTCTCATGACGTTTCTCATCCCTTCCTCCCTCCGTGCACCGCCGCTCCCCACTCACCCAGCAGGTTTGGTTTGGTGCCGTGTGGGAACCAAAGCTATGTGCTGCACAGTGGGCAGGGTCAGGATGCAGGCGGGCATCTCAGCCCGAGGCCTTGGCAGAGTTCCCAGGCAGAGCCATCGACCCAGGCCGGGAGAATAAGCATGGATAAGGTGGGAGAGGGCGTAAGTACGGTGGCTGTAGCCCCCCAGCACCAGAAGCTCTCCCTGCAGCGCAGCCCCTGCGGCCCCCACATGGGGGGAGGGCAAGGGTGCCAGGTGAGTCCAGCTATCAGTCCTTGGTTCATAGGCCTCGAAGCTCAGCAGGTCTCCAGTCTCACCTAGCCCACCCGCGACATACAACCGTCCACCCAGAGCGGCCATGACGTGGCCAGCCCGAGGTACCCCCATAGCGCTCAGAAGCACCCCTGGCTTCTCAAGTTTGGGGTCATAGTGCAGCAATGAGGCCAGGTATTGGCCAGCCCCGCTGCAGCCACCGCTCACGTACAATCGGCCCTCCAGAACCGCAGCTGCGTGGGCAAAGCGTGGTGCTGGAAGAGCAGGTGCCGGCCTAAGGGAGAACAGGGCACACGATCAGGCAAAAATCCTCTTCAACTCTCCTCCTCCGAGTCCTCTAGGCTTTCCCTGATGTCTAGAAACAGCCCCTTCCCTGCTCACCTCCAGACATTCAGCTCGGGGTGATAGGTCTCCACAGAGTTGAGGGCGACGCCACCGTTTCGGCCTCCCAGGGCATAAAGTAGTCCGTCCAGCGCCACCAGGGGAAAAAAGCTCCGAGCCTGGCACAAAGGCGCCATCTCCTCCCAGTCCTCTTGACTGGGGCCCCACCTGGACACAGCGGGACCAAAGAAGAGTGACCCCGGGCCCCCGTGGCTGGCTGGGCCAACAATTCCCCCTCAGCTGCCCACCTCGGGGCCTGCTATTCCGTGGGGCCCCTACCTGAGAGTCGAAGCCAGGGTGTTGGAGTGGCTGTAGAAATCCTGTCCCCCACACACGTAGAGTTCACTTCCTGCGAGGCTCGCAGCCCCGTGCCGGAAGCGCCCCGGGGCAGGCAGGGCAGGCAGCCGCCCCCACTCCACGGTTCGCACCAGTCCCGTGCCGCAGCAGAAGGCGCGCGCCCACCACACTCCTCGCGACGGCTGTCTTATGGCCATGTCTGCTCTGAGCCCGTCCCCGCCAATCACTACCAGTGCCTGGTCGGGCTCCCTGCGCCGCTCTTGACCTGGAACGGCAGCCTCTATCAGGAGCTGATGCAGCAAGTCCGCGGTCAGGGGTGGAGGCAGCCCCGCGGCCCGCACCCTCCGCAGCTCTCTGGTGGACATGCGGCCGAAGCGAACACATCGAAGCAGGGCCTTGGCCTCTGACTCCTGGGTCTCAGGGTTGGCAGCTAACCAACGCCACGCAGCCATGAAGGCCTCGAACTCCTCTTGCACGTGTAATTCGTCGCTATCCAGGAGCTCAGCCAGGCAGGCAGCCGGTAGAGAAGGGAAAGTGGGGCACAAAGCCACAGCAGGCAGGTGGGTGAGGAGGTAGTGACGGGCTTTGCTCCAGAGCCTCTCTAAGCCCGGGGCTTCCGCTATGGGGAACAGGGCCAGGCACCGTGCGGGGCTGAGGCCCCGAGCCAAGGCTCTCTGGCACAGAGCAAGGCAGGAAGAGCTCTGGTACTGGAGAGCAGCCTGGGCAGCTCTCAGCAGTCCTGGCCACCTTGCCCGCACAACTCCGGAGTAGGCGAAGGAGACGAGGAGTCGCAGGTCCTGGGCAGAGATAGTGTGCAGAGACACCTCTGTGCCCTGGGATTCCCTCATCCCGCTCAGGAGCATGGCACCAAAGAACTCGCTGCCACAGGCCAGGGCTGCTCGGTGCACTGCAAGGAGAAGCAGAGGGGAATCCAGAGTGTTGCTGATTGCCAGGCACCCTGCTGACTTCACGTCCCCGACTTTGGGCCAACCACCCAAGGCCACAGGCTAAACCATGGTGTGCATCAGAATACCGTGCGGTGCTTGTTAAGCTGCGGGTTTCAGGGACCCACCCCCAGAGATTCTGATTCAGTAGGTCTGGATGGAGACCCTAGGAATTTGTATTTCAACATTTTCAAGCACCCTGCATGATTTTCATGTTAGTGGCCTGAAGACACCGTGATAAACATTGCTTTAGTTTTTTGATCCAGGTCAATTAGAAAAAGAGTCTTGATTGATCAAGTTGAGTAGATGCTATAGACAGCTTTTGCTAAAAGGGGGCACAAAATAAACTGCAAAGACCAATGGTGCAAATTACATAGGTCTCTATCATGCACACACAAAAAAGTTCTTTACAATTTTAAGAGCCACTGACATCGGCCAGGATTTTACTTAGAAAATGGTACCACATGGGGTGTTTGGGTGGCTCAGTCAGTTAAGCGCCCCACTTTGGCTCAGGTCATGATCTCACAGTTCATGGGTTCGAGCCCTGCATCAGGCTCTGTGCTGACAGCTCAGAGCTTGAAGTCTGCTTCAGATTCTGGGTCTCCCTCTCTCTCTGGCTCTCCCCTACTCATGCTCTGACTCTGTCTCTCAAAAATAAATAAATGTTAAAAATTTTGCTTAAAAAAAAATGGTACCACACTTACGAATCTCTGTGACCTAACCTAATCTAACTGCCATCTCCTGCTTAAGATTTCCCATGTGCAGCTTTTCTCTGCACACCCCATCTTCATCTCAGTACATTTCAGGTAATTGTGACATTTTAAGCTGGAAACCTTCAAAATCATCCAGTTCGATTGCTCCTTTTAACAGAAGGAAACTGAAAGAGAGGAAGTGATTTATTTTCTATTCCATGTAATGGCTGCCCGAGCAGATCTTCACCCCCCAACGCCACTGATGTCAGGCTGCAGTGAGCATACTTGTGTATCGGTACCCTTCTTACCTGCATGGCCCTCACGCCACTGAAACTATTCTGTTACCGGATGCTATTAAATATAAATGTAAATAAATGCTTTCTAATGTAATGCAATTTGAGATACTTGGCATCAGGTATGGAGTATTCTGACTAAACTGTTGAACCTCCATCTAATTGAACCCTTAGATCTAAATTCAAATTTATAGGAAATTGAGAAGCTAAAGGAACAAGCTAAACAAAACCATAATGGAAAACACACACAAATCTAGAAAATGGAGCATTCTATAAGATAACTAATCTTATTTCTTCAGTAAGTCAAGTCATAAAAAAGGAGAGGACTGTACAAGAGTAAAGGAAGCTTAAAAGACATGTATCTGAGTACAGCATAGTCCTTGATTGACTCCTGGGTTGGATAAGCCAGCTCTACAAGACATTTTTTGGACAAGTGGGAAAATTTCAACTTGGACGAGGTGATACTAAGGAATTATTGTTCATTTTGTTAGACATGAGTAAGGTATTGTGGTTATATGTCCTCTTTTAAAGAGACATGTACCCAAGTATTTGTAAGGGAAATGTCACAGATTTACTTTAAACTTCAGTGATAAGTAAAATAAAGAGATGAGACAAATATAATAAAATGTTAATTGTTAAGTCTGAGATATGGGTGTTTGAGTGTTCATGTTAATATTTTCTTGGGGCGCCTGGGTGGCTCAGTCAGTGAAGCATCCGACTCTTGATTTCAGCTCAGGTCATGGTCTCACAGTTTGTGGGTTTGAGCCTTGCGTTGCAGAGTCTGCTTGGGATTTTCTCTCCCTCTCCCTCTCTCTCTGCTACTCCTCTGCTTGTGTTCTCTCTCGCTCTCTCAACATAAATAAACTTAAAAAATATTTTCTTAATTTGCTATGTGTTTGAAATGCTTCATAATAAAAAAGGGAGAAAAAGCTGCCAGAAGTCCTCTTAGGCAGGTACCAGGGCCAAACACCCAGTGAAGCTATGAACAAAGGACATTGATGTTAATGTGGCTTTCCATTGTCTTTTTTAAAAACATCTTAAATGTTTATTTATTCCTGAGAGAGAGAGAGAGAGAGAGAGAGTAGGGGAGGGGCAGAGAGAGAGGGAGGCAGAGTATCTGAAACAGGCTTTGTGTTGAGAGCAGAAAGCCCAATGTAGGGCTTGAACTGACAAACCATGAGATCATGACCTGAGCTGAAGTCAGATGCTTAACCCCCTGAGTCATCCAGGTGCTCCTCCATTGTCGTTTTAAGCAGCAGGTAGTGCCTACATGCTTCCCAAATAGTAACTATCAGTGACAGTTTTCAGATACATATTGCCTGAGAAAACCTGCATTCCTTGAAGCAGGTAAGCCATTTCATTTTCCGTGTAATCAACCAACCTATAGCTCAGAGTCACTGTGAAAGGGTCACAACTACTTACATTCTCCCTCCTCCTCATCATTATTCCCTAGAATTTTAAGTGACAGGTTTCCACCATTACGTTGGAATGTTTCTTAGGAAAAATGAAAGCAAGGATAGAAGTATGTTTAAATTTGAAACCCTAGTGAGAATTTTATAACTATGAAATTTTATTTTATCTATTTTTTAAATAATTTATTATTGTTTATTTTTGAGACGGACAGAGTGTGAGCAGGGGAGGGGCAGAGAGAGAGGGAGACATAGAATCCGAAGCAGGCTCCAGGCTTGGAGCTGTCAGCACAGAGCTTGATGTGGGGCTCGAACTCACCACGAGATCATGACTTGAGCCAAAGTCGGATGCTTAACCGACTGAGCCACCCAAGTGCCCCATAACTATGAAATTCTAAATCCCCCCTCCATCTACTATCAGAAATAATAACAAACACTTTAGAGACCTGCTATGGATTGAATGTTTATGTCTTCCTCCCTCCTTCCTGTGTTGAAGCCCTACTCCCCAGTGTGGTGATATTTGCAGGTGGAGCCTTTGGGAGGTAATTAGGTATGAGAGTAGAACGCTCCTGAATGGAATTACTGCCCTATACAAGAGATATGACTGAGATAATCTCTCCCTCCACCAAGTGAAGAGGATACAGTGAGAAGGTGGCCCTCTGCAAGCCAGGAAGAGAGTCCTAATCATAACCTGACCATACCAGAACCCTGATCTTGGACTTCCAGGCTTCAGAACTGTAAGAAATAAATTTCATCAATGGGTTCTACTCCTGAAACCAATACTACACTGTATGTTAACTAACTTGAATTTAAATAAATACATTTTTCTAAAAAAGAAATAAATTTCTGTTGTCAAGCCACCCAGCCTATGGTATTTTTGTTAATGCAGTTCAAGTTAAGACAGGATGCTTTTTCATCTGGGGGTCCCAGAAACACTGTGGGTTCCAGTCATTCTAATGAGCAATAGCTATGTGACTTTGGACATGTCTTGAAGTCTGATTTCTTTGTCAATAAAGTATAAAAGCTGAACTAGATACTCTCTAAAGCAATATCTTTTAATTTAACATTTTTGTGTGCCTGCATTCCAACTCCATTTGTCAGATCCTGTGTCTTTGGTTTGGTTGCACAGGAGGCAATGCATGGCCTAGTGAAAACAGACTGGGCTAGTGAATACTGGGCTTATATCCTGGTTCTCACCAGTTAACATTTCTGAGTTTAATGTTCTTTCCTTACACCTAGGGATAGTGGCATCCACCTCACTAGTTTTCAGCGAGAATGAAAAGACATGGCATGTGTAAAAATTCCTGGACCCCAGTACCTCACTCAGTACTGATAGAATCTGAATAACACTCAACTTATTCAACCCTCCTTAGCTTTCCTAGTGATGAGCCTAGTTAACTTCAAAGTGCCAGGTCCTGGTAGCTTTAAGATTATGGCAAAACAAAACCAGACCTTGCTCGTTAGCTGTAGAACCCGTATCTACCATGGAGTCAAGGACACTTAGGTGAGAGGACACACTGTGAGTTATTCCACCATATTCATCTGGCTTTCCTGTGTCCTAAATAGAAGATGCCAAGAAGGGCTTTTGGTTAATTCCTGTTTAAGTCAATCACTTTCTACTTGTTCCCCTGGCTCAGACTGTACTCATGACACCAGCCAACTGGCTGGAAATTCTTTGGTACTGGCCACAGGGAAAGCCACAGGTTGAAGGGTCAGCTTAAGTCTGCCTGGTGCTCCTGGGTAAACAACTCAACTGCTCATGCCTTGCTCTCAGTGGGTCAGGAAAGGCACCAAAGGCCAACCCCAAGGAAATTCTGCCTGCAGCTGGGATCAAAACCACAATGGAAGGGATCAAACCACCTGCAGCTTGCACACACATAAATGAACCTGCAGTAATGTAATGCCAAAAGGCCCTCACCCCGCAGCCTGCAGCCGCCTGCCTCCAGCTCCAGGTCACACCCGATGCCCTCTTGGTATAGGAGCTCGATGCTCCGCAGGTTCTCCCTCAGCTCCTCTGCCTGGCTGGGCTGCTTTTCATCTTCCCTGGCACTTCCAGCCCCTTTGCATCTCCACTGGGCCACGGCCTTCACCCGGGGCGCTCCCAGGGCCTCTGCCACGACCAGCACATCTCCCAGCCGTGCAGGGCCCAGCAACCCCTCATAGGCAAATGTCAGTACGGCCTCCCAGGCCCCGGCGGCCACGTCCAGGCTGAGGGGGGGTCGTGGACCTCTGCCACCCAGCAGCCTGTCACGGAAGAGGCTGCTAATTGCAGCCAAGATTACCCGATGCACCCCGTATACTCGCCCCTCAACTGACACCTCTTCGTCCAACAACAACCTCTGCTCCCGCAGCCGCTGTGCCTCCGCGAAAAACTGGCTGGGATGTTCCTCACTGCGCAGCTCCTCGGGCTCTGCCGCGTCTTGTTCATCTTGGTCGTCTTCCTCCTCTTCTTCCTCAAGGGACAAGACTGGAG
This sequence comes from Herpailurus yagouaroundi, assembly GCF_014898765.1. Lineage (NCBI taxonomy): Eukaryota > Metazoa > Chordata > Mammalia > Carnivora > Felidae > Herpailurus > Herpailurus yagouaroundi. The sequence continues at coordinate 582,280 of NW_024412396.1, forward strand.
AGGGAAGGCTCCCTGGGGCCATGGGCCTGGGGACAGGCTCTTCCAAAGGAAAGGGGGGCAAACTGGGATCCTCATCTGGGGAAGGTGGCCAGGAGGGGGTTCTCGGGTCGGGCAAAGGTAGGTCAAGGCGGTCCTTCTGGGCGGGAGCAGAGACGCTCCCAGGGTCCAAAGGACGATGTGAGGAGTCCGAGACGCTCATCGTCCAGGTTCGCTGTTTTGCTACAGGTGAACAGAGGGAAGGGGTGGGGGGTTCAGAGCTGGACCCACAGAGGCCGGAGGAACCCCTATCTCCAGCCCGGCGACATGGCAGTCCCTCTCCCTACTTCAAAGCCCACTCCCCACCCCCTTCCCAAGGCTCGAGCAGCTAGGCTATACTGCCCAACACTGGGGTTCACGAAGAGCACCGAAGCGTGCCAGAAGCATGTGTACCGATCCAGTACCCGGGACCGTATGCCACCCGGCCTGCCCCCGTCCCACCCGGATAGTCACCCTCCCTAGACACCAGCGTTCCTCCTGGCTCTCCCTTGAACCTTCTCCGCTTCGCTTTGGACCCTGTGACAGAGGAAACTTGCCCCTCAATCGGGTCAGCGGCCCCACCCGACTAATTATAGCCGGAGCTGACCGGCTAGGGGGCTGGGCTCCGGGAGCCCAGACTCTGACACCCAATCCCCCGGGCTCCGTCCCGAGATGACCTCCTCCCCCCTTCCACCTGTAGGTCACGTCCTTGTGCTGAGCGAGGCAAATTCAGAAGCCAGGGAGGATGTGGGGATCGGGTGGAGTGCGCCAGGCCGGAAAGGCTGCGTTCACAAGACGGGTCTGGGGGAGCGGCGGGGAGGGAGAAGAGAGTCTGGACTGCGCAGACCCTCCGGAACGTAGGGCCAGAAGAGGGAAGGGTGTGTTTGGAGTCAGTTCTAGGCTTTGACTGTTGGTTTTTCTGTGCACGATAAAGTTGCCGACCCTGGAGTGAACAATACCTAAGTGAAATGCACCCGTAACGCAGTTGAGTCCACCGAGGGCGAGCGGGAAGGGGAAGGGATCAGGGCTACGTACCGTAGGTAAAACACCCCCGGCTCGGAATTTCCTCCCTGTCCCCAGGTGGGGTCGGTGGTGAGCTAGAAAGGCCCAACCCTGTGTGTTCAGGAATTCTGGAGGAGTCTAACCCTCACCTAGATCTCTGGGATGAGGACGGATCAGTGGAAAGTGGGGTGACCGAGGCTGCGGGGACCAAGATCCTGGACTGGATGGGCCGGGGCGGGGGTGGGGGGGGGGCGAGTAAGCACTCTCACTTAGGTAGGACACCAACAGCCACTCCCTCTGCCCAGGATAACACCTCTTTCCTATCCTGAGACACACCCGCCCCAAATCCGGGCATTTTTCGCTGCATCTCTAGGTATCCTCGTGGGGGAAGAAAGGGAATGGGACAGCGATGCCACTTCCCTCCCCTCTCCTGGTAAGGTGGGACAGGCCCAGGGGGCTGCTGGGGGTGGATTCTCTGGCCTATAAAACGATTGGTCCAGTCTGGATGGATTGGCCCGACAAGCTGACTTAACCCGGGGAGCAAACGATTATTCCTTAGGACTCTGTGAGAGGGTGGTGTTCACGTGAGGGAGGGGTGAGACTTGACCGGCTCCTCTTTCCTCTCCCCTCAGGTGGCACGCACTTCCTTATTTCGCGCAGCCTGAGTCCAAAGCTTGGCGTTTCCATCAGGATCATCTTCACTTTCGCCAATGCCTTAGTCATGGCTGTGCACACGGTGGGCTTCACAGAAGTCCTTTCAAACCTGCTCAGGACAATGCCCATCCCCTCCCTTGATATGCCCTTTTCCCAAGTTGGCTCACCACCAGCCTGCACTTTTTGTGACTCCAGCCTGGGCAAGTCATTTTACTGAGGGCTGATGCGGGGGTGGGAGGGAGGGGAGTGTGGGTGATGGGTATTGAAAAGGGCATCTTTTGGGATGAGCACTGGGTGTTGTATGGAAACCAATTTGACAATAAATTTCATATATTAAAAAAAAAAAATGAATCAGATGGGGGAGCCTGGGTGGTTCAGTCGGTTGAGTGTCCCACTTCGGCTCAGGTCATGAGCTCACACTCCTGAGTTTCCGCCCGGTATTGGCTCTGTGCTGATAGCTCAGAGCCTGGAGCCTGCTTCAGATTCTGTGTCTCCCTCTCTCTCTGCCCTCCCCTTGCTCAAGCTCTCTGTAAAATGAATAAATGTTAATAGTTGTTTTTTTTTTTTTTTTTAAATCAGATGGAAGCATCAAATCAGTCAATAAAGTCTCTCTGACCCACTACCTCTATGTTCTGCCCTTCCAGGAGCATGGGTGCAGCTGCCTAAGGTGGATCCAAAAAATGAGTTGTTTGGTGGGCATGGTGACCATGACCGTCCCTCTGTGCCTGGCAATGGCTAGTGTGGAATGGATGTCTAAGGCAGGGGGCAGGGAGTCAAGGTAGGGGTAAGAACTTTGGGGATGGGGGAGAGAGCTGGACATATCTGGAAGAGGCCAGCGTGGGCAGATGTGGAAGTGTGTGTGTGTGTGTGTGTGTGTGTGTGTGTGTGCGCGCGCACGCATGTGCGCGTGCACACACGCTCCTGCTGGCAGAGCAGATTCTCAGGGACCCAACCTGAAACTGGACAAATTTGCTGGAACAGACTCCATATACCAACTCTTTAAGGGAAAAACAAGGACGTATTCTAGGGATCTGTTGGGACAAGCACTAGACAAGACTACCAGATGAGAAATGCCATTTCCTGCTCCCAGATAGTTACAATCTTGAGAGCCATCCCTCTGGCAAGGGAAGGGACACTTTGTAGTTTGTGGCAAGAAGGAAAAGGACACCCATTTACCCTTTTAGCTAGACTCTGTTATGGGAAGAGGCTCATGGGAAAGGGAACTGGAGGATGGGAAAGGAGAGTGAGGAGGAGGAGGAGTTATTCCTCCCCTTACATTTATACTTCTCCTCCCCCTCTCCCCCATAGTATTCCCAGCCCAAATGATCTTAATGGTCTTCCTGATCCTCTCTTTTATCAACTCTCTGCCACAAACCCCCCATTCCTCCCCAGAAACCCCAGCCTACAAGCCACTTGTTTCTTTAGGTGAACTCAATGGGAAGCTGGCTGAGAAATGTATTAAGGGGAAGGCATGCCTCTGAATGTCACCTCCCCTTGGAGCAGGGTACGTCATTAGCCCAAGCCTCCTCAGAAAAGACATACATTCTGTATGACATTTGCAAGTTGACCATCACACTCAGAAACCTATAAGTCCCTGGGCTGGCCAGTTTACAATCTTGCCTTATTTGTCCCAGCCTAACCTAAGTCATTGACACTAAACTGGGTAAAGGGGTAATGATCTTGGCTGAATGAAGGCAAGCTAGGAGGTGCCCCTCAAAAACTTAATTTTTCTCTGTTCTTTTACATAAATAGTATTTTCTTTGAAAATATGGTCCCATGGCGGTGAGGTCCAGAAGGTAGTTGCTTTGGCATGTTTTCCATCTTCTCCTCAGCCACTGGGGTACTCAGAGACCAGGATCTCTGGAGACCTCAAGGTGAGAACCATGTTCAGGCACGGAGCACACTTGTTATCTCCCCGCCTTGTCTTGCCACTAATGGTTCAACTTCTGTTTCCGGGACCCTGCTACAGCTATCCTTGCCTTCCTGTGGACATACTTTCCTACCTGTGCATTTCTGCCACAATTGGCAAGGCCCTCTACTCCAGCCTTCTGTGCAGAATGACCTAGAGCCCTGGTTTCTGCCTGAGGGCCTAGGGCATAGGTAATGAAATGGCAAGAGGCTTCACCAATCACATCAAGAGTAGTTTACACATAGGTAATCTCACATCTCACCTTCTTTCACCATTTCTCCCCATCCCTCATTTCACTGACAAATTGTATGATGTTCTTTATCAAATTTGGTATTTCCACCCCCCCTCCCCCAACTTACACACAAACTTCCACTCCCCTCTTTGGCACTGGTGGTACCTAGACAGTCCTACTGCTTTGGGATGGGGTTCTTTCCCCACGAAGAATGTGTGTTCCCAATCTCATTTCCAGGCTCCTGTATGACTGGAGATGCTCCAGGAAATAGGACTGGCATGGGTGTGCGGAATGGGAGCTGCCTGGGGCCAGAGTGTCAATATGGCTAGGATTTCTGCAGTTGTCAAGGGCAAGGGTCTTGCCTGTATGGGCTCCCTAATCACTACTAGGTGAGTGAACAGAGGGGCAAGATCAGTGAGATAAACTTTACCTAGCCCATTGTCTGGCATAGAGGAGATGCTCAAAAACCAATAATGACTTAAGGGGATTCATGTGGGTGGGGTAAAATCTTCAAAGAATAGGATAAAACTTAATATGCCCAGCAACCTCTAGGAAAGGTAGGTGAAAATATGAGTGGAATGCATTGCTTCTGAAATGCATTGATTTCTGCCTCTGCCTGCTCTTCTCCTCAAGCCATGAGCACGGTGTCTGCCTTCATCCCCCTGAAGTCTATTGGAATCTTCGGTGCCATTCTGTCCTCTGCCCTTTCCTGTTTTGTTTCAACCCCCAAAGTCTTCTAGGTTAGTTGGTATCTTACCAAGAGGCTTGGGGGAAAAGGAGAAAATGCAATAGAGTCTAGGGCCATCCTAAGAGTATATTTTTGAGGAGGAGTACAAGAGGGCTCCGTCTCAGCAACCAGGAGTTAGATGATGATTTAGGGAGGTGGAGAGGACTGTGGTTAGTTGGTGTTTAGGAGACAATCCAAGCTCACATAGCAAAATTCAAAGTCTGCCTGTATATCAAGGCAAAGTTTAGGGAGGGTATCAATCTTCCATCTGCCTCCTGTTTTCCCTCCCCACATTACCAGGAATCTCACCACACTCTACTCTCATCCTTTCTTCATGTTAAGACCTGTAAGCTCCCTCAACTCTTTCCTCTGTGCTCCTCACTTGCTCCTGCCTCCCTATAGGAGTAGGGACTATCATTCCCCCTCTTCCTGGAACCATCCCCCAATGACCACCATGCCTTCTTATAGTGGTTGTGCCAGAATAAACTGTACCCAGTAGTTGGCTTTTTTAGGAAAAGCTATGGCAGGAGCCATGAACCTATGTGAGGCTATCTGCTCACGTTCTGTATTGCTATAGCTTTCATCCTTACTGGTGAGTACTTCTTCTCCACCCTCACACAGGGCTTCATTAATCACCTTTCCCCTCATGGCCCTCACTGACCTACCCCTGACTTTTAGGGCTTGACCCTAAAGCCTCTTTTCTAGATCTCTAGTCCTGAAAGTGGAAGTCTGTTAACTTGGTGATGGTATGCATGGAAGTTGGAGGGGGGAGTAGGGAATAGGGAGCATGGCGGAAGGAAGCCAGAATATGATGATGTCCTTGTCTCTCTAGACCTCAATCCCATGACTCATTTGGAGACCAACCCCCTGACCTTGCATCTCTTCCAAAGCTGATGTGAACACCACCCTATCATCTCCAACTTTTTCCTTTGCTCCTATCCCCTTGTCAACTTTGGTAGTTTTCATGCCTCCCTTAACTGGGTGCCTGGTTAGTATGGGCATGTATTAGTATGCAGTTATACTAACAGGGTTGGGAGGACCTGAGAGGGAGGAGCATCTTTGGGGTGCAAGAGTGGGTGGTACTGAGGCTAGGACAAAGGATTGGCTGCATTTACTCTCCCCTGCAGTCTAGTGCTCTTCTTTTCACAAGTACAGCCCCTGGCTCACCCTCCTGAGCTTTCTGCTCTGCCTATCACATTCCTTCTCACCTGGTGGGCAGCAGTCACTGCTATGTTGCTTATCCTTTGGCTACTGCTCTTTATATTCTACAAGAAACCTGGTGGGTAAGGGAGTGAGGGAGTGTGATATGGCACGAGGTTGACGCCCATAAGAAGCCCAGAACTACCAACAGTAACTCATTTCCTTTCCTACCTGAGAAATGAGGCCCCACCTCTAATCATTCTGCACCACCCCTTCTGCAGCAGATGTGAACTGGAGCTTTTCAGTCCAGGTGAGCATCAATCACATGGCACTATCCTATTCAGTGAACTTGACCAACGTGCAGGACCATGTCAAGAACTTCTGGTGAGATTGAACACTGGTGTCCTCCGGAATGGATCTTACCTGCGTGAGTTCAGATGGTACAGCGTTTATAATTTTTAAAATTAATTGCCAATATTTAACATGCATCTGGGAATTTGGGGCCTCCATCCCACATGACACATTCTGCTGGAGCTGAGTAGCTGCTCTCCCATGGGATAGGGCACTGATTCTTCAGTTTGCCACAGTTCCCACCTGGTCCACTTTATTCTTTGATACTATATAATGACTGGTTCTTAAAGGCTTCTGAGATTTCAATCCCTGCTCTAGCCATAAAAGGAAACCAGCTTCCCAAAATCTAGGAGGGGCCGTGAGGAAAAGGAAGGAAACAGAATTCTAGCAGGGTAGATGGAGTAAGCCTCCCTGAGGAAGGATGCTCCATGGCAGAGCGGATGCCACAGGAATCACAGTTACCAGCTTCCCTTGTGCTCTGAGATGGAAAAGTCTAATACTCTTGGTTTGTCTCTAAAATCCCCCAGCAGGTGGGGAAGAGCTGATCTCTATTCCTTGCTGAAACTGGTATTCTTTTTTCTACAGCTAAAAGGCTTTTGAAGACTTAGTAGCCTTATACCAGCTACAACAGCTACCACCAAAGGGGGAACCTGAAATGTACTTTTCTCAACACTCCTGTTCCTTCAGGCTACACCTCTGAGCAGGACTTACAGGCAAATAAAAAGCAGGTATATAGGAACAGGGCCAGCAAATGGGGAAATAGTCTCAGAGTAGGAACTGACCATGGTGCTCTCCTGTCCTCTGCTCATTCTTCCTAATCATGTAGTCAGAGTGGCACATATCTTCGTGAAGTCCTGTGGCAATATTCCCAGGATGCTGCCCTCATAGACATGTGAGTCTGGGGAAATTCCAAACCACAGAGCAAAGGCCCCAACGGTAGGGCTGATCTGATGATTAGGTAAACTGAGGAACAGGTTCCCTTCCTCACACTGCCTTTTGTTAACAGGAGCCTACCTTTGATCCCTCAGTCACCCTGCCTTGGGGCCCTATACATGACTTGATTGGATGCTATCCAGTGGCCTGACAACCCCCCACTGCCTTCATCTGTGGAAATCAGCAGGACACAATGATCTTGTATACTGTCAATAAGAGACTCAGGAGAGACTGAGCTAGGAAGAGGACTTCAAAAGTTAGGACCCAAGCAGCCATGATTTTAGTCTCTTGGTTCTATAAACTGTGAGGCTATCTTGGGAAGCCTCAGCCAAGATCCCAAAGCTCCCTAAGGAAAGAAGTCTCCTAATAAGCAGTACCAGCTGGGTCTACAGTGCTAAATGTCTTCCCTCTAGGATCCACTCCATCCTATAATAGTAATAAAAACTTATAAATAAATACCCAAGGCTACTGTATAACATACTTGATGCCTATTTATAAAATTAACTCCCCAAGCCTAGAGGGCACAGATCATTCCTGTAGTCAAATATATTCAAGGAGAGGAATTTATCTTTCTACTTGTGTCCCACTCTATTTTCCACTCTCGAATTTCTGATTTTAAATGTCCATGTTTTAGTGTATTTTCAACCCTCTATGGGTCTTTGTCCATGAAAATGTCTTTATCAGCACTTTCTACTTAGTAAGTAACTGAAAACGTATTCTTTTCCTAAGCGCATATAATCCCAATTCTTTTTATCTTTTGGCCCAAGTCTTACATTTATAGTCTTTGATTATCTCTTTGGTTTACCTCTGCATCAATTCATTCATTCATTCAGCAAATGCTGAGTGTCCACCCTATTCTAAGTACTGGGAGATGACATGGCAATGAATCAAACAAGATAAAAATCCCTTCCCCTCAGGGAATTTGTATTCTAACAGGAGGAGTCAAACAACAAACATAAATAAAACTATTAGATTAGAAGGTGGTAAGTGCTAATAATAAAGCAGAAAAAAGGAGGGAAACAAAGGCAAAACATCATAATGCAAGACTTAGAGAACTCAGTGACTTATAAAAAGGAATAAAATTGGAATCATAGGAGTCCCAGAAGATGAAGAGAGAGAAAAGGGGCAGAAGGTTTATGTGAGCAAATTACAGCAGAAAACTTTCCTAATCTGGGGAAGGACACAGACATCAAAATCCAAGAAGCACAGAGAACTCTCAGTAGATTCAATGAAAACCAACCATCACCAAGGCATACTGTAGTCAAATTCACAAAATACACAGATGATGAAAGAATTATGAAAGCAACAAGGGTAAAAAGTCCTTAACCTATAAGGGAACACAGATCAGGTTTGCAGCAGACCTATCCACAGAAACTTGGCAGACCAGAAAGGAGTGGCAGGATATTTTCAATGTGCTGAATCAGAAAAATATGCAGCCAAGAATTCTTTATCCAGCAAGGCTGCCATTCAAAATAGAAGGAGAGATAAAGCATTTTCCAGACAAACGAAAATTAACCATCCCTGCAAGAAATTTTAAGGGGAACCCTTTGAGTGGAGAAGACAAAACAAAACAAAAAAGACCAAAACCAACAAAGACTAAGGATGAGTACTCACTCTAAATGTCAATAGACTAAACACTTCAATCAAAAGATATATGATATCAGAATGGATAAGAAAACAAGACCCATCTATATGCTGCTTACAAGAGATTCATTTTAGACACAAAGACACCAGCAGATTGAAAGTAAGGGGATGGAGAACCATCTATCATGCTATTGGTGGTCAAAAGAAAGCTGAAGTAGCCATACTTAGACAAACTAGATTTTAAAATAAAGACTATGACAAGAGATGAATAAGGGCATTATATTGTAAATAAGGGGTCTATCCCCCAAGAAGATCTAACAATTATAAATATATATGCTCCCAACGTGGAAGAACCCAAATATATAAATCAATTAACCACAAACATAAAGAAACTCATTGATAATAATACCGTAACAGTAGGGGACAGATGGACAGATCATCCAAGCAGATATCTACAAGGAAACAATAGTTCTGAATGACACACTTGATCAGATGGACTTAACAGATATATTCAGAACATTTCATCCTAAAGCAGCAGAATACACATTCTTCTTGAGTGTACATGGAACATTCTTCAGAACAGAGCAGATACTGGGTCACAAATCAGTCTTCGACAGGTACAAAAAGATCAAGATCATACCTTGCATATTTTCAGATCACAACGCTATGACTCGAGAAACCAACCACAAGAAAAGTTTGGAAAGACCATGAATACTTGGAGATTAAAGAACATCCTACTAAAGAATGAATGGGTGAACCAAGAAATTAAAGAGGAAATTAAAAAGTACATGGAAACCAATGAAAAAACACGATCAAAACTAAGAGGCAACTGACAGAATGGGAGAAGATATTTGCAAACAACATACCAGATGAAGGGTTAGTATCCAAAATCTATAAAGAACTGATCAAACTCAACACCCAAAAAATAATCCAGTGAAGAAGTGGGCAAAAGACATGAATATACACTTCTCCAAGGAAGACATCCAGATGGCCAACTGACACGTGAAAAAATGCTCAACATCACTCATCATCAGGGAAATACAAATCAAAACCACAATGAGATACCATTTCACACCTGTCAGAATGGGTAACATTAACAACTCAGGCAACAACAGATGTTGGCAAGGATGTGGAGAAAGAGGAACCCTTTTGCACTGAATGCAGACTGGTGCAGCCACTCTAGAAAACAGTATGGAGGTTCTTCAAAAAATTAAAAATACAACTACCCTACGACCCAGCAATTGCACTACTAAATATATATCTAAGGATACAGGTATGCTGTTTCAGAGGCGCACATGCACCCCAGTGTTTATAGCAGCACTATCAACAATAGCCAAAGTATGGAAAGAGCCCAAATATCCATCAATGGATGAATGGGTAAAGAAGACGTGGTATACATATACAATGGAGTATTACTCGGCAATCAAAAAGAATGAAATCTTGCAACTACGTGGATGGAACCAGAGGGTGTTATGCTAAGCAAAATTATTCAGAGAAAGACAAATATCATGACTTCACTCATATGAGGACTTTAAAATATAAAACAGATGAACATAAGGAAAGGGAAGCAAAAATAATATAGAAACTGGGAGGGGGACAAAACATAAGAGACTTTTAAATATGCAGAACAGAGAGTTACTGGAGAGGTTGTGGGAGGGGGGATAGGCAAAATGGGTAAGGGGCATTAAGGAATCTACTCCTGAAATCATTGTTGCAATATATGCTAACTAACTTGGATGTAAATTAAAAAATAAATTAAAAAAACTTAGGGAAAAAAAAGAGAAAAACACAACAACCAAAAACCTCTGGGATGCAGCAAAGCAGTCATAAGAGAGGAGTATGTAGCAATCCAGACCTTCCTAAAGAAAGAAGAAAGGTCACAAATATACAACCTAACCTTACACCTAGAAGAGCTGGAAAAAGAACAGCAAATAAGGCCCAAAACTAGCAAATAAGGGAAATAATAAAGATTAGAACAGAAACCAATGCTATTGAAATAAAAACAAAAAACAAATAAGCAAAAACAAACAAACAAACAGTAGAGCAGATCAATGAAACCAGGAGCTGATTCTTTGAAAGAATTAACAAAATTGATAAACCCCTAGCCAGATTGATCAAAAAGAAAATGGAAAGGACCCAAATAAATAAAATGATGAATGAAAGAGGAGAGATCACAGCCAACACCACAGAAATACAAATAATGAGAGAATATTATGAACAATTATATGCCAACAAATTGGGCAATCTGGTAGAAATGGACAAATTCCTAGAAACATATAAACTACCAAAACTAAAACAGGAAGAAACAGAATTTAGAACAAACCCATAACTAGTAAAGAAATTGAATCACCAATCAAAAATCTCCTAACAAACAAGAGTCCAGGGCCAGATGGCTTTCCAGGGGAATTGTACCAAACACTTAAAGAAGGATTAGCTCCTATTCTTTTGAAGCTATTCCAAAAAATAGAAATGGAAGGAAAACTTCCAAAGTCATTCTACAAGGCTAGCATTACCTTGAGTCCAAATCAGACAAAGACTCCACTAAAAAGGAGAATTACAGGGGCGCCTGGGTGGCGCAGTCGGTTAAGCGTCCGACTTCAGCCAGGTCACGATCTCGCGGTCCGTGAGTTCGAGCCCCGCGTCGGGCTCTGGGCTGATGGCTCAGAGCCTGGACCCTGTTTCTGATTCTGTGTCTCCCTCTCTCTCTGCCCCTCCCCCGTTCATGCTCTGTCTCTCTCTGTCCCCAAAAAATAAATAAACGTTAAAAATAAAAAAAAAAAAAAAAAAAAGGAGAATTACAGACCAATTTCCCTGATGAACATGGATGCAAAAATCTCAATAAGGCACTAGCAAACCAGATCCAACGATACTTTAAAAGAATTATTCACCACGATCAAGTGGGATTTATTCCTGGGATACAGGGCTGATTCAATATCTGCAAACCAATCAATGTGATACATCACATTAATAAAAGAAAGGACAAGAATCACATGATCCTCTCAATAGATGCAGAGAAAGCATTTGACAAAATACAGCATCCTTTCTTGATAAAAAACCTCAAGAAAGTAGGGATAGAAGGATCATACCTCAAGATCATACAGGCCATATATTAAAGACCCACTGCTAATATCATCCTCAATGGGGAAAAACTGAGAGCTTTCCCCCCAAGGTCAGTAACATGACAAGGATGTCCACTCTCACCACTGTTATTCAACATAGAATTGGAAGTCCTAGCCTCAGCAATCAGACAACGCAAAGAAATAAAAGCCATCCAAATCAGCCAGGAGGAGGTCAAATTTTCACTCTTTGCAGACAACGCGATACTCTGTGGAAAACCAAAAAGACTCCCCTAAAAAGCTGCTAGAACTGATACATTCAGCAAAGTTTCAGGATATAAAATCAATGTACAGAAATTGGTTGCATTTCTATATACCAATAATAAAGCAGCAGGAAGAGAAATCAAGGAATCGATCCCGTTTACAATTTCATTGAAAACCATAAAATACCTAGGAATAAACCAAACCAGAAAGGTGAGAAGTCTATACACTGAAAACTATTGAAAGTTTATGAAAGAAATTGAAGAAGACACACTAAAAAAATGGAAATAAACATTCCATCCTCATGGATTAGAGGAACAACTATTGTTAAAATGCCGATACCACCCAAAGCAATCTACATATTCAATACAATTCCTATCAAAACAACACCAGCATTTTTCACAGAGCTAGAACAAACAATCCTAAAATTTGTGAAACCAGAAAAGACCCCAAATAGCCAAAGCAATCCTGAAAAAGAAAACCAAAGCTGGAGGCATCACAATTCCAGACTGCAAACTGTATTATAAAGTTGTCATCATCAAGACAGTATGGTACTAGCACAAGAACAGACACATAAATCAATGGAACAGAAAAGAGAACCCAGAAATGGACCCACAAACGTATGGCCAACTAATCTTTGACAAAGCAGGAAAGAATATCCAATGGAAAAAAGACAGTCTCTTCAGCAAACGGTGTTGGGAAAACTGGACAGAGACGTGAAGAATGAACCTGAACCACTCTCTTAAACCATACACAAAAATAAACTCAAAATGGATGAAAGACCTAAATGTAACAGAGGATGTAAGACATCATAATCCTGGAGGAGAAAACAGGCAACAACCTCTTTGATCTTTGGTGCAGCAATTTTTTACTTGACACAAGGGAAACAAAAGCAAAAGTGAACTATTGGGACATCATCAAAATAAAAAGCTTCTGCACAGTGAAGGAAACAATGAGTAAAACTAAAAGGCAACCAACAGCATGGGAGAAGATATTTGTAAATGACATAGCAGATAAAGAGTTAGTATCCAAAATCTATAAAGAACTTACCAAACTCAACACCCAAAAAAGAAATAATCCAGTGAAAAAATGGGCAAAAGACATGAATAGACACCTCCAAAGACATCCAGATGGCTAACAGACACATGAAAAAATGCTCAACATCACTCCTCATTCGGGAAATACAAATCAAAACCACAATGAGATACCACTTCACACCTGTTAGAATGGGTAAAATTAACTCAGGCAACAAGGATGTTGGCAAGGATGTGGAGAAAGAGGAACCGTTTTGCACTGTTGGTGGGAATGCAAACTGGTGGAGCCACTCTGGAAAACAGTATGGAGGTCCCTCAAAAAATTAAAAATACAGGGGCACCTGGGTGGCGCAGTCGGTTAAGTGTCCAACTTCAGCCAGGTCACGATCTCGCGGTCTGTGAGTTCGAGCCCCACGTCGGGCTCTGGGCTGACGGCTCAGAGCCTGGAGCCTGTTTCCGATTCTCTGTCTCCCTCTCTCTCTGCCCTTCCCCCGTTCATGCTCTGTCTCTCTCTGTCCCAAAAATAAATAAACGTTGAAAAAAAATTAAAAAAAAAATTAAAAATACAACTACCCTATGACCCAGCAATTGTACTACTAGGTAATTATCCAAAGGATACAGGAATGCTGATTCAAAGGGGCACATGCACCCCAATGTTTATAGCAGCACTATCAACAATAGCCTAAGTATGGAAAGAGCCCAAATGTCCATCAATAGATGAATGGATAAAGAAGATATTACTCGGATAATATATATGGAATGGAATATTACTTGGCAATCAAAAAGAATGAAACCTTGCCATTTGCAACAACGTGGACAGAACTAGAGTGCAGTACATTAAAGGAAACAAGTCAGAGAAAGTCAAATACGAGATGATTTCACTCAAATATGGAATTTAAGATACAAAACAGATGAACATAGGGAAGGGAAGCAAAAATAAAACAAGGAGGGAGACAAACCATAAGAGACTCTTAAATACATATAACAAACTGAGGGCTGCTGGTGGGGTTTTGAGTGGGCAGATGGGCTAAAGGCCAAGGGGCATTAAGGAGGAGACTTGGGATAAGCACTGGGTGTTATATGTAAGTGATGAATCACTAAATTCTATTCCTGAAATTAAAATAAAGAAATAAAAACAAAAAATAAAAAATAAAGAAGGTAGTTAAGTACTATGAAGATAAATAACAGGGAAGGGGGATAGAAAGTGCTGGAGGGGTGCAATTTTAAGTAGGGTTGTCAGAAAGACCTCACTAAAAGAAGAAAAGTTGACCAAAGATGTAAGATTATGGGACTGATGGAGCAAGCTATAGCTGAGGGAAGAGCTTTCTAGGCAGAGAAAGCAACAAGTATGAAGACCTTGAGGGACTGGTACACCTTCAGTGTTGAAGGAAAAATAAAAAGGCCAATGTTGCTGGAGCAGGGTGAACAAGGTGAGTAGCAGGAAATGAGGTCAAAGCAGTAAGCGGGGAGAGGAGGGCAGATCCTGGAGGGTCTCACTTGCCCTTAAAGGACTCTAGTTTTTACTCCAATATAGGAAGACACAGAGGGTTTTGAGCAAAAGAGTCACATAACCTGGCTTCTATGTTAACACTATTCAGTCTGGCTGCTGTGTTAAAAATGGACTGTAAGTGGGCAGTTGTGGAAGCAGATACACCAGCTACTGCAGAAGTCTTGGAGATAGAGAATTCTGGCTTGCTCTAGTGTGGAAGCAGTGGAAGTAAGAAGAAACAGGATTCTGGATATATTCTGAAGTTAAAGTCTATGTGATTTGATGAACCAGAGATGAAAAAGAGGTGTCAGGTAACATCAGGGTGCTTTGACATGGACAATTATTAGGACGGGGTTGTCATTCACTGAAATAGGGAAGACGGCAGCGGTTAAAGGGGAGCAAAAAAGTCCAGCGTTTTGTATGTTAAATTTGAGATATCTATTAGGTATCCAAGTTGAAATGCCAATTGGCAGCTAGATATTCAGAACAGACTTCCAGTTTGGAACTAAAAACTGGGAGTCATCCACACTGAAATGGTTTTAATGTGTAAGACTGGATGAGCTCACCGCAAGTGTGTGTGTAAATAAATACAGAAGCAGTCCAAGGACTGGATTCTAGAGTTACTAGGTTGTAGAAATGAGGAGAAACCAGCAAAGGAAACAAAGGGCAGTCAGTAAACTAGAAGGCAAACCAGAGAACATGTCCTAAAGCCAAGTAAAGAAGGGCTTTCAAAGAGGGAGTGTCAAATGTTGCTATGCGGGATGAAGGTGAATACGCCATTAGCTATGTGAAGTCATTGGTGACCTTGATAATAACAGTCTTGCTGGAGTGAACTTAACAAGGAATTGATTGGGAGGGAGTAGAAACAACTCTTTTAAGATGTTTTGCTATAAAACGGAACAGAAAAACGGGAAGCAACTAAAAGGTGAAATGGGGTCAAGAGGCGTTCATGTATTTGCAAGATGAGGAAAATGACAGCATATTTGGGTGCGGAGAGGAAGATCTAGGAAAGAAAGGCAAATATTGACTCTAAAAAAATGAGAGAGGCGACTGGGTGGCTCAGTCAGTTGGGCCTCCAACTGTGGCCCTGGTCATGATCTCACAGTCAGTGGGTTTGAGCCCCACATAGGGCTCTGTGCTGACAGTTCAGAGCCTGGAGCCAGCTTTGGATTCTGTGTCTCCCTCTCTCTCTGCCCCTCCTTGCTCGTGCTCTGTCTCTCTCTCAAAAATAAACAAATATTAAAAAAATTTAAATAAATAAATAAAAATGAGAGGGAACTGCTGAGAGATGTCCTGAAAGGTTAGAGGATGGAATCTACCATTTAAGTAGTTGGACAGGAGCATGGATAGTTTGTTCATAGCAGTTTCTCAACCTTGAAACCAATGACATTTTAGCCTAGACAATTCTTTGTGTGGGGAGCTGTTCTGTGCACTGCAGGATATTTTGCAGCATCCCTGGTTTCTACCCAGTAGTCCTGCGTTCCAGTTGTGACAACCAAACCTCTGGGGAGCAAATTCAATCCCAGCTGAGTATACAGTAACAGTTATTAACAGTATACTGGTATATACTAGCAGGAGAGAAAGCGGAGTACATGGGTATAAATACTGGAAGGTGATTAGATGTAGTGGTGGGAGCTTGTGAACATTTTCTAATTGCTTTTTTTTCTAATTTTTTTAATGTTTACTTATTTTTGAGAGAGAGAGCAAGACAGCACGAGCAGGGAAGGCGCAGAGAGAGACAGAGACACAGAATCCAAAGCAGATTCCAGGCTCTGAGCTGTCAGCACAGACAGAGCCTGACGTGGGCTTGAACTCACAAACCGTGAGATCATGACCCGAGTCAAAGTCGGATGCTCAACCGACTGAGCTACCCAGGCACCCATACATTTTCTGATTGCTTCTATTTTCTCACTAACATAGCAGCCAACATAAGAGTGAGAATGGGGGGGGGGGGGGAAGATATGGGAGATTTGAGGTGTCAGCAGGCATAATAAAACAGTTACCAGAAACAAGGCAATCGAAAGGACTAGGGAACATAAAGGACCCACTTGAGTGTCAGGGTTGAATTTAAAGTAAGACAGGTCAACCTGGCTGTTTTTTGCTGGCCCGTTTAGCTGCATGGGTCTAGAAATCAAGTAGGTGAAGAGTTGAGGCTGATGAAAGCCAGAGAGGTGAGGGAGGCGAGGTGTTTGCAGTGAAGTGCTCATGACTGGAGTTTAGCTGGAGGGAAATGAATACTTGTAGGGGATGAGGTCAGTGGAAAGGAAGAGCAACAGATTGTAGGGCCTGATGAAGAGATGAATTGTTGGATTCAGTGCACTAAAGGGAATGAGCTACAAAAATAGGAGGGATGTCTCAGAATGAAATATGGAGGAGCTGTAGGCCTCCACTAGGACCAAGGGAATGAGTGGCTGAAGTGGGGGTGGAGGACACGATCACGGGAAGAGCACAGAGCTGAGGCCAGAGCATTAGAATGATCACCTACATGGGTACTAAAATCATCAGGATTTGACAGGAGTGGTTGCGGCACGGTATAGTTAACAGATGACATGTGTTTCAAAGCTCAGATGTGTTAGGGATGAGAGGGAATAGATCGAACATAGTATGAGGAGAAAAGAGGTCACCCACACCACCCTCTCCAGGGCCAATGGATGTGGGTGAGAAAATACCATCATTAGACACAGTAGGAGAAGCAGAGTTCTCAGGGGGAAACCAGGGTCCTGAACAGGAACGTAAAGAGAACACTCAGAAAACAGGATGAGGATATAGGTAATTTTACTACTAATCAGTTTAGTTCCAGAGAGCACAAAAGAATTTCATGAGGAACAAATAAATAAGGGGTGGAGAGTAACAGTTATTAGAGTGCAAAGCTGAGAGGAGACTTGCTGGTTTGGGTCTCCTCGTGGTGCTGGACAAACAAGATAAAGGGCAGGATGTTAGTTCCAGAGGGCTGTGGTAGGGAGGGAGGTGGATCTGGGGCAACCCTTCAAATCCACCAGGGGAAGTATATGTAGGAGCATGTGGGAGTAAGTGCAAGGAGGAGGGACAGCTTTGCTCTTGAGTTACAAATTCATACAAAATTAGACCTGGCCCCAGGCTATTCTGAGACAAGTCCTGAGTACCTACTCCAAAGAATTTAAATGGGGTGACGAACACAAAGCACTCAGCATAGAGCCTAACACTGAAATAGTATTAGTTATGACAATGCTGTTATTCTTCTTTTTTTTTTTTTTAACGTTTATTTATTTTTGAGACAGAGAGAGACAGAGCATGAACGGGGGAGGGGCAGAGAGAGAGGGAGACACAGAATCTGAAACAGGCTCCAGGCTCTGAGCCATCAGCCCAGAGCCTGACGCGGGGCTCGAACTCACGGACCGCGAGATCGTGACCTGGCTGAAGTCGGACGCTTAACCGACTGCGCCACCCAGGCGCCCCGACAATGCTGTTATTAAGGAGATGTCAGAAGAGGAGCTGTGATATCCCTCAATCTCAGCTCCACAGCAGCAGCCCTGCAGTCAGCCAAGGCACTGCTCTGACCCCTGCCTCCTTATCCATTCACCCCATCAACAAGAATTTATCCAGTGCCAACTCTGTATTGTTCCTGATTAACACAAGCCAATTACCAACATACAAAACCAACAATATTTTATTGCTGAATCAACTTGAGGTTCAAATTATGAGAGACAGGAGTCCATAGCCTCACCAGGGTGCCCAGATCAGACAGAGATTAAGGTCCAAGTTCCTGTAGGCTCTACTTAGGGCACTATCTACTCTGATCATGTTAAAGTTGTTAGTCCCTCCAGGTCACTTCTACTTCATCTGTCCGATACCTGTGAAAAAACAGGAAAAACTTGATGGATAGCTATCCCTTAGAATCTTCCATTCTTCCCTGCCTTCATGATCCTGGACCCTCTTCCCTGCTGATTTTTGCCTACTTTCCATATAATCCTATCTACCCTCCAAGAGGTACACACCTCTGTGTGATTCCAGAATCACTGAGGGGGGTCCTATGCCCGGCCCGAAACATCTCCCAACCAGCCTGGGCTATCATGGCTCCATTGTCAATGCAGAATCTGGGAAGGAAAAGATATATGAAATTTGGAATCTAAAGGTGAAAAATCACAGTAATTAAAGAAAAAAAGAAATCAAGAAAGAGAAAAGGCCTTTACCTCTCATCTGTGGCAAAAAGCCGGGCTCCACGTTCCTGGCACATTGTCTCCATCATTTCCTGTAGCCTCAAATTACCTATGAAGGGGTAGGGGGTAGGGCTGGCTTAGTTTCAGCCATTTCTGCATGGTCCAGCTGTGCACCTCATGTGTATTTACTTACAAAAATGAAGTAGGGGTTTAGGGGGCAGGCATTGGGAAGCGGAAACTAGCAATTTCCCCAAACTCTTAGGGATTAAGACTATCAGGAGGAAGATGTAAATGCCCAAGAACAGCAAAGAGGGGCACAGTTCAATGATACATACACCCCACACCTCCCACGATGAGGGCCTCCTGGGAGCCACAATGTGCCATGGCTCGCTCTGTGATCTCCACCAGCATTGCAAACACGGTTTCCTGTGGGGGACAAATAAGGTGTCAACACCAGAGGGGATCCCAGCTTAGTTCTGCTGTACTATATAAAAGGTCTTCCAGTCCCAATGTTCAGTCCCAGCTTTTTATCCCATTACCTGTAGAGAGAAGCATAAATCCTCAGGAGTACACTCGCCTGTAGCCAGCATCCGCTGGGCTACATCCTATCATTAAAAAAAATACATAAAATAATGAATTGTGGTTTGGGGATGACAGGAGAGCAAAAATTAGTGCACTTGGAGGACCATGTTTCATGACAATTCATCTCGCCAGCGTATCTACAGCATGCTTTTGCCTTTTACTGGCATTAAGCTACAGAACAGGCGACACTGATTCAGGATTCAATAATTACAAATGCCTGCCCTGGCACCCCCAACCTCCCCCCCGACCCCTTACTCTGCTTAACTTTTCTCCATAAGGCTTATCATCTGGCTCTTTTTATTATCTGCCCCTTCTTTGTTTCTTCATCTTGTTGCCCCCCTCCCCCATTACAATGTAAGCTCCAAGTAGGCAGGGACTTTGATTTTGTTCCATCCTGTGTTGCTATTGCCTAGAAGAGTGCCTGGC
The DNA here is from genome assembly GCF_014898765.1 of Herpailurus yagouaroundi. Classification (NCBI taxonomy): domain Eukaryota; kingdom Metazoa; phylum Chordata; class Mammalia; order Carnivora; family Felidae; genus Herpailurus; species Herpailurus yagouaroundi. The sequence continues at coordinate 601,811 of NW_024412396.1, forward strand.
ACACAGAAGATGCTTAATACATATTTGCTAAATGAATTTATTCAGCATCTAACATGGCCCAGAACTATGCTACAGGCACGAAATACAATGGTGAGCAAAACAGATATGCCTCATATAAAAGCATGAAAGTGATCTCTCCTCACCTGTCCCACACTCACCTCAATGAAAGACAGGATCCCTGAGAATGAGACGTCCATCCCCTTTACAGTATATGGCAGCTCAACTAGTTTCTTGCCTCTGTGTGGGAGGGAGTATACGATGTCCTCAACCTGTAGTTAGTTGGCTGCTTACCCTCCAAAGCCCCTCCAAAGCCTTCTTAATGTACATACAGGGAAATCACTGAAGCCCCGCCGGGCAGCCTCCTCCCACCTCATGTCCCCTTACCGCTTTGCCATCTGTTCAATGTTGTAGCCCGGACTTGGGTCATTGGAAATCTAGCAGAAGGAAAAAGAGGATAGAGACAGATATCTAGGAGGCATAAGAAACTAATTTATGACCTTCTCCCTCCATTTCTAATTCATCCATATCTCATGTTTTCTCCAGCCCCAGTGGCTTACCTTTAGCACTCGAGCAAAACGATCCAGACAATTACCCACAGCAATATCGATGGTTTCCCCAAAGATGCGGTAACGATGTTCTGAATATGCAATCACCTAAGGGTGATGAGGATGTCCATGAAACCTCAAGTCTGTAAAGAGGAGTATTTGGCTTTGGGGAAGAGCATAAGAGAGGATCAACATGGCCACTGCAGCTTCCAATGACAAACAGAACAAAAGAACTTACCCAAACCTTGAATAGGTACTTTCTCATAGCTCTTATCTCAGAAGCCTATATGTACCCTGAGGATTCCTAGAGCAGATTTCTCATCTACAGAAGGTAGCCTAGGTCAGGCAGAAGCAATTCTCGTTTTGAATACATTTTTCTAGATTGGAGGTTCCTAATATATCCTTTAAATGCAGTCTTGACAATATGGATTAGGAACAGGCTTTCCTGCTTGGAAGCAGGGAACCAGAGTCCTTCTAGATTATCCCACCAGCACAGTGTTATTTGGAAACAAAACAAGAGGTAGAGTTGAAAAACTCAAAAATCCCATATTGGGTCACACTAATGACCCACCCAACTCAACACTGGCAATCAACTTATGTCCATTCTTCACATATGACTAGCTTCTAGCACAGAGAATATTTATCACCCACTCACACATATACTCCTGACAATGAGTGCTTCATTAAGACTAAAGAAGTCCTTCTCCCTTTTCGATGCTACTAAAGATTTCTTTCCAGGGGTGCCTGGGTGGCGCAGTCGGTTAAGCGTCCGACTTCAGCCAGGTCACGATCTCACGGTCCGTGAGTTCGAGCCCCGCGTCAGGCTCTGGGCTGATGGCTCAGAGCCTGGAGCCTGTTTCCGATTCTGTGTCTCCCTCTCTCTCTGCCCCTCGCCCGTTCATGCTCTGTCTCTCTCTGTCCCAAAAATAAATAAACGTTGGAAAAAAAAAAAAAAAGATTTCTTTCCATTCTGATGTAGATCATACTCTGCTGTTAAAAGGCTGGCCACAAAAGGGGAAGGAAAAAAAAATCCTGTCTTTCTACTTCTGTTATCTACTCCTCTCTACCCATCATCTTCCCTGTTTTTCCCACCTAACCAAGTTTCAAGAGGGAAGAGAAAAACTATCACTGCTCCTCTTCGTTAACTCTTGCAAGCCTCCATTGCTACTTTCCACACCCTGAGTCCCTAATTTTGTATGTCATCCTTCAGGCCCCAACCTGCTACTTGCCCTCTACCTGTAAAAGTTCCCATGTCATTTTCATGGGAATGTGTACTTCATTTTAAATGACTATTTCACAAAATGAAGTTTTAAGCCGTTCATAAGCTGGGGACAATGACCTTTTCTGACAATAACCCCATCAGGTGCTCTGTGGGACAGGAAGGCTAGAGTTCTCCAATCCCAACCTAAAAAGGTCTCATAAGGTACCCCAAACAACTCTGGTTTAGCTTATAAACTTAAAATACCTTCTACCGTATAAAATGTTTTAAAAATTACTTATATTTTCACTCTTAGAATAACAACTTCTATTTACTGCCAGTAACATAAAACAAAATATGAAATTACTGTAAAGAAACAAATTACATGGTATCCCTTGGTTTTAGTTGCTAAGGTACAGGGGGAAAAAAGCTTCAAAATAATAAAAGTAAAAACACTTTCATTATTTTGAAGACCTCGATCCTTACCCTTCTTTCGTTTTCTAAATGGAAATTTTTTATCTTTATAACCACGTATACGAAAGCCATCAAATGTTCTGATCATGCTGTCTAAACCTACAATGTTGTAAACTTTCTTGTGGGTTTTCTAGCATGTCTTAGCCCAGCTTTGTTCTTGAGTTGCTGCCATTCAGGTACAACAAGAAAGTTGCTGATACACTGCCTTAGAAATTATGAAGCAATGATGGAATACTCCAAATACCTGTGTATTTCCTCCACTGACATACAGCACGGTAGGGCTGGTGGCTCCAGTAATGAGGCGGCCCATCTCAATGTGGCCTATGCAGTGGTTCACGCCCAGCAAAGGCTTATTCCACAGTTGGGCCACAGTACGGGCCACAACAGCCACAGAAACCAATGGGGCACCCATGCCAGGGCCTAGGGGGATAGAAATGGGAGTTAGAATCCTACAGACACTGGGAAAAACCGAGCTGGGGAAAGTAAGGGATGTGAAAGGTGGGGTAGGAGTAGTGGTGTAGTGGTGGTAGCAGAGAGCAGCAGGCCATTCTGACCTAGCCAGGCTCCAGGTATGTTCTTTTATCGTCAGTCTCCCAGCTATACCTTTGGTGTAGGCAATGCAATCAATATCCTGGGAGGTTAATCCAGCCTCTGTTAGTGCCTCCTGTAGCAGGTCCAGGATAACAGCTCGGTGATGCCTGGCAGTATCACCTGGAAGGAATCCTAGGAGATGGACACAGGTCAGAGATCATAGGGTTTTTCTATAGCAAAGGTAGGAAGAAGTCATAAACGGGTGTTTTAGTTGTTGTGAAACAGAATGAAAGAAATCTCACTTAAAACAGAGTCAGGAGGCTGTAAGGGGAAGCCTTCACACCCCAACACTCATTCTCAATTGCAGACCCTGATGAGAAAAGAACATACCTTGCATTCCCAACAGGAAGAAGCCTATCATTTACCACCCCATCAAGAGGAAGAGATTTTCCAGCCAATGAAAAGCCACTACACTTGGATCTCTCAGTTTACTTCAATGGACTAATTTAAAATTAAGAGTCCCTCCCAACTACCCCCACTTCCCTATAAAAGATTAATCCTTTCATTTGGTCTCTAGATTTGCCTATGGTTTTGCCAAAGCTTCCCTGATCTGAATCACAATTCTCTACTATTCCTAAATGAGCCCATTTTACTGGTAAAACAACTGGTTGTTTTATTTTTAAGGTTTACACAGTGTAGGAAGAGTCTCTTTCACTCTCCTCAAGTATCTTATCTTCCAGGTTTTCAGATATACTCTTTCTGGCCTGTTCAGCTAGGCTGACCAGCTCTCAGAAATGCCTTTCTTCATACTCAACTCCTACTCAGCCTCAGGACTTAATTCAAGGGATAACTAACTCAAACCGTTTAGTGATCTTCTCTGTGACCCTACCAGCCCTGTGCACGATCATATCATTGTACTTTACACACTGTGTCGTATATCAATTATAGCATTATAATCATCTGTAGTTTTCCCCAATTTAACCATAAGCATCTCAAAGCATTGGCTATTTTATTTATCCTTACATTCCTGGTGCCAAAATGCCTAGAAGAGTGAGTGCTAAACACAGATATGTATTTTCTAACGAAAGAGCTGTCACAACATCATCTGTTCAGGGAGGCTTTTCAGGTATATACAAGTCAGTGGTCCTCTCCTACATATGCAGAAGTTTTAGGGGTGGGCAGACAAAATACAACACAGTAACAAATAACATACAAATAACATTCATTAAAAGTAATACGTCTAGGGGAGCCTGGGTGGCGCAGTCGGTTAAGCGTCCGACTTCAGCCAGGTCATGATCTCGCGGTCCGTGAGTTCGAGCCCCGCGTCAGGCTCTGGGCTGATGGCTCGGAGCCTGGAGCCTGTTTCCGATTCTGTGTCTCCCTCTCTCTCTGCCCCTCCCCCGTTCATGCTCTGTCTCTCTCTGTCCCAAAAATAAATAAAAAACGTTGAAAAAAAATTAAAAAAAAAAAGTAATACGTCTAACAATTTATTTCTTTCTCAAGACTCAATAATACAGGTATGACTATTCCCATTTTAAGAGTAAGGAACATAAATCCAAAAACAAATACTGAAAATGAATATTGCTGTTCCTAACACCCAAGCTGCAACTCTACACTCCTTCTCATTCTAGGAAGTTCTGACTGCATCTGCGTTACACTCACTGTTCATCTTACCATAAACTTTTGTTTATATGTCCGACTCCACAGAAGCTCAAAACATCTATTTTTTGCTTCCGGCTGACGATAAGCACATAAAAAACGCTCAACGAAAGCTAAACGAACCCAGAAGATCCAGGTCCAAGTGTCTGTCACTCTTCTATCAGCCTAGTGAGGTTAATCCTGCCCCACGAATCTCAGAGACTCGGATCAACAGCTCTGTGAGGGGACAACGCGCTCCACGCCCTACTTTGCTAGCGTTTGGGCGGATGGAAGGCGCTGCCGCGCGAGAAGGGTGCCGTGAACTGTCAATCCCGCACACACGCACCTGTGCCGGGAGGCGTGACGTAAGTCCGCCGCGGGTTCGCCAGCACTGCGCCATCCCGCACCACTCCCACGCCAATCTTGTTAGCGCTGCCTTCAAACCCCAGCACCGCCGGCATGGTCGAGCCTGGGAGAAAACGCCAGCAAGGCTAGCTACCACCGCAACCGTGTAGCCCTCAGCAGGCCGTGCTGGGCCGCGGATGCCGCAGCGCACGGGAAGACTACGTACCCAGGGGCCGGGTACCAGCGTGCACCAAGAGATGCCAAAGAACTCCCGCGGAGGGCGCCCCCGCGGCAGCCCCGCCCCCGTCATCACAGCGGCCCATCAAGGCCCCTTCAAGGACCTGTCCTCCTAACTGCCAGGGACGCTGAGCCGGCATCTGCTCCTTACATTCCTATCCATCTCTTTACTTCTCTCCCGTTGTCCAGCCAGCCTTCTCCACTGACTTTTTTCCCTCTCTTGCACAGCATTGGGATCTTCGGTCAGGGTGATAGAATGAATCCTGCATCTGGCACGCCGATAAACAGCCCAAGAAATGGAAGGCCGGGGCCTTCAGTCCCCTGGAGAGGTGCAGAAGGGGGTGGGGGGAGTAGGGCGAGCCTTCCCGTCACGTGGTCCCAGACAGACCAATCACGCGCATGCCCCCGCCTCAGGCTGCACATCTCAGATCACCTGACCACTCCAGATACCCACGTGGGGGCACGGCGTGCACGAATTCTTTGTGCTCGGGTAAGGAGGAGCCAGGCTGGGAGCCGAGCAGGTCAGATGCAGGGTTGCTCTTATTTTGCCCAGCAGTGGGGTTTCTTGATCGTCTGATCTGCAAGCTAAGTCGGGACCCTTGATTAAGGTCCTCGATCGGCTGGAGGGCAGATCTCGCGAGCACGGCACAAAGCATAATGAAATGATCTAGTTTGGTGGGTGAGGGGCTGAAGGGCCTAGGTTGCATGGAGGCGGGGAAAGAATTCAGAGATAGTTTGATTTGAAAGGCGGTACCTAGTTCGGGGGCGCCCGAGGAAGTCGTTTTTTCCCCAGCTTTAGCTGGTTTCACGACATCTCGTCTGCAGGTAACGCGGTAAAAATACTGCTTCGGTGGGCGACGTGGTACAGGTTCAGAAGGGCGTTCGCTACAGTGATGCCGAAGCGTGGGAAAAAGGGAGCTGTGGCAGAAGACGGGGAAGAGCCCAAGATTGGTAAGAGAATGAAATGAGGCCCTCTCCCTAGGGGCTGCCGTGAGGGGGTTTCTAACCCCGGTGAACAGGAAGTGCGGACCTGCTGACTGCGTTTTTGCAGGCTGAAGAAGTCGCAGCAACTGCAAGCTCACAATGGGGGGTCTGTAGTCCAATCCGGATCAGAGTTGGATACTGCCAACTTTATCATTGTATATTGCTTATTTTATAGAGCCAGAAGCCAAGAAGAGTAAGGTTGGAGCAAAGAAAAACGAAAAAGAGGCAGCAGGAGAGGGGCCGGTCCTGTATGAGGACCCCCCAGATCAGAAAACCTCGCCCAGTGGTAAATCGGCCACACTCAAGATCTGCTCCTGGAATGTGGATGGGCTTCGAGCCTGGATTAAAAAGAAAGGTTTAGATGTGAGTGGAATTCAAGGAGGGTTCCAGAAGAGACATTCTTCAGTATTGAATGATTTGGGGATTTAATCACCTTTCCCTAATCTGTAGGTTTTTTTCCCCTTGTCTAGTTTTTTTGTGCAAGAGTTAAAAGGAGGGGCTTCACCAACTCTTAAACTTTTTATTTCCAAATGTCTTTTTCAACTTATTTCCATTGTTTTAATGGCTTAATCCCTTCCCCTGCATGTTGCAAAAACCTTGTTACTGGACTTGCTCCATTTCATTTCCAGTTTATCCTCCGTTTAAATACTACTGCTTAGGGGTGCTTGGCTGGCTCAGTCCACCAGTTGGTGAACTTAAGCTGCTCCATGTGTGGCAGAGCATAGAGTTTACTTAAAATTAAATAATCACTGCTTAAAAGTCTTAGATGGCTATCCTCTGCCTGTGGAAGAAATATAATCTCTTCAGTGTTGCATGTAACACTCTTTTTACCTCTCAGTTGCCAGTTCTATAATTTAGAAGTGTTAAAATCTCGTGCGACTCTCTAAGCAGTGTATCTCTAGTACTTGGCACAGTCTTTAGTAAATGTTTGATTGATAATCAAACGTTGCTGTCTGAATTGATAGTATTTTTCTTACTTTTCATCTCGCTCACAGTGGGTAAAGGAAGAAGCCCCAGATATCCTGTGCCTCCAAGAGACCAAATGTTCAGAGAACAAACTACCAGCTGAACTTCAAGAGTTGCCTGGACTATCCCATCAATACTGGTCAGCTCCTTCAGACAAGGAAGGGTACAGTGGTGTGGGCCTGCTCTCCCGCCAGTGCCCACTCAAAGTCTCCTATGGCATTGGTGAGACCCTGTTAATTCCTAATCCCTGAGGTCTTTCAAACCAATTGCTAATTCCCGTTCCAGCTCCTAATGGGAGTTACTTTCTTTGCTTTCCCATTCTGTATACTTTTTTATGCTGATCTTGTTTCATTGTTTCTGTAGGTGAGGAGGAACACGATCAGGAAGGCCGGGTGATTGTGGCTGAATTTGACTCATTTGTGCTGGTAACAGCCTATGTACCTAACGCAGGCCGAGGTCTGGTCCGCTTGGAGTACCGGCAGCGCTGGGATGAGGCCTTCCGCAAGTTCCTAAAGGGCTTGGCTTCCCGCAAGCCCCTTGTGCTCTGTGGGGACCTCAATGTGGCCCATGAAGAAATTGACCTTCGCAACCCCAAGGGAAACAAAAAGAATGCTGGCTTCACTCCACAAGAGCGTCAAGGCTTTGGGGAATTACTAGAGGCTGTGCCTCTGGCTGACAGCTTCCGGCACCTCTACCCCAACACGGCCTATGCATATACCTTTTGGACCTACATGATGAATGCTCGATCCAAAAATGTTGGTTGGCGCCTTGATTACTTTTTGTTGTCACACTCTCTGTTACCCGCGTTGTGTGACAGCAAGATCCGTTCCAAGGCCCTGGGCAGTGACCACTGTCCCATCACCCTGTACCTAGCACTGTGACACCTCCCTTAAATTACTTTAAGCTGGGGAAATAAGCCCCCCAAGCTAGCTTTAAAACTTAACCTCCCCAAACTTCTTTAAAAACTGCTCTCTAAAGAAATCTGCACTGTTACTTCCCTTCTAAAAATACGAGTCCTTCAACCAGGCTCCTAGTGACACTTAGGTTTCCTTTAAACCCCAATTTTTTTGTGCTTTTTTTTTTTTTACATTAAACAAAAGCTACTGATGACTTTCTCTGAACTGTCCACATGAAAATAAAGAGCCATAGTTTCAGCCTTGCTGTCTTTGTATTCTACCCCTTTGTGGGGCTACAAATTCTCCTTATCTTTTCATATATAAAGATAAACAACTTGGAAAAGGATAGTCATGACCTTATTTATTTACAAGCACAGGATGAATCCCTAGCTTCCCCCAAGACAGAGCAACCTTATCCAGCTCAGTTAAATACTGCAACTGGGCGGTAAGGTTGGAAGGAGGAGTTAAGGGAAATTCAGGACTAGGGGAACATACCCCACATTAAATAGTTATATACACATCAGTTCCTGTGGTCTGTACAGAGCAGCGGCTGACCCCATCCCCACCCCCCGGGACACAGAATGGGGGGACAGGAGACTGAGGGGACAGGCCAGCGCCAGCCCCTGGTGAAGTGCAATAGCAGCAGCAAGGTCCTAATGGTGCACAAAAGGGAGGGAACCCCCAGGGCTACCCACCCCCACCCTGCCCTGGAATGTTTAAGGGACAGGAATGGCTCTCAGGGAGTATATAGGAAGGACAAGGCTAGAACCCTCTTTTAGGACCCAGGTTTAGGGGCAACATTTTGCCTATTTCACCCTAAACACAGCAGCCCTTGGAGGAAAGCAGATGGCCAGCAGTGGTCTTATCTACCCCTCCAAACCTAAGTGAGGGTGTGGTTCCTTCCTACCTCTCCCCAGGGAAAGGGAAGGCAGCTGCTTGGCTCCCCTTACAGAAGCCAAGGGAGCCTTTTACCACGGTTCCCTTTGTAGTGTCACTGTCCCCACCAGGAAGGGGCCAGGCACAGTCTGTGGGTCGTTGTGGAGCTCAGGAGAAGTTCTGGACAGGGTGGCTGACCTTCATACAAGCCCAGTAGAGGGCCCGGCCCAAACACAGCACAGCCAACAGGATGACAAATGCCCAGGCTGCGTAGATGCCTCCATATCGCCGAGCGTGCTTCCATGTCCCAAACTGATGAAGAAGAAGGAAGATGGGGTTACTGTTGATCTCTCACCACTTTCTAAAAGCCCTAGTAACAGCAACACAGAATGGAAGCTTCAGTGCTTGGTTGCCTAACCACGTGTATCCACCTTCAGGGACCTTCTTAAAGGCCCAATTGTGCTCTCTTCCCCTAGGCAGGTACATAACTTGTACAATCCCAGACATCTGTCAGTGTTTCTTAGTGTTGGACAAGGGAGCCAATTCTAACAGCAACTCTTAATTTAAGCCACTTCTTCATTGCCCTGTCTTTTGCATAAAGAAGATGGCTGTTTTTCACTCCCATAATAACAATGGAGATTGTTTATCAGTTACCTTCAACTTCAGCTCATGTGTACATTAAAACAAGGCAAAACAAACAAAAACCCCTCGGTTTCTTTCACTTTTTTTAGGTTAGCCATTTCCCAAATTGTAGGCTATGGAGATGAGGCTGAAGAACGAAGGGCCGGATCAAGGTTACTCACGGCAAGGCCAGTGGCAGTGACTGCCAAGAGTAAGCCAAGCAAGAAACAGCAGATACATCTCTTTCGTGGATATCTGCGCCCAATAGATGACCTGTGGGGAGGCAAACAAATTGATGCTTGCAATGGCCCTGCAGGTTTTACTGTACATGATACAAAATTACCAGTTCAACAATGCCACTCTCTAGTCACTTACACTTTCCTGCAGTGAGGGCAACGGGCCAAGGTTCGGTCTGTGAACTCTGTCCACTATGGAGAACAAAAAAGGGAGAACCTAATTAATAGAAGCAGGGTCATGTCCAGTGAAGGCTCTGGGGCAGGGGAGGGTGGGAAAAGGAACAGAAGGGAAATTAAAACAGACCTTCTCAGTATTCATTATCATAACTCAGAAATATATTCATGATTACTTCTGTTTTTCCCGCTTCCTCCCAAGGCTTCCCAATGCTCCTCCTCACCAGGAAAGTATTCTTGCAATGTCCACAGATGACCCTGACACCTACAGGCTGTGGTTCTGGACTCAGAGGTCCTGGATGCACAGGCCCCAGGTTGATGATTCTTTTGCTGTAATGGAGAAAAAGACTACGTTTAAATCAATTTTAATCCTAAAATGCCCACACTAGCCTTCCTTCATAGCTCCAAATCCCTGCCTTTCTAAATTCCTCTACTTTTCTGTACATGGCATATACTCTGCACCACCCAACCCTAGCCCGAGGGAAGGTTGAGAAATAGCACTACTTAAACTTCAGGTCTCTAACTTCCATTTTACCTGAGGATAATTCACCCAGTCCCCTAGACTCTCTATTTCCCTAACGGACATAAATTTCATCCCAGTCTTTTTACTGAGATTTGAACAAGATGGCTGTAAAATTCTAACGGTACAACAGTCCTTAACTTTTTCTCCTTCTAAATAAACACCTTTACATGCTCTGCAAAAATTCATCCTTTTTAGGGCTTTCCAATTATTCCCACTGATGCCCTTCCCCACCTTATGCCTCTTACCAGTAGGGCCGAGGGCAGGCAATCCTCTGGGAAGTCACTTTGCAGATAAGGAGACAGTTACAGGGGCACCGAACATATTTTTTCCCTGGAGGTGCATTCTTGATTGGCTAGAGAACAATGAGGACATCGGTAAGCAAACCTTTAATTCCAATCCCTTCCATTTCCTCCAAAAACACCTTCTGAGAAGAGATCAGAGAGATAAGGTCTTAGCCAGATAAGGTCTTAGCCAGGTCAGATAAATGAAAGAAAAACATACAGCAGAAGATTTGCAAATAAAGACTAGGCTTAAGTATCCAGAATAGAAATGAAGGTGCAGGATGGTAAACATCAGCTCTGGTGAGTGGCTGCTGGGGAAATGGTGATGTGAGACTCCTGGAACTGAAACCTGGGTTTCAGGATTACCATTCGGCTAACACCTGAACATCAAGGTCTAGAATCAAAAGATCAGAAAGAGGATGCAGGAAACAGGGCCCATTTCATAGATGTGTGTAACTCACAGTGGCTTCATTGCAGACGCCACATTTGACTACATGCTGATGCATCTTGCCTTCCACGTTGATGAGAGACTGGCAGACTCGGCAGGTGATCATGGGGGCACTCCCACTGTCCGGGCTGGTCAGGGGTGAGTAGGGGGGTGGGTCCTCCCCAGGCAACACGGCTGGGTGTCCCTCAGGGAACGGGGGAAACGCTGGAGAGGAAAGTAAAAAGAAGGGTGGCATCACTTGTAGACACCCCTACTGATGCTCCACGGGGTCAAGGAACTCTTTTTGGTCCTCAACCCTTCTGATCTAGCTCGGCGGGCTTCTTATAATCCGTGCTTCAGTCAGCTTCCTCAGAACCCCCTTCGGTTCCCAAGTTCCGGTAACAATTGCGGAAAGAAGAGAGCTTCACCCAGTCACAGGTGCAACTGCTCCGCACCTGGCGCCTGGGCCCCGCCTCCGCCCTCGGCCCCGCCCCCTCCCGCCTCTCAGCGTACCCCCTCGGGAACATCTTGGACCCACCCCGGCTTACCCTGGGGCGGGGCATGTTTACCGGCTCCGTACGGTGGTGCGGAGGGGGTCAGGCCTCCCCCGGGCCCAGCCCCACTCCCGCCCGGCCCCACTAATCCGTTGCCGCCGGCGCCACCGTCGATGGGCTCGGAGAGCAGCGGGGATCGCTCTCCGTCTGCCGCCATGGCCGCCACCACCGCCTACTGCTTCGGCCAAGGACCCGGCTCTATTCGCCGCCGCCGTCTCCGCAGCCACCGCCGCCGCCGCTACCGGGTCCCCAGAGCGCCTGCGCGCCGCGCGCCCAGCTCGCCCCGCAACCAGTGGCCTGCCCCGCCCGATTCCGTCCCGCAAGCACGTGATAGGCTGTCCCCGCCCCCGCCGTGCTATTATTCGTGGAGATAAATCAATTCTTGGTCCTGCGAAGGCAGCTCTTTTTTTCCATTGGGAGAGTCGCGGCAACGTCAGCTGTCACATGACCTCCCGGAGGCCGCTGGGCCCGCAAAAACTGCACGTGACGAGAGGTTCTGCGAGCCATTGGAAGCGTGGCCCATCGCGTTACCTCCAGACCAGGAGGTGGGACTAGGCTGCTTCAGCTCACTGGTCACCTGTTTCAGGAAGCCTGGCTTCCTCTGTTACGCGCGCAGAGCGAGTGCATAATCATTGCTCCTCATTGGTCCAAAGATACCACTAAAAGACATCTCCTCTTTGCGGTTATAATTGGTCTCCTATTGGCTGGCCTCTCGGTCTTGTGACTCGTGAGGTGCAACTGTATTGGTCCGAACTTAGGTCCAGAACTCGGGGGCGTGGCTCTAGTGAAAGTGCTGGAGCTTGGGCTGAGTAGCCAGAGGAGGAAAGGCTGGCGACAGTTAGCCGCTCTGCTCAATGAAATAACCTGTAGAAAGTCGGAATAAAGATGTACCAGTAGGAAATGCATTAAAATGTTAAGATAATCATCCACCCTTTCCCGCTGGAGTTACTTCTGGAACAGAACACAAGACTGGCTTCTCCAGGGACCAGCCCTGCAGACCCCACCCTCTCACTCCGCATCCCTGATTATGAAACTACCTTTTATGAATCTGGATCTATCACTACAGGGATATTTCATATTTCACTCAGTTTCATGACCCCTGCCAGTTCTAAATACATATGCATCATAGGTGTTTTTTGACCGAGTTAACCAATTTAGTACAAGGATGTTTTAGTAACCTTGCTGACAAGATGAGACAGTCTTGAGACTAGTCTCAACTTAGTCCCAGCGAGGAGACTGCCAATGGAGGTTATTCTGACAAGTACTGGAGAATCTCGTGAGCCCCTCAGACGTTTCAACATACAGCCAATCCTACTCACTCTCCTGTTCATCCCTATACATCCTCCATACTCAACTTGCATAGCAGATGACACAAGTTTACCCAGCCATATCCGAAAGTAGAGTCCTATGAAACCTTTCCTCAGCTGAAGTGAAAAAAACGAAGACAATTACCATTATTATGGAAAAAAATTTGAGTAGTCCCGAATCCCCAAAATAATCTCTTAGGGTTTTCAGATACCTTAGGACACATCTTGCTAACGGATGCACAAAATATATGGAGAAAATACAGATGCTCAAAGACAATTCAAATCTATGGCGGCTTAATGCTGAGTGTAGTTCCCAGGGAAGGAGCTTGGTGGTGCCACTTTTCCTTCTGTGCGAACGGCCTCCAACACAGCTAGCTGCAAAACAGTGAAAGCTATTTTGCTTTTCTGGTAAAAGTGAAAATCCTCTTTTGGATTTCTTAAGCTTAGGGAAACCAGGTGCAGTCATACCACATTTCGGTGCACTTCGCTTTAATGCTCCTCGCAGATATTGTGGGTTTTGTTTTGTTTTGTTTTGTTTTTTTAAACAAACTGAATGCTGTGGCAACCCTGTGTCAAGTAAATTTATCAGTGCCATTTTTCCAACAGCATCTGTTCACTTTGTGTCTCCGAGTCTCATTTTGGTAATTCTTGAAGAACTTCAAACTTTTTCATTATTATTAGTATATTGGTTATAGTGATCTGTGATCAGTGATTACAACTTGTTGAAAGCTCAGATGATTGGTTAGCCTTTTCTTCACCAGTGAAATTTTATTTAATAATCAGATGCCTCATGCAATCTATCCTTCTAAAAAGCAACACTAATAAATTATAAGATTCTGAAATTTTCAAAGATATGAGTTACTTGCTAACAAATGTGAGTAAGCTTCATTACAGAAATTTCTTGGGTCAGTATACCAAGGGCTTTTCCCTTCTCAGATACCTGCTAAGTGAAAACAGATTCAAGAATATTGAATTATTTCTTTAGACCCCTTCTTGAATGCACATCTGAGTTGGTTTCACCTCCTTTGAATTATATCCTCCTAGCTCCAACTAGGCCGTATTTTCCAGAAATTTTTCACATTAAAATTTTTATGTCCATCTGTATTTTCTTTTGTGGGTTATGATGACAAGGTGTATATCTTTGGTTTTTTTTAAATTTATTTTTAATTAATGGTTAACATTTTTTAGCAGTAAAATATTAAGATACATACTTTTTTCAAACATAATGCTATTGCACACTTAATAGACTACAGCATTGTGTAAACATAACTTTTATATGCATTGGGAAACCAAAAAAAATTTATTTGAATTCCTTTATTGTGATATTGGCATTGTTTCAGTGGTCTGGAACCGAGCACGCAATATTTCTGAGGTATACCTGTACTAATGAAACTCTTTCATACAAGCAAAGTGGCATAACTTGAACTTATAAAAAGTAGGGAATACCTGCAATTTTCAAACCTATTGAAGTGCTCTACTAAATGGGTACCTAGACAGAGATAACATATGTAGGATTCCCCCCACCCTTAGGGAACTTTTTACTTTGTTCTTTCAACTTTGTTGGGAGTTTCAAGATAGAGCAGGGGCGAAAGTCAAGGTGAGCAGCCCCTTGTTATGTAAAGAATAATAGGTTAAACTTCCGGCTCTCGCTCAGGTCGTAATCTCCAGATTTGTGAGTTCCCGCTCTGTGTCGGGCTCTGGGCTGACAGCGCCGAGGAGCCTGCTTGGAATCCTCTCTCTCTCTCTCTCTCTCTGCCTCTACCCCATTTATGCTCTCTCTTTCTCTCTCCAAATAAATAAATGTTTAAAAAAAAAGAATAGGGGCGCCTGGGTGGCTCAGTTAAGCGGCCGACTTCTGCTCAGGTCATGATCTCGCGGTCCGTGAGTTCGAGCCCCGCGTTGGGCTCTGTGCTGACAGCTCAGAGTCTGGAGCCTGTTTCAGATTCTGTGTCTCCCTCTCTCTGAGCCTCCCCCGTTCATGCTCTGTCTCCCTCTGTCTCAAAAATAAATAAACGTTAAAAAAAAAAAAGAATAATTTAGAATTTCCTTAATCATATAAGTGTAGGGTGAATATACCATTATTTTGGGATTAATGATGGATGATAGACTAAAAGTGAGTCACCTTAAAGAGATCTTCCTTGTTTTAGGTGTTACTGACATAATTTCCTCTAATTAAGCAAGTGCAAATGGAAAGGACCCCATTGTCATAGGAGAAGGAAATACTAGGAGGTCAAGGGAGATGGTTCCAGTTCATGGTCATGGTAAAAATCTGATTGGTACAGATGTGACATTTTAGCTCAGGTCTATTTAATGTAGAGGCTCCTTAACTGAAAATAATGCTAGCATGGCTGCCTTTTCCTGAAGAACCCTTTAGCTGAGGGTTCTACCTCACCCTTCCCAGAAACCAAAGGAGAACTCTGAGGTCTATTAGTATCCACTGGACCCAACCGTTGGGGATAGTGCCCCCACCAGCCTCCTCCTCCAACCTCATGTGGTCTCTATGGGAGCCCGAATGGCACCTGGGTTTTCCCCTTGTCATAGCTCAAATTGTAACTGCCTTACAACTGGGAAGCAACAACGAATTGAAAAAATAACTCTAAGGACCATGGCCAGTTTGGCCAGAAGCCTCTCCACTGAGCCTAACACTGAAGGGAGTACAACCTACCCCACATATTTAATGATAAAGGAACTGCTGCTGTCCCAGCATTTGTGATTGCTACAGGAGCTGGAGACTTTACTTGGGTTCTGATTTTTAGACACAACTTTCCAAGGTTGTGGATACCAGCTTCTACTTAGACACCGGTATCCATCCACCAGTTGGGTCCCACAGGCGTTTAATGAACTAAGGAAACTCTGGATACAAAAGAGGAAGGGTTTGTGGCTCTACAGGGGGACAGGTCAGTTTACTGCTCTTTCTGGTGTTTCTGGCACGGAAGTTCAAATGTTCACTCTAGAATGGAGCAGCGCTCATTATTTGTACATTGCTTATACATATATTCCCAAATCTGTCCTTTTATGACTCTCCACCGTCGACAAAGCCATATTTGGTGCCTTTTTAAATCTAGTTTTATCTTTATAAAAAAAGTGGGAGAGAGGGATAATTGGATACATTACCAAGGATCTTAAAGGGATGGAATAGTAAAATGGTTTATTCATTTAGTAGTTTGGGCTCCTGGTGATGTTTTCATTATAGGTTAAATATAGGGGTGTATGGCTAGAGAAGCAAAAGGAGAAGAAAATGTTAACCAATATAAAGCATGTTCTGACAGGTATAGGGGGCACTGAAGGAAGATGTGATGGAATAATCCCTGAATAATGTCCTGTTAAAGCTCTCTTTCCATGCCATACTAACCTCTACCCACACACTAACCACCCCTATTAGGCTGTGGGACAGAGTTAAGACAGTGGCTCTCTAAGTGCTCTCATAATGAAAACTACTTTATAATAAACTCCTCTGGGACTTGAATTTCAAGTCTCCCTTGGAAGGAGCCATTACTTATTCTGCAAATGGACTCATCACCTACTACCTACAGTTCTGGGTATAGTATTTTAGGAGAAATCTAAAACCAATAAGTTGTTTCACCCTCAATGACATTACAATCTGGTAGTGGTCAGAAGGTAATTACCCAGAAAGCAAGGTAGTAATTTGTGAGAAAGGCCATAAAAGAGATAGAGAAAAATCCTACCTACCCGGAGGGAAGAAATACTTCTTCTGCTCTTCAGCTGTCTGTTGCTGCACAACAAACAGCGCCAAACAAAGTGATGTATGTTTTTAACTTCTGATTATGCATGTTGGCTGGATGGTTCTTTCATTGGTTTCACCCAGGCTCATTCATGAGTGTGCAGTGGTGACTGGTAACAACTGAATGGTCCAAGATGGCCTTACTTACATGTCTGGCAACTGAATGTGCTGGCCTGATGGGGCTTCTTTATGGCATGGCGGTGCTTAGGGCAATGGTCCAACAGAGTGAAAGGAGAAGCTCTAAGACATCTTTATGCCTAGCTCCAGCATTAGCACAACTTCATCCCTACTATATCTAATGGTTAGAGCAAGTCATAAGGCTGCCCAGGTTCAAGGCATGGGGAAATGGACTTCACACCTTGATGGGAGGAGCTGCAAAATATGGTGGCCATGCTTTTTGACCTACTACAGATGGTAAAATTGAAGCGATTGGTACATCTACGCATATTTGTTAAATATCTACTCTTTGTGAAAGACACTCCTTAAGAAACACACACTCTTGTTAGGGAGACATAATGTGAAAAGTCACTGTACAAAATATCAACATGAGTATCTTTTATTACGTGGAAAAATATGAATACAAGAAATTCATGATGCAAAATGTGCTCCACACCAAATGAGTTAAACAGTATCATCCAAGTTCAGGGAAAGAAGAAATCACTTCCAGCCAGAGCAGCCAGAGAAAACTTTAGAACTATAAAGAGGGATTCTTACATTATTGTGCATGGATAACTTGGATCTGAGCTCTGTCTCGAGTAGATCAACAGGCAGAGAATTACAAAAAGTAATGATAATATTTGTAACTTGCTCCCAGTTAACAAAGCACTTTTATATTTTGATTTCAAAACCCACTACAAGATGGACAGGGAAGGCAAGACTAATTTTGTAGATATAGAAACGGAGGTTCTGTAAGCTATAGTTACTTAAACTAAGTGGGAGATTGAAACGGGACTAAAAGTCCAGTTCTTCTGACCTACGGTTTAATGCTTCTGCACTCACATCATTTGCCAGCCAGATTGAAAAAGGAAGAAGCACAGAGGTGGCAGAATACACGATATTTGGGATGGAGTCTTTTTTTTATGCTCAATGCCTGGCACATGGAAGTTGCTATATAAATGGCTATTAAATTAATCAATGAACAAACTTAAGCACCATCTTGAGGTGAATTTGTGTACTGAGTAATACTGTCACCTGCGGTCCCATCCAGGGTGAATATCCAGCTGAGGTACTCCAGTGTGGCTGGCATCAGGTGTTTATGGCTGGTGTTGGCTGCTTGCTTGATTCCTGTGCGATCCAGGTGAATAGTGTCAATATTATCCCTGGTATGTGCCATCTTACTTGTGGGGTGGGGTCTTCTCACTTACACTGGAGAGGTGTATTAGTTTGCCAGGGCTGCCATAACAAAATACAACAGACCAGTGGCTTAAACAACAGAAATTTATTTTCTTACAGTTCTGGAGGCTTGAAGTCCAAGATATAGGTGTCTACAGGCCTCTCTCCTTGGCTTGCAAATAGCTGCCTTGTCCACTGTGTCCTCACATGGCCTTTTGTCTGTGCACACATATACCTGGTGTCTCTTCCTTTTTTTATTTTTTTTCAACATTTATTTATTTTTGGGACAGAGAGAGACAGAGCATGAACGGGGGAGGGGCAGAGAGAGAGGGAGACACAGAATCGGAAACAGGCTCCAGGCTCTAGCCATCAGCCCAGAGCCCGACGCGGGGCTCGAACTCACGGACCGTGAGATCGTGACCTGGCTGAAGTCGGACGCTTAACCGACTGCGCCACCCAGGAGCCCCCTTCCTTTTTTTTTTTTATATGACACCAGTCATACTGGATTAGGGTCCCTTATGACCTTATTTAACCTTAATTACCTCTTTAAAGTCCCTATCCCCAAATAGTCACATTGGGATTACAAGGTAAAAGCTTTAACGTAATGAATTTTGAGGGGAATATTTCATAAAAGTCTATGACCCAAGGATATAAAGAAACTGTAAAGATTTGGAAGCATTTTTTCTTCAGGCTTTCAGCCAAGTAGTAACCTTCCAACCTTCCAAGTTGTTGCTAAATAGATGGTGGAGAATAGGGTGAGAAACATCGGCCTAGCTTCTGTGACCCACAGTGTCCCAATTTGATTTCTCTTCTTCATATACCCTGTTTCTTCTTTCCCCTTTCCTGAAGTGGTAATTTATACCTGTGTGAAAACAGCACAGTCCCTGACTCCATTTCCAGGGCAAAGAATGTTTTCAGTTATACCCAGAGTGAGTGAGTTAATCAAGATGCAGGGTAGTATGGGAGTTTGGGTGAGGTGGGAGAGGGTATAGTCTAGTTGTTTATCGTTGTTCTTGTTTAAGTAGGCTCTGTGCTGGGAGCCCAATGCAGGACTTGAAATCATGAACTCATGGACATAGTTCTAGCTTCTTTTAGGTACATACAGGGTAGCAGTGTCTAGAAAAGATAAGAACAATGCTGTGCAATAAAAATTTCTGTGATGATGGAAATGTTTCTCTACCATGGATAATGGTAGCCACTAGCCTCATCTGGCTGTTGAGCAGTTGCAGTGTGGCTAGTATAACTAAGGAACTGAATTTTTGTTTTTATTTCATGTTAATGTTCTTACATTTACATAGCCACATTTGGCTAGTGGTTACTGTTTTGAACAGTGCACAATAAGAGTTGATGTTGATGGGCTGGGTGCACCTCTGGTTGTTCTTCTTACCCAATTTATGGTTAGGCGGACCTAGAGAAACCAGAAAGAAAAAGAGACAATGGGGAATAATAATAATAGCCAACATTTACTATAATTTACTATAATTATAATTACTATAATTCCAGGCACTTATCTAAACACTTAACAAGCATTTTCTACACTTCTTGCAACAACAGTAAATACTATTATTATCACTACCTTACAGATGAGAATACTGAGGCAGAATGAGACTTTCACTTGCCTCAGATCACACAGCCAGTAAGTGAGGGGTGGAGAAGGAATTCATACACAGGTAGTTTGATTGCAGAGTCTACTCATCTATACTACATACACTTGGGAATGGAGGTGGCATGGAGTGACTGGAGCCATAGTTTCCAAACTCTGTGTCCTGGTATAAATTCTCAGGGGTACCATGGGATATTTAAAGATTTTAAGGGAAACACAGCCATATTCAATATCTCTGTATACTCTGCAAACTACCAGTTCAAAGTAACTCATAATACGAACATTAGATTGTTGCAACATTCCTTTTGATGACAAAATATCTTTGTGAAGTTGGGTTTTAGGAGGTCCCTCTGATAAAAAAAAATAAGTACTGCATGAAAATCATCCCAGAACAGGAAATGAGGGTAGCAGTATTGGATTCCAAGGTTTGAGAAGTTGTTCAATGCCCAACAGGCACACACATCCCCTTAGGGATTATTTGCAGTTATCTAAGAAATATAAACAAATATTTTTTTTCGTTCAGTGTGTGTGTATTATTTTTTTCTAAATGGTTGCTAAGTTGTTAGGAACCAACTACTTAAAAAGTAAATGTGTTAAGTATTTATTTTGAACTAAGGGGGCTATAAAAAATTGCTGAGATACTAAGTGCACTGTAAACTGAGAAACTGGGAACCTCTTGACTGGGATGTTGAAAACAGATCAAAATGGTCATAAATGAATAGAGTATGGGGACTTGGCTTGAGGTGGCTTAAAGAGAGATAATAAACATTTCATATATTTGACGGTTAAGTATCTGCTGTATACAGTGTTCACAGTGCAGCAGATATACACACTCAAAATGCCTGAGTCTGTGCCCTTTAGAGGTCAAAAACTTGTGAGGTAGGCAGTAAGAGATGTAAACTAGCCAAGGTTAGGGGTAGGATGGGATTCAAGGTAGGGTCTGATGTGACCTGGACCCTGAGCCCTCTTGTTGGATAGGCCACAAGATAAAGATGTGGTCTGAGGAGGCCTGCTGAGTCTCATAGGGTAGACTCTTCTCTGGGTCATGTGTGAAACCAATGAGATTGGGGGTCTAAGTGATTGTGCTGGAGGCGGGTTGCTGAACTTGAATTCAGAATAAAGTATGTTGTGAAGTTGTAAAGGTAATGTCACCCTGGCCAAGGAGCAGTCTGGTAAACTGTCTTTGCCTGTCACATAACAGTACATTTCTTTGGTGGCCAGAATGTTTATGTCTCTCTTTCTCTCTCTTTCTCTCTCTCTCTCTCTCTCTCTCTCTCTCTATATATATATATATATATTAAACATTATATATATATATATTAAACATTATATATATATATACACACACACCCTTCCCCACGTGATGCTGTGGAAACATTACAGAAGACTGAGGCTGGTCCCCCATTTTTCTTTTTGTAGATTTATCATAGATCGTCTTCTTTTGGTTTATATACACTTACTTTAGACAGTCCATAAAATTAATTGACTAAGTTTGCACTTTCTTAAATATAATTATGTCATACTCTTGTCTTTTGTGTAAACTGGATTGGATTTGGGCAATTAAAAAAAACTTTCGCCAATCAAATATAGATGAATATTTCCTGGGGATGATTTTTACTTAGGACTGATCTCATCCATCATTTAAAATTGTGCTTTCAGGGATGCCTGGGTGGCTCAGTCGGTTAAGTGTCTGACTTCAGCTCAGGTCATGATCTCCTGGTTTGTGAATTTGAGTCCCACATCCAGCTGTCTGCTGTCAGCGCAGAGCCTACTTCAGATCCTTTGTCCCCACGACCCCCGCCCCTTCCCTGCTCGTTCTCTCTCTTTCTCTCAAAATAAATAAATAAATAAACTTTAAAAAATTGTGCTTTCAATGTTTCAATTGTTCATAGTTCATTACGAAGGTGAACTTTACTTTTAGATTACCCTGTTGTTACCTTTGCTAAAATTACTCAATGAATAAGGATAATAATAATAATAGCATAACAACAAAAACGATGATAGAATATACCCTTCATTTGGTACTGGACTCAGTTTTATGAATGAGACAGAAACAGGGCTGGGAAACAGTGGCTTGGACCATAGCAGTGGGTAAGGTGGGTAAAATGGCAAACAGGAAAAATTGTGTTCAGGAAACTGGAAACAGATGGGGGATTCTGATAGCTAAGCAAGGATGTGACTCACAAGGGAAAAAACCTGAAATGAAGTCAATCCTATTAAGAAAGCACATCTAAATGGAGCTATGAGTCCACTAGAGAAGTGGGGCTTATGCAAGGCCATCTGGGCACAGAACATTAACGTTAAATATAGTTCATTCCTGGGGCACCTGGGTAGCTTAGACGGTTAAGTGTCTGACTTTCGCTCAGTTCATGATCTCACAGTTGGTGAGTTTGAGCCCTGCATCGCGCTCTGTGCTGACAGCTCAGAGCCTGGAGCCTGTTTTGGATTCTGTGTCTTCTCTGCCCCTCTTCCACTTGCACTTTGTCTCTCTCTCTCTCTCTCTCTCAAAAATAAATAAATATAAAAAAAATTTTTAATAATAAATATAGTTCATTGCCAAACTGCAATATACTGCTTCTTGCAGCCCCAGATGGAAAGCTGCAATTCAACAGGAATTAGACTCTTTTAGCCAATTATAATTTTGCAAAACAATTTATGTAAGCCATCTTGGAATGCTCTTTTTTGCCATTAGAGACCCACTGCTTTTACCCATCAGCAGAGCACAGTTTGGATTTTCTCCCAATATGTGTCTCCCAAATTGCAATTCTTAAGTCCCCAAATAAATTTTTGTTTGCCTTGCAGCTTCACTGCAAATTTTGTTTGACATTACATGACGTCAGAAGTGGGACCGGAGAGCATCTCATCTCCCTCCTCTGGCTCTCTCATAGATTCAAATGAGGTACTTACAAGGGTCCGTTGTGCCCTGTCATCTCCCCAGTGGTCCCAGTCAGAGTCTGATAAGTCTTCTTGTAATCCAAATTTCCCAGTCTGAGGTTCTGCTTTGAGTGTCCTCTGTTGCCACTTTTGTTCTCAGGACTTCACTTCCTGTCTGTTGCCCTGGTGAGTACTTAGTTCCTCTTGAAAATGCAGTTTGCTTTTTGAGAGATAGGCTGCTGGGCAGCCTTCTTCTGGAAATCCTACTAGTCTTATATATAAGAATTATGGGTCCTCATCCTGCAAATTCCTGTCTCTCTGGACAATGATTACCTGGGATGATTTAAAATTTAATTGGCCAACCTGGGGCTCTTTCAAAATTCCTATGTTAGTTTATATGTGCAATCAATTAGAGAAAGAATAGAAGACTAAATAATCCATATGAGGAATTTGTTTGTGAAAGAGAGAGAGTGAGCAGGGGAGAGGGGCAGAGGAAGAGAGAGAGAGAGAGAGAGAGAGAGAGAGAGAATCAGAAGCAGGTTCCACACTCAGCGAGGAACCTGATGTGGAACTTGATCCCATGACCCTGGGATCATGACCTGAGCTGAAACCAAGAGTCGGGTGCTCAACCGAATGGAGCCACCAAGGTGCCCCATGGGAAGCTTATTTTAATTATCATTTCAAGTCTTCAAAATGTGTTCATGACTCAAAAATTGCTTCCTTCCAGGATACTAATTCTAAACTAAGGTAAATTCTGAATTGTCTCAGAGACTTACTAAACTCGAAGAGTCTTCTGCTGCTCCATCACTTCCTCCATTTGCTCCCCACTGCCTATCTGTCCACCATCCCTCTCTCATTTTCTTGCTGAACTTCCTTTCTATGATTATCTGGAGACTTCTCAGGACCCACCCCTACCTGTAGCATCTTTTATAGTTAAGCCAGGAGATGATATTTTAGGATCCCAGTTCTCTCGTTCTCCTTGGAGTAAAGCTGAACTATGAGCTATTACCAAGGAGTTTCCTAACCCTAGAGAAAACCCTATTGGGTTTGCTAGACAATTCTTGATTGTAGTCCAAATTTATAAGCCAGGATTCTCTGATCTTTATCAGCTCATTCTCATGTCAGTAGATGAAAGACTTGCTAGAGAATGGATGCAAAAAGGAGTATGGACAGATCTTTTATTGGATTTCCCCACAAAAAGGCTGTAGACATGAAAGAAGCCTCAAAATTAGCTAAAAGACTCCACAAAGAGATTCTTGATGGTTTTCCCCATACTATTGACCTGGAAAAAAATCCAAAAAATGTGTCCAAAGATCTGATGAATGGGTTTTGTATGATTTTGAAAGATGTGAGAACATTTTTAAGCAATTATCTGGCATTGAAAAAGTTGACCATCACACCTCCACCTTGTTAAATTGTGCTTTTATTGAAGGTTTGCAAGAGGAACCTGCAACTCAGATTTAAAAATTTTTAATTAATTAATTAATTTTTCAAAACCTGCAACTTAAACCAAACAAAAACAAAAACCACCCCTGCAACTTAACTGGGCTACTATGAAATTCCATGACCTAGTTAATTACTGCTGGGCAGCTCTCCAAAGCTATTCAACAAGATACAAAAAAGAAACCCACACAAGCCCTAAATACTCAAGTATAAGCAACCCAAATTAGGAACATGCAATTACAACAATTGACACACATCTTTTTTCCAAAAAAAAGGAAATATTTTTAAATTTTAACCTGATGAAAAATCTCAAGACGATTTCTTGGTTACTGTCCCTGTGTTCTTTATCTTTTTTTTTTTTTTAAGATTTTTTTTTTTTTTTAATGTTTAGGTAATCTCTACACTCAACGTGGGGCTCAAACTCACAACCCTGACTGAGATCAAGAGTTGCATGCTCCATGGACTGAGTCAGCCAGGTATCCCCTGTCCCTGTGTTCTTTAATAACATAGCTCATACACCCATCTCTCTCCAAGATTCTATCCATGAGAAACTTTGGGCAAAAAAATGCCACTGATAGAGGCCACATCCACTCTGCACCACCTATAAAAATTCTAGTGGATGAAAGAAAGCCTCTGACAAATATTTACCAACATCCATTTTTAAAAATGTTTTTATTTATTTAGTTTTGAAGGAGAGACAGACAGAGCATGAGCGGGGGAGGAGCAGAGAGAGAGGGAGACACAGAATCCAAAGCAGGCTCCAGGCTCTAAGCTGTCAGTACAGAGCCTGATGCGGGGCTCAAACGCACAAACTGTGAGATCATGACCCGAGCTGAAGTCAGACATTTAACCGACTGAGCCACCCAGGTGCCCCTGCCAACATCCATTATATACAGAGGCTGTTCAAGGAATCAAGCCCATAATTGAGGAATATATTAAATAAGGCCAAAAAAAATTTTTTTAAACACACACAAAGCCTAACTCTTCAATATACAAGCCCTTGTAATATCCCCTTCCTTCCTGTACAAAAATCCCATGGAAGAGAATGGAGGTTTGTTCAGAAGTTAAGAGTTATCAACAATATCCTTATTCTTCAGCACCCAGTTGTGCCAAATCTTCATACTCTACTTTCAGTCTTATCTCCAGAAAGCACAACCTTCACTGTCATAGATCTTTGTACCGACCCTGAAAGCCAATACCTGTTTGCCTTTACATGGGAAAATCAACAATTTACCTGGATTGTTATGTCTCAGGGCTATACCAAAAGCCCTACCTATTTTTCTCAAATTCTGAAGGCTGATTTGCTGATGTCATTTTTTTTTTTCAGAATTCTTCCTTTTTGCAATATGTGTATGATCTCCTCCTCTGTTCCCCCTCAGAAGAGACATCCTTGGAAGACACTGTCCATCTCCTCTGAGAATTAGCAAAAAAAAAAAGGACATAAAATGTCAAAAGAGAAACTCCAGAGTTGCAAATTCAAGTTAAATACTGGGGCATCTAATTATTGATCATGGCCTCCATCTAGATCCAGACAGGAGTCAGGGCATTTTACCCTTCCCTTGCCATAGCACAAAAAGCTCACAGGATCGGGGGGACTAGCAGTGTAGTGTAGGAACTGGATTTCACTGTTTTTGTTTTTGTTTTTTTTTGCCATAGCCCAGTGTTTATACTCTTCCTAAAGCTGATCAGACTAAACTTCTCATCTGGTCAAAAAGGCTCAAGATTCCTCATTAAAGACAGCCTTCATGACTTACCTGCACTGGGTCATCTTAATTACAAGTTGCTTTTTTCCTTTTTTTCCACAAAATTATGGGAAATGCCATATGTGTACTTACTCAATGCCATGGGGATCAACATAGGCCCATAGGTTATTAGAGCCAACAATTAGATCTAGTAGCTAAGGGCCTCCCTCCTCATATGAGGCCAACAGCAGCTACTGCCAACTTGCCACAACGCATAAAAGAAAGAGTGATGGGTTCTCTACTTACCATCCACTCAGTAGAAGCTTTGCTTCACTCTCCTCACACTCAGCTCTTATCTACCAGCAGGCTAACCTCCATTGAAGGACTTTTGCTCCCCGCCCCCTCACCATGACCATTGCTTCCTGTAACACCTTAAACCCGGCCACACTTCTTCCTCTGCCAACTGATGAAACCTCTCATGACTGTTTAAAGCTGACTAATCAACTTTTAACCCCTTGGATTGCTTTACAGGAAATTTATCTCAAGAATGCTGAATTAATCTGGCTTACTGACAGATCCTATTTAAAGGATAAAACCGGTCTCTATCTAGATGGTTATGCTATAATATCTAACTGAAACCACTGAAGCTAAACCCATACCAACGGCCACTTCTGTTCAGCAGGCAGAACTCTTTGCCTTAACTAGAGCCTATTTTCTAGGTAAAGATAAAGCTGCTAACATCTATTCCAATAGTACATATGCCTTTGGTGTTGCTCATGATTTTGGTATGCTCTGGAAACAAAGAGGTTTCTTGACTTCTTCTGAACAGAAAATAAAAAATAGTTCTTATGTATTAGATCTATTAAATGGTATCTGGGGTGCTTGGTGGCTCAGCCGGCTGAGTGTCCAACTTCAGCTCAGGTTATAATTTCACAGCTCATGAGTTTGAGCCCCACGTTGGGCTCTGTGCTGACAGCTCACAGGATTCTGTGTCTCCCTCTCTCTCTGCCTCCTCCCCCCAAAATAAATAAACATTACAAATTTTTTAAATGTTATTCAACTACCCAAATTTGGTGATAATTAAAATTTTAGGACACTCTATGGCAAACAGAGAAAAGCAGAGGAAGTCGTTTGCCTGATGCAGTTACTAACTCAGCAGCTTTAAGTCAGCCCTCACCTTTATTTTTTTTTTATTAAAAAAAATTTTTTTTTCAACGTTTATTTATTTTTGGGACAGAGAGAGACAGAGCATGAACAGGGGAGGGGCAGAGAGAGAGGGAGACACAGAATCGGAAACAGGGCCACCAGCCCAGAGCCCAACGCGGGGCTCGAACTCACGGACCGCGAGATCGTGACCTGGCTGAAGACGCTTAACCGACTGCGCCACCCAGGCGCCCCTCAGCCCTCACCTTTAATAAAGGCACCTGCAACTTCCATGTCTCCTGAATTCGCTGACAATCAAAAACGTAAAATAACAGAAGCCCAATAGTTAACTGTTTGGCAAAATAGAAAGAAATGGACAGAACAAGGTTATAAATCTGACCTCAGATAAAATCAATGGATAGATCCTATCAACCCATCCTCCGATTGCCTACAGAGAGATGTCCCACAATATATACATGATTTGACACATTAGAATACTGATAAGATGGTCTCACTGGGAAGACGATACTACTAGAAGCCATCACCAAAAATCATCTCACAGGTATACCCTAGTTGTCAGATTTACCCAAAACAGAATTCTGGAAAGCCTATTCATACTTGTATGGGACATTCCCCTTTGCCTTCTGGACCTTTCATGCTATGGCAAATGGATTTCATCCTGTTGCCTCCCTCCCAAGGATATAAATATATACTAGCAATGATTTATATGTTTTCTCAGTAGGTAGGTTGAGTTCATTTCCATGTTGGAAACCCACCACCAGAGCAGCAGGCAAGACATTGTTAGAAAAGATTATTCCTACCTGGGGAGTTCCCTCTGAACTTCATAGCAATTTGGGATCTCATTTTACTAGCTGAGTAATCCAATCTATCTGCAAAATGTGGCCCATTCTGCAGCATTTCCATTGTGCTTGTCAATCCCAATCTTTAGGATTGATAGAATGTATTAGTGGAACCATTAAATTAGCTAAACTAATAGAGTCTTTTAAACTGCCTTGGCCTAAAGTTCTGCAACTGGTCTTGCTTAACTAGTCCTGGAAAGAACAGATAATCTCTTATTGAATTTACTACTTGCAGGCTTATGAGGTTAGATAAAAGCATGTATCAACTAGTTTTGCTTAAAGGAAATTCCTAAGGTATTGCAAGGAACTTGTTAAAGCTTTAAAGGCTAACACCCAGCTTCTTGGGGTGCCTGGGTGGCTCAGTCAGTTAAGCCTCTGACTTGGGCTCAGGTCATGATCTCACAGTTCATAGGTTGGAGCCACACGTCGGGCTCTGTGCTGACAGCTTGGAGCCTGGAGCCTGCTTGGGATTCTGTGTCTCCCTCTCTCTCTGCCCCTCCCCTGCTAGCACTCTGCCTCTCTCTCTCAAAAATAAATACACATTAAAAATTTTTTTTTAGAAAATAAAGGCTAACTCCCCGCTTCTAGAACAATCTTTACATAGCTTGCCCTGGGGAAACAAAGACATACACCATCATGACCTCCAACCTGGAGATTATGTTCGCTGAAAAAGACACCTTCATAAGGATGCTCTAAGCCCTGATGGAAGGGGACATACCAGGTATTAATTAACCAGTCCTTATGCTGCCAAGCTGAGGAAGCACTGACTCATGGATTCATATTTCTCATTTAGAAAAGGCTCCTCCTCCTAAATGGTCTTCTCTACCTACCAGAGGCAGCCAACTAAGAATTTCCAGAAAACTTAAACTTATTCCAGGTGACGCCTTGAGTCCTGGACTGGAAGCCACCAGCATCTGATGTAAACTGCTTTTGCAAGAGTCAGGACCAGACCAGTGTATCAATCCTTTGTCATAGTTATTACCCACTGTTTAGCTCTTTGATTTCCCTTTACTGCTGAAAGCTCTTTGATTAAGCTATTCTAATTACATTATTGTTTGCCACTTCCCAAAACAAAACAAAACAAAATCCAGAGATGCCAGTTATTGCAATGATATATGAAGACAATTAAGCTGGTTGAAATTCTTAGATTATTGTTCCTTCTAAGAATCCTTGTGATCTTTGCTCTTTCACACAAAGTTGGGATTCTCCACTGGTGGTAAAATCCCTCCTTTGGTTAAAAACCCATTCTACCACTATAGTATCTTCTTACTCTTAAATTGGTGCTGCTATTATCCTCCTTTAGTTTCTTTTCCTTTATTTCATTTAAAGAAATTATTTTCCTGACTTGATGCCTCCTCCCTGTTTTGTCACAGAGGAAAAACAGTCACACAAATATCCCAGAGTTTAGCACAGGCAGGAAATCTTTCTGTTGGATCTGCCACCATCAGGCCACTATAGGCTATGGAGGATACAGTGCCCCTTTGGTCATCCCTGTTTACAACCTCTCTTTTCTCTCCAATGTCACCATAAATCAGACAGCCCCTTTTGACCTTACTTACCATGTTAAAATAGCCTTACCTCCTTCGAAAGGGAAACTCTCCTTGCTTTACCTACCCTAATCCCTGCCCAAGAACTGACCTGGGCAACATCTCCCATGGATAGTCACCCTCCAATCTCGTTCTAAACTTCATCAAGAATTACCTGCCAGGGGTGCCTGGGTGGAACGGTCGGTTAAGCAACTGACTCTTGACCAAGTCATGATCTCACGGTTTGGTTTGTGAGTTTGAGCTCCAGTCCAGCTTCGTGCTGATGGCAAGGAGCCAGCTTGGGATTCTGTCTCTCCTTATCTCTGCCCTCCCCCGCTTGTGCTCTCTTTCTCTTTCTCAAAATAAATAAATAAACTTTAAAAAAAAGATTAAAAAAAGAAAAGAATTATCTGCCACTAGCCCTTGCCTCATAAAAACACACTGGAGCCTGACTAGTTTTCCAACAGACTCTTCTGGCTGTAAGACCCTCTTTTGTACAAGGTTCTTTCAACTACGCTATGATATCAAAAGAAGCATTTATCTGGCTGCTTGAATAAAACAGACCCCTGGTTTTCTCCTGTCTTACCCTCCATACCTACAAATGAGTCTGTTGATAATCAGACTTAAAAAGGAATATTTTGCACTCCCACAGAATATATTTTTGCCCGTGCCTGTAAGTGACAACCTTGGACATTTACCTGCCTAGACAGTCAGAAAAGAACGGGACAATATCTCCTAGGTTATTCAATTTCTCCCTTCACTATACTTCAATTGGTCACAGGGATCTTTCCTGCCCTAAACACTTACCATAGAAACAAGAGAGTTCTATCCATTATAAATGACTACCCAGATGACAACTCCTCCAAATAGGAAGACAATGGCTACACACATTCTCAGGACTGTGACCTCCCACAGGGTACAACCCTAATGAAAGAATGGATTTGGGGATCCATTTTGGGATCCTTTTTTGGAATCCTTTTTCCTGGTGGGATCTGCTGCAAATGAGGCCATGGTTAAGAATCTGCCCTAGGCTGTTAATAGAATAACCAGATCTGGCAGGGTGGGGGGTGCTGGGTGGCTCAGTTGGTTAAGCATCCGACTCTGGATCTCAGCTCACGTCTTGATCTAGGGTTGTGACCCCGCTGGGCTTGGAGCCTACTTTAAAAAGAAAAAAAAAAAAAAAAGAATAGCCTGATCCACTGCTAGGGCCATTAGAGCTCAGTGGTCTCTAGATTCCCTTGCCTGAGTTGTACAAGACAACAGAAGAGATTTGGATTACTTCCTGGCTGTTGACTGAGTCTGTGCCATCGCTAATACTTCCTGCTGCGCAACTAGATTAACACCTCATAGCAGGCTGAATTGGAAACTTAAACTGGCCATCATTAAAAGGAGTTTCTTTCAGCCCTCTAACTCAGTTTAATTTTAAGTTTTCAGACCTTTTCAGTTGACTCCCCACAGGACTCCCCTTCTAAGATCTGGATTACAAATAATCATACTTATTATTGTTCTTATGTGTTCCTTTTTAATTATAATTACATTACTGATGCTTTGTATGTCTCACTGTTGTTTGACCATCTAAAATGTCAAAATTATGGACACACTAAGGCTTAAAATAAAATGATCAACCATGGCTATCCATTGGCAACCCCTGAAGACAAGTCAACTATCAACTTCATGGACTTTTAAGATGAGGACAATGCCTAAGACTTGCTTCCTGAAAACCTCTTTGTTGCTGTGACTGTATGGTCTTAGTGACATTCTTTATAACATTTCATTTTCCCTCCTCTGTGGGACATGACCTTCTAGGAATAAACCTTCCTAGATAGGTAGACAACAGATGATCCAATGGTTGATCATTAATGCTTTCCAAGGAAAGATCTTGGTCAAAAGGGGAAAACATGAAAAGAAAAAATTGAAATGGAATCACTGCTGTCAGGAAAAATGGAGCCAGAAGGCCATTAGGGAAGTGGGGCTTATGCAAGTCCACCTCTGCAGGGAACATGAACTTTAAGTATAGTTCACTGCCCAACTGCAACATCCTGGCTTCCTGCAGTCCCAGAAAGCAAGCTGGAAATTTAACAGAAATTAGACTGTTTTAGCTAATCATTGTAAGTTACATCATATGTAAGTCTTCTTGGAATCCCTCCTCTACACCCCCCCCGGTTTTTTTTTTTTTTTTTTGCCTTTAAAGACCCTCTGCTTTTCCCCCCGTCAGTGGAGCACTATTTGGTTTTCCTCCCAAATCTAAGTCTTCCAAATTGCATTTCCTAGGACTGCAAAAAAAATTTGCCGCCTCGATGCAAATTTTGTTTGACACATCTCAGACACAGGCTCATTTAATTTTATTCTGGAGTTGCAGGATACAAGGTTTAAATTTTTCTCTTTTCAAATCCCTCATGGTTTGCTCTAGACACAATCGGGAATGAGATTCCAGATAAAAGGTTTTCGGGGCTCTCTTCCGGCTTCCAGCCCTCATCTCGAATAGGTTTCCTTGAGGGAAACTTCGGCCCTGAGGACGAAAGAGGGTGCAGGGATGCTTTGGTAGACTTCCCCAGGGAGTAGGGTGCGGCGCGAGTCAGGTTACAGCTCTGCAAAGAATGCAGATTAAGTTGTTAGCCTAGCCTCGGGCAATTGAATCTGGGTGTGTCGCCATGGAGATGGGGGCCGGCCTGCGTGTTCGGCTGCTATTGGCTGGGGACTCCAGGCTGGGATATAAGCCAGCTGCGAGTAACAGTACACTCACTGTATACACCGCACCCGCCGAGGACAGCTCAGCGCAGGGCGGCGCAGCTCAGCAGACCGGATCCGAGCGGAGAAGGGCGGGCTCCTCGAGAGGGCGGCGGTGGCACCATGGAGAACGGGTGAGACGAGCACCAGGCCTGGGGAACCCGGGAAGGGGAATGGCTGTCACTGAGACCTGGAAGCCCGGCACCTGGGCCCCGAGAGGGCCAGGAGAGAGAGCGAATGCTCTGGAGATGTAGAGACCCCTGGCGGGGGAGCCCGTGTCGCGGCAGGGCGGCAGAGCAGTGAGGCGGCCAGCGACAGCCGGGGCGCACGCGGGAATCGGGTAGTGATGGCCCCACCGGAGCAGGAAGGGGACACGGTGTGGTACCGTGCACTCTACTTGGGAAAGGGGGCGGGTGTGTTTATGTGCGTGTGCGCCGGCACTGAGGTGCAAGTTGTAGGGGAAGCGTACTCTCTCTCCCCCAGCCACCCCGACCGGCATACCGGGAAGAGGTCAACCCACCCCTTGTGCTTTTCACTCCCTTTGCAGAGTCTAGGTAAAGCTGCGAGGTTCTTTTGGTGCCCGTATCTGGAGTTCCTCCTTCAGAGGAGAGATGTCTGAAGTTCTCTCAACACCTTTCTTCCCACCAAATTGGAGATCCAGTTAAAATAAGTTGGGGACTGGGAGGCTGTCTGTGATTCTTGATCTCAGAGTATGTGACTCTTGATCTTAGAGTCGTGAGTTCAAGCCTCACGTTGGGCGTGGAGCCTACTTACAATCTAAAAGAAAAATTTATTTTTTTTATTTAGGAAAAAATTTTTAATGTTTATTTTTGAGAGAAACGTAACGTGAGCGGGGGAGGGGCAGAAAGAGGGAGACACAGAATCCGAAGCAGGCTCCAGGATCGGAGCTCAGAGCTATCAGCACAGAGCCCCACGCGGAGGAGGGGCAGAGAGAGGGAGCCACAGACTCCCAAGCAGGCTCCAGGCTCTGAGCTGTCAGCACAGAGACCAACACAGGGCTCGAACTCATGAACCGCGAGATCATGACCTGTGCGGAAGTCCCACGCTTAACCGACTGAGCCACCCAGGTGCCCCTAAAAGAAAAGTTTTAGGGGCACCTGGATGGCTCGGTTGGGTGTCCGACTTCGGCTGAGGTCATGATCTCACAGTTCGTAGGTTGGAGCCACACGTCGGGATCTGTGCTGACAGCTCAGAGCCTGGAGCCTGCTTTGGATTCTGTGTCTCCTCTTTCTCTGCCCCTTCCCTGCTCACGCTCTGTCTCTCTCTCTTTCAAAAATAAATAAGCATTAAAAAAAAAATTAAAAAAAAAAGAAAAAACATTTTAAATAAGTTGGGGATGAAGTCTCCAAGGAGAGAAGGAAATCCTTATTAATTGGACCGAACAATAGACTCTGCCCTTTCCTCCTACCTCCCACCTCTGAAAATTCTTCTGTCTGCTTTGGCCCCAGAAATCCGAGTCCAAGTCACCAGAATCAGGGACCACAGTGGCTTTTGGATGCACAGGGATCCAGGGTGTTCTTGGGGAACTGATGGCCCATTGAAGAAGTCCTATAAGTCGTTGCTAGATATGCTAGGTGGCCAGGGCTTCATACTTCTTTCATTTTTTTTTTTTTCACCTCTTGGGGATGCTATTTGATTAACTTTTAATCATTTCATTGCTTCTCTCTCCACCATCCTGTGGCTCCATCTCCCCTGTCCCTTACCCAGCTACTTCCCTGAGGGTAGCCTGTTGTAGAGTCATCTGGTTTCAAAGGCTCTGCTTTTGAAGAGAAGGATTTCCTTTGGAGGCTTGGTTAGCTGTGTTCAGCTCTGTCATACCTCAGTTCCACTTGTCCCCCACTTCAACATTTCATTTTTCCAGATAGGGGTTTGAGAATTGGACTGGTATTGTGAGAAAAATTCTGGGTTGGTTCTTGGGGATGTATGGGCACGGTAAGTGTATGTGGTTAAGATGTATGGGTATGGCAAGTGTATGTGGTTAGGTCTCTGAAGGGCTCAGAACCTTGGTGAAGAGAAGGGAGATGGGAGACGGCAGGGAGGAGAACAAAGGCAGGGAGGAAGATTCAAGTGCTTTGGACTCAAACCCTGACATAATGGAGTCTTAACTGGTAAGGTTTTGGAACTTACTGATAAGTTTTTAATTAATTTTAAAACTGTACCTATAAGACAGGTGGGGTCAAGACAGGTGCTGCCAATTACTTCCTTTTTACCCGAGGAAAGAATTTGAAACACATTTATTTGCTTAAAAAGGCAGAATTGAGACTAGAACCCAGGTTGAGTTCTGCCTTCCTCTTTTTTAAAAAAAAATTTTTTTTTTTCAACATTTATTTATTTTTGGGACAGAGAGAGACAGAGCATGAACGGGGGAGGGGCAGAGAGAGAGGGAGACACAGAATCGGAAATAGGCTCCAGGCTCCGAGCCATCAGCCCAGAGCCTGACGCGGGGCTCGAACTCAGGACCGCGAGATCGTGACCTGGCTGAAGTCGGACGCTCAACCGACTGCGCCACCCAGGCGCCCCTTATTTTATTTATTTTTTTTTTTAGAGTTCTGCCTTCCTCTTGACCAGAAATAACTAAGCCTGGTTTTTGAATGAGAATTACCTAGGACACTATTGTGGATCCCCAGAATTATGGATCTCTAGGGTTGGGCTCCAGAATTTGTATTTTCTTTCTTTCTTTAAAAAAAATTTTTTTTTAATGTTTATTTTTGACAGAGAGAGAGACAGAGACAGAACATGAGTGGGGGAGGGACAGAGAGTGAGGGAGACACAGAATCTGAAACAGGCTCCAGGCTCTGAGCTGTCAGCATAGAGCCCAACGGGGGCTGGAACTCACAGACCATGAGATCATGACATGAGCCGAAGTCGGATGCTCAACCGACTGAGCCACCCGGGCGCCCCTAGAATTTGTATTTTCAAGCAGATGCTGAAATAGTTCTGTTTCAGCCACTGACCACCAAAGTTGTGGACTACTCCATCTGCTTTTTTGTGCTTGTCTAGTCACTGATCTTGAATTACTGCTTGCAATTTCATTTGACAGGGATCTGTATTTTATTGGTCTGGGTATCCCAGAATAGGTATCTGGGGGAACTAACTGGCACATAGATTTCTACTCTGGAGTGTTCCCATTGCCTTTTTTTTTTTTTTTTTTTTTTTTTTGGTCAACCAATAAAAGTGTCTGAGGGAGGAATTGGAGGGCAAGGGTCCAAAAGGAAATTGGGTTTATCCCTACCCTCAGGGTAGTGTTAATTACATTTTGAGTGTCCTTACTGATAAGTAGGGTAGAAGGATTATATTGGGTTTGTCACTGCCCTAAGGAAGGTCTTAATACCATTTTGAATATACTCTTTAGCCTTCATCCTCAAATCCAGCCCTTTTACTTCTTTGATTCCATTATTTCCCTGTACTTCTATGTAGACTTATCATCCCTTCCTCTCTAAATCTTTGTCATAAAGAGAGATAATTAAACCTGCTAGTGGTAGCAAAACTGAAGTTGGGGTTGGGGGTGGAAACATAGGCACCATTAACTTTTGCCAGGCTATAGAATGAGGAGGGACTTTCCCATCAGACTTTCAGTGGGTCTGATTCAGAAAGGGGGTCTGATTCAGAAAGAGGAGTGGGTGGGTGGATGAGCTTAGTGTGGACCCTGCTGAGAGAGGATCCTCCCTTCTGGAGCAGCTCTTTGGCCCCTTCTGTGTCCCTTCCCACCCCAGCACTCCTAGCAGCCTTTCTGCACTGAAGGTCATTAGTCTATGATGCCCTTGGGAGGGGAGCAAAACTTAACTTTCATTTTCCTTTTTCCTAGATTTACATATGAAGATTATCAGAACACTGCAAAATGGCTTCTGTGCCGCACCAAGCACCGACCTCAAGTGGCAGTGATCTGTGGTTCTGGGTTAGGAAATCTGGTCAATAAATTAACTGAGGCCGAGAGCTTTGACTACAGTGAGATACCAAACTTTTCCCAAAGTACAGGTACTGGCAAAGGGGAGTGAGGGATTGAACTGAGGGATACTGATGGGATTCTGATGAGAAGGTCTGCTTTCACCAGGCCTGCACCTGATTATCCTGTATAGCATTTGACTAAAGACAACTTGTTTAAGAGAGGGAAAAAGACCACTATGAATCAGAATGACTTTAGAAGGAAACTCCCCCAGTAGAAATTTCATAATAGATTGGGCATGTGTGTGGCAGTGATACCATATGATGACATATTTCCTATGCTGTAATGATCCAGAGCCCCTTAAAGCTTTACAGCACCTCACTCACACTCTCCTCCCCCATCCATACCAGGGTACCCACCACTTGCACATATCCCTCCCATTTCTTTCAGTCTGCAGGTTAAATGGACAAAGTAGTGCCTATAACTTCCCGGGACAAAGTCAGGTGACCCCTGTCCTATGTCTTCCTGCCATTCCCAATCTCCCCAGCTCTAGCTCTTGTCCCAGGATAAGGCACTCACTGGTGCGCAGCAACAAATGAACACTGCCATGTTCTTGCAGACAAAATACACAGATAACACATGAACACACAAGACCTGATTCATACTGACCCTTTGAAGGAGGGGAGGAAGCAGGTGTTACCTGTGCACTGTGGAGCAATAATGGATCTGAGGGTAGCATATCCAGCATCCTAATAGCTGCCAGAAAACTCTAAAGCTGTGGTTTAGAAAAGGGCCAAGTGCGGGGTACCTGGCTGGCTCAGTGGGTAAAGCATGCAACTCTTTGTCTCAGGTCATGAGTTCAAGTCCCATTTTGGGGGTAGCCTTTATTAAAAAAAAAAAAAAGGGGAAAGGCCATGCCTTAAACTTCATGAGTAAGGAAAATAACAATTCAGGGTGACACCCGAATCCTCCCAGCTAATGTGAGATGAATTTTTGAGCAAGTAAAGGTTGCCCCTAATGTGACTCACCTACTTTGTGAGATGCTTGAGAGTCACGATCTGTCCATCCCCTTTTAATACTGAAAAAGTAGACTGGTATGAAAGAAAAATGAGGTTCAGAAGGTGCTTATTTCCTATAAGTGATAAGTTGGATTAACCCTGAGGGTTTATGGGTCCACTGTGGGCAACTCCTGGAGTGGCCCTGCACTTTCCTTCACTACTCTCCACTTCCCTTCACTATTAGCCATGTTGGCTGAATCTTTTTTTTATATATAATTTTTTTAATGTTTATTATTTTTGAGAGAGAGAGACAAAGCACAAGTGGGGGAAGGGCAGTGAGAGGGGGAGACCCAGAATCCCCAGCAAGCTCCAGGCTCTGAGCTGTCAGCACAGAGTCCTTGTGGGGCTTGAGCCCACAAACTGAGATCATATCCTGAGCCGAAGTCGGGCTTAACCCCGCTTAACTCCCCACTTAACTGAGACCCCCCCAGGCATCCCCTTCTTTTTTTTTTTTTAAGTTATTTTGAGAGAGCAGGGGAGGGGTAGAGAGGGAGAGAGACTCTCAAGGGGGCACTGATACACTCAGCGAGGAGCCTGACTCAGGGCTGGATCCCAGGACCTGTGACATCATGAGCTGAGCCAAAATCAAGAGTCAGATGCCTAACTCACTGAGCCACCCAGGCACCTCTGCCGCTGCCCCCCACCCCTCTCTTGTTGGCTAAATCTTCTAAATTTACTGACATTTTCTAATGGCCTGTGAAACT
Source organism: Herpailurus yagouaroundi (assembly GCF_014898765.1). Lineage (NCBI taxonomy): Eukaryota > Metazoa > Chordata > Mammalia > Carnivora > Felidae > Herpailurus > Herpailurus yagouaroundi. The sequence continues at coordinate 639,222 of NW_024412396.1, forward strand.
GTTTTCATCTATGATTCATGAACATTAGGTTAACAACCTTAGCCAGTTCTCTGGAAAAAAAGGGTGGGACGGACCAAGTAAATTAAGGACAAGGGTAGTTTATTTGGTTTACTTAATAATTCTCAGATAACTAACTTCCCATGATTTATTAATTTTATAAATTTCTACCTTCTGTCCTCTTTTCCCCAGAGAGTTAAGACTTTGCACATATATTTTTTCAAACCCGTTGGAGCAAGATTGGAAGACCAAAGAAGGGACGTGGGGGTGGGGGTGGGTAAAGAAATATTAAAACGAGAGGGAGGGCAAAGGGCAAAAAGTTTTCTAAGGGAAAGGGCAATGACATTGACCCCACCTGCCACTCCTTCCCACTGAGAAGGGCACTGCAGTAAGTGATTAGTGGATTAATTTTTAAACTTTATTAGCCTCTTTTTTATACTCAGGTTTTCCTAACTCTGCCACCTCTGCTCTATTACTGGAATTTTTTTAATAAGCTCTTTTGTCTCTGACTCTCCCTGAACTCTTCCTCTTGATTTTGGTCCCTCTCTCTCGGACCACCCATTCCCTAGGGGATAGGTTGGCTGCCTCCATTAGAGGAGAAATGCCAGATAAGGGAAATGGTAATAATGGTTATTATGTCTGTGTGGGGAGTTATTTTTGCATTCCCACACCCCTGCAGGGCCCATTTGGGGTATGTATTACCACAGGACTGTTTTGTGGGTCATAATGGAGAAGCCTTGTAGGGGTCCAAACTCAGCCCCTCCTCCTGTTGTTCAGTAACCTCTTCAGGACCCTCATATACTATGAACTCCCTTTCAAGAGTGAGGAGGCACATGGTTTAGTTAGGGTAATAAATATGGAGACATATTTGGAGAATTTTAAAATTTTTGGAAAAGTCTATAAGGACTGCATTTGCTACATTTATTATTCCCCACTTTTTCTTTTCTTTCTTTCTTTCTTTTTTTTTTTTTTTTGCTCACTTTTATTCTCTTACAATATGGCTTTCTCATTCTTTTGAAGTTTCTTAAAAAAAAAAAAAAAAACCTTTCCCTAAGGCACCTGGGTAGTTCAGTTGAGCCAACTTGATATTGGCTCAGGTCATGATCCCAGGGTTGTGGGATCGACCCCCGTGTCAGGCTCCATTCTTAGCATGGAGAATCTTTAGTTTAAGCTTAAGAGAATTTTCGCTTAAGATTCTCTCTCTCCCTCTGTTCCCCTCCCCCACTCACACACTTTCTCTCTGTAAAAACAATTAAGGAGTGCCTGGGTGGCTCAGTTGGTTAAGCATCTGACTTCAGCTTAGGTCATGATCTCACAGTTTGTGAGTTCGAGCCCCGCATTGGGCTTGGCACTGATAGCTCCAATCCTGGAGCCTGCTTCAGAGTCTGTGTCTCCTCTCTCTACCCTTCCCCTGCTATGCTCTCTCTCTCTCTCAAAAATAAACATTAAAAAAATAATAAAATAAAATAACAAAAAATCCTTCTTTTGATATGTGGTTCACATTGAGCATCCTTATCCCTTAGCTCTAATCTCATGATGTACTTATATACTCATTTGTAAGCTTATGATTTGTTCCTGTCTCCACCAGACTTCAGCTTTCTGAAAGTGGAGTTAGTAATGTCATCCTTTGCTTAATTATACCCTCTCATGTTGAGCACCATGAGTTGGCTTGTACTAGGTGCTCAGTGGATATGTGTTGTATGAAAACATCATCCTGTTCTTCTTTCTTTCTATTTTGTACACAGTGCCAGGTCATGTTGGTCGACTGGTGTTTGGGTTCCTGAATGGCAGAGCCTGTGTGATGATGCAGGGCAGGTTCCACATGTATGAAGGCTACCCACTCTCAAAGGTAATTCAGGGGCATAAGCCTGGTCCGGAAGAAGGGGGAGAGAGTTCTCAGTCTCATTTTATGACCTATCTACCTGGGCTAGGTTGACTTGGGTCCCCTCCTTTCTCTTTCGTGGTGTGTATCATGCATGTCTGTGGGTAGATTGGTGACATTTTAAAGAACTCTTTCTGATCTTTTATGTTTTGTTTGTAAGGTGACATTCCCAGTGAGGGTTTTCTGCCTTCTGGGTGTGGACACCCTAGTGGTCACCAATGCAGCTGGAGGACTCAACCCCAAATTTGAGGTTGGAGATATCATGCTGATCCGCGACCACATCAACCTACCTGGTTTCTGTGGTTTGAACCCTCTCAGAGGGCCCAATGAGGATAGGTATGTATCTTGCAATTTTTTTTTTTCAATAGCTGGGTACAGTTTAAGGACTTGTCTGGGGGTCAGAACTCATTATGTTCCAGTAATCTGAGATTCCAACCTGTGCCCTAGGTTCGGAGTTCGTTTCCCTGCCATGTCTGATGCCTATGACCGGGATATGAGACAGAAGGCTCACAGTGTCTGGAAACAAATGGGGGAGCAGAGAGAGCTTCAGGAAGGCACCTATGTGATGTTGGCAGGCCCCTCCTTTGAGACTGTGGCTGAGTGTCGGCTGCTGCAGAAGCTGGGGGCAGATGCTGTTGGTGAGAAGGGGAACTGACTGGAGGCTTGAACAGGGAGGGATCTGGTAAAATAGGGATGGAAAGGTGTAAGATTGTAGACCTAGACTGTTAAGTGAGAGATCTGACTTAAGGGAAGATTGAGTTAAACTGACTTTAAAGGTGTTGGGGTTTGGTGTGTTGTAGCATTAAACCTCCCTACCCAGCACCTAGGGCTTTAACAGCTATAATGCTAACGACCCATCCGTGATTTGATGTTTCTGAAGATTGTTCTAAAAATATAGCCGCTTTCTGTACCTCTGGCTGGAAGATGGAACCACATCATTAGAACTGACTTCAAAATGACCACAAACAGAAATAAAGCATTGCAGTGGTAATACTTATAAGAAATGTGTAAGGTCCTCTGAGGCCCCACTCTTTTAAGCAATACAGAATAACCTAAGTTAGACAAGAAATCAGCTGTTTCTTTGGATGTTTTTTTGAGATGTTGAATTGTCAATGAGGTAATGAATGGGGATGAGGGCAGAGGGTAAAGAAAAGAGTCATTTGAGGGTCCTGACAGTTGTTTTCCCTCTCTCTCCTCATCAGGCATGAGCACAGTACCAGAAGTTATAGTTGCAAGGCACTGTGGACTTCGAGTCTTTGGCTTCTCCCTCATCACTAACAAAGTCATCCAGGATTATGAAACCAAGGAGAAGGCCAATCATGAGGAAGTATTAGAGTCCGGGAAAAAAGCTGCACAGAAATTGGAACAGTTCGTATCTATTCTTATGGCTAGTATTCCACTGCCTGGTAAAGGCAATTAACCAGCCCTGGAGTGGTCTGGCCTCTCCCTAATAGGATCCAAGTAGCTACTACCTACTTTGGCCCCTTGCTGGGGTTATGTGCCTCTGCCCTTAAGTAGTAGGAGAAAGGAGAGGAAGATCCACCATTTCTCCCACCAGACCCTTCTGTGCTGGCTCCTCTTTTGCTCAGTTGTCTCAACAGTTTCCACCCCTGTTCTTCCTCAAGAGCTGGGGCCCAAGCCCTATCACACAGCCATGTATATGCCCTAGGTGTGATTTGGGCTGTTGAACTTGGCACAGGTACCTACTGCTATCTTTCTGAGATAAGATGATTTCACATTCCTGAAGACTCAGTCTGCCTCGCACAAGTCCAATACCTCTTGGACTCGAATACTATTCATATTTTGAGAATAAAAAAGATGAAATTAATGTTTAGTGCATTTTGGGATAAGGCTTGGAGCACAGGCCAAGTTTGGCATGAAAGACTGAGATCACATGTCCAGTGTGACTATCTGCTTCTGAGACGAGCCACTAAAAACTGAGATGAGGTGGTGTGTAAATGCAGGAAAGGATGAAGGAAAGCCAAAGATGAGAGATAAAGATGTCAGAAGATGAAGAAGGAAGAGCTAACACCTGGCACAAGACGGCAGCTTTCCTCAGACCAGTCTTGCCTCTGACCTTAGCCTTCTGATTGTGCTGCTCCCTGTCTATGCCCTCATGAATATCTGAACCGTCTCACTGGTCTCACTGTTCCACAGTGGCTACTTCTTAAGCCCTAACTGTTTCCTGTTGTTTTCTTTCTCCTCTCTACCCTAACTTCTGCCATAATTAAGGACAACCCAACATTCCTTCTCTGCATTCTGACAATGCTGTAGCGAATACTGAATACTAGAATACTACCTCTTTCTCTGCCAGCAGCCACTCCATGAAGATTAGAGTCCTGCCAGCCCCAGGCAAACCTGTGAAGTTGACTCATACTTCACTTCTTAGAGCACTTCCTTTCCTTCCCTCCTCATTTCCTTTCTGGGTTCTAGTCTTTTGACTTTTGCTCAGTCAGAACCTCCCTGTCACACAGCATCTAGGTGTTGCCCTTTGTTGGTTCACTGCACTATTTTTCACTTACCAGTTTGCATTCAGCTGACTGGATGGCATGTTTCAAAACCACACTACCGTCCCAGGCCTCTTTACCTTTTGATAAAAGATCTAGCTGGATGAGCCTCTAATAGTAATGGCATTTCAATAGAAATTTACGATAGAAAGCTTTTAAAACCTCTTTTAAATCCTTTGGTAACTAACCAACTTACCTGAGCCCAACACAAAAAGCATTCTGGAGTGGCCCTGTCACCACCCCCACCAGCTCTAAAACCCTACCTGGACCTTGAGACAATCTGCTAGCATCTGCCATTTGTCCATAAGCAAGCTGGTTTAGAGGGAAGTACTGTGTGTCCTTTAGATATATATGCAACTTGTTCATCTAATGAGATGGTTTATAAACATTTCTTTTAATCAAGTTATTGAATTACCTCTATAACACTCAGCTAAGAATGTTAAATTGAGAATATAACAAAGGTTCTCTTTAACTGCCCTTTAATCTTAAGAGATATATTTGTGAAACCATTAACTGTCACTATAAGACAGTATAGAATATTCTACACATTACATACAATGGGAACCCAAAGGATAGACCAGTTGTATACACTGGACCTTGAGAATTGGGTTTGGTAAGGGAAGTTTCATAGAAAACTTTTGAGTTCAGTCCTAAAGGACAGAAGGCAGGAAAAGGATTTCACACCAGGTGAGTGAAAGCACAGAGCTATAAAATGTAGTCATGTTCCGTGGGTCATTATCACAACAGGTGTGATTAGAACAGAGGACATGCAGGGCTCTAATGAGACATGGGCAAATACTTGGAAGTTACAAGAGAGTGCATGTGGTGCTCAGCTTTCTCACCCTGATCTGGCTCTTGGTGAGATGAGCTCAGGAATGAGAATGGTGCCATCTGAAAAACATGTCCCAGAGAGACTCAGGTGGAATATTTAAGCACATCTTTGGTGTTTAGACTTAGTAGATGGGTTTGCCCATTTACCCTGTAAAGGGCATCATAAATTTTGTGACAGAATACTAGATTCAAGAAGAATATTCATTTGTTGTCCTCATGCAAGAGTCTAATTTTTTAGTTCTAAGTATGAAGAATAAGGTTTACTGACTTTACAGAAGTGTTTATTATTATACTCATGTTAGGACATTGAATATCCTGTAGTAACAAAATTGTACATTCTTTATAGGAAAACTAAGATATGACAAGGAAAGTAGCTACAGGCAAGTACTATTTAATTATAGGTACTGAGTATCCTAAATGCACTGGAATACTAGGTTCAAGGGCATATGGGCTGGAGAAAGAAAACACAAACACATTGTCTTTGATTTCTTTTTTAAAGTTTATTTTGAGAGAGAGAGAGCACAAACGGGGGGCAGGGGGGGAGGGCAGAGAGAAGGGGGAAATCCCAAGCAGGCTTCTTACCATCAGCACAGAGCCAGGTCAGGTGTGGGACTTAAACTCATGAACTTGAGATTATGACCTGAGCCGAGATCAAGAGTAGGATGCTTAATTGACTGAGCCACCCAGGCACCCCTTTAATTTCTATTTTGAAGGCTTATTTAATGAGATAATTTACATACAATAAAATTCACACATTTAAAGTGTGCAGCTCAATGGCTTTTAGTATTTTCACACATAAGTGCAATCATCCCCACAGTCCATTTTGGAACATTTTCATCAACTCAAAAGAAAACCTTGTACCTTTTAGTTATTCTGCTCCCAACCCTCCTGAAAACCACTAATCTACTCTCTGCTCTGTAAGATAGAACTATTTTGGGCCTTCATATGAAGGGAATTGTAAATAGGATCATATGGACTTTAACTGGCTTCTTTCTCTTAGTATAATGTTTTCAAGGTTCATCCAAGTTGTAGCATGTATCAGTACTTCATTTATTTTCATAATTGAGTACTATTCCATTGTATGGATACACTACATTTTGCTTATCAAGCGTCTTCAAAGTGCCAACCAACTCAACCAAAATGAATTTACCAGTTTAGATGAGCAAGAAAATAAAAGCAAAAGTCAAGGGAGATGGGTCTGGGAGGAGGACCCAGAAAAGGGTAGTTCTTGAAAACAACTGGTGATGACACTATTGCTCTCTAGAGGGGCCTACAAAATGGACATTTTCCTGCATCTCAGGATAGGTGGCAAAAAACACACACACTTCAAGTTAGGGCTTTCTACCCTGGCCCTGTCATGGTCATCTTTATCAATACCAATAATGTTTATTAATCATATACATTGCATACAACATTGTCTTAAAGCCATAAAATAAACTGCTAATAAGACAAAGAGCTTCCAATCTGAGGGGGAGACAGGATATATGCATTAAAAGCTGAATTAGTTGTGCCTTCTATGCCTACTTTTAGTCTTTTCCTATGTTATATTAACATTTGGAAAATTTTTGAAAAAGGAATAATGTGTGAGAAGTAGCACATGCTAAGTGCCAATGATAAAATATGCTATGGGTATTCAAAGTGAACCAACCTGGGATGGGGAGTAGGAAGGACCGGTGAGACTGAGTTAGACCTTACAGAAAACATTGGTGAAGAGGACATGGCAGAAGTTACTGCATGCAGGCAAATTCGAGAATGTTTGATCATTGAACAGAACAAAATGGTGAAATTAAAGACATTGTGAAAAGGAGCACTGGGAAATAAGGTGGACAAGGCTAGATTGTTCGGGGGTCTCTTTTCAGGCTGAGGAGTAAGAACCTTCTCTAGGCAGTATGACAAGCCATTTAAGGCTTTTTAAGTAGGAATTGATGGGTGAAAATCCTGTTACTATTTTGATGGATTGAAGCCTAACGAGAAGCAGAAAGAGTTGTTCTGATGGTAGAAATACTTTCACCCCAAACTAGCCGTATAGAATAACAGAACCGGTGGTGTTTAGAATTTTTTAATCAGGTTGGAGGCTTTTGCAGTATTTAAAAGAATATGCTGTTATAAAGCAAAATGTAAAGGCAAAAGCGCAAGCAATTTGGAAATGAAAAATACATACACTTAAGTCAAATTAGTAGTTTTCTCCTTTTTCAGATTAAAATTTTGAACACATACTTAAAAACTTACTCAACATAAAATGTGTAAAGTTTTACCTCCATCCTGTCCTTCATCTGCCTTTCCTTCCCCACCCCACTGGTAATGACTTAATAGTTTCTCACACATTCTTCCAGTATCTATAAAAATATTAACAAATACAAATACACGTTATTTTTTTCTCTTCCTCTTATTGTCCACAGAAGTTAATACATTATATGTGTTGTTCTGCATCATGCTATTTTCTTTAATGTCTTAGAGATGTTTTTGCATCATAATTAGTGTGTTTTCTTATTGACTTAGGTAAGTGCTCTCAAGGACACATGTCTATCACCTCAACATTTTTAGAAACAAAGGAAGAATATGGCTTTAATGTTTTTTGCTTTTAGCCAATTCCCAGTCCATTTGTTGGTTGCCTTTAGGAATAGAGACAAAGAGGGGTACCTGTGTGGCTCAGTAGTTGGTTGAGTGTCCAATTCTTAATTTCAACTCAGGTCATGATCTCTGGGTTTGTGAGACAGAGCCCCACACTGGACTCTGAGCTGAGTGTGGAGCCTGCTTAAGAACCTCTCTCTTCTCCCGCCTCTTTCTACCCCTCCTCCCCACTCTCTTTCTCTGTCTCTCTCTCTTTCTTCCCCTCCCCCATAAATAAGTAAATAAGTAAGTAAGTAAGTAAATAAATAAATAAATAAATAAAAGTGTATGGTAGGGATAGACGTTAGGACTTAAAAGAAAATAAAGGAATAGAGATAATACCATTGCTGGACATTAGGACTTTGAAAAAATAAAGGAATAGAGACAAAGAGATAATACCACTGCTGTCCCTTTAAAAGAAGAAGGTGGGAGAGACCACAGTTGTTCTTCCTCTGCTGTGCCCTCTGGTCTAAATCTGATTTGGCTTAGATTTGCATTCATTTTTCCTTTGTAAACATGCATCTGCTTTTCATAACTACTTTGTGTTTCTAAAGGACATCTTTTGAACAAACACTGGCTCTCTGCCTGGTTTTTCTGTTATTGTAAACTTGGACTTTAATGAAAATGGAAAATTTCCAGTCCGTAATCTTTTTTGTCAGAATTTAGGTTTGGAAGAAATCAGATCTGATATTGCTTGGAGTGAATCCTTAGTCTCTGGTTTTCAGGTCAAAACCCTCTACTCTTCTATTTGTTTTTCATTTTCACTTCCGTTCTGAGTTTTTTCATTTTAGGAAATTTATGATCTCTCTTGCCAATCTCTCTTTTTTTCTTGTTTTCTTTCTTTTCTCTCTGTTATTTGTGTTTTTTTTTTTTTTTAATGTTTATTTTTGAGAGAGAGAGAGCTTGAGCAGGGTGGGAGGGGTAGAGAGAGAGGGACACACAATCTGTAGCAGGCTCCAGGCTCAGAGCTCTGGGCTGACAGCCCAGAGGCCCTTAACTCACAAACCCTGAGATCATGACCTGAGCCAAAGTCGGACACTTAAGCAACTGAGACACTCAGGCACCCCTCATATTTTTTAAAATGCCATTTTGCTTGTTGGCTATTTGATTTTTGGCCTTAGTCTTCCTTTTTCCTATTTTATTTGGAACTATTTCTACCTGAGCTCCTGCTATAAAAGATTAGTAGGAATATAGTACTACACTATGTGTAGCCTGATCTGCTCTAGTTCTATCAATGCAAACCATCAAAGGTTGCCTAAGGTCAATTCCAGCTCTCAATATCTCACTGCTCCCCTCCCCCCAATCATAATATACAGTTACCATCATTGTTAGTATCCCACTCAGTCCATCAAACAAAGTATGAAAACAATTTGATTGCTGTCAGGGGATAAAGTCGATACTTGGCACAGTGTTGTTAATATACTTGTTTTGGAGTGGAAATGTTCTCACTCTGGACCCATGGATAGGATGTAAGGGAGCCTGTGAAGCTCCTGAAATGCAAAATTATGTGACTTTCTGAATTTGGGGCCCAGGAGAGGGTAATTTCCTTGGATGCTTACTCTGCCAACTCTTCCTCCTCCTTCATACATGGATAGGAACCACTAGTGCTTAAAAAAACTAGGATAGAGTTATGGTACAAGTAATTTCGGATATTTTCTGCTACTCTGTCATTCTTTTTGACTGTCTGTCTTCTAGAATATTTCCTACCTACTGACACTTCATTTCAAGATAGCTCTATGGCTGGTCTAAAGACTTGTTAGCAGGATTCCCAAGATCTAGGAAACTGATCCCTGTTATGGTTCCAAAATACTCAATTCAGGAATGTTCTCAGACCAGAATCTACTAGCTTGGAGAGTCCAAGAGAGATGCCTTAAAGAAACAAACTGCATTCTGCAGTAGTATTATGTATCATATGACCCTTAGCCACATGAAGTGCCTCCAGCCAAGGAGGGGCTTTGGGCATATTCACACTCACTTATGAGTACAACTAGGCTGGACTGAGAGATACTGCTATATTTTCCATAGAGTCTAATGTGGCCTTCATTTACTTAGAGTTTCAGTGATAATACACCCTTCTGGTAAAGGTATTGGAGTCAAGATGTTTGTAGTCCTGTCTGAGTTGGAAAATATGTTCATCTCTCTGAGTTATTTTGCAACCTTTAGATAAATAATCCTGCTCAGTTTTTATTCGGAGTATGTCTGTGTCAGGTCTCGTCATCAATCTGCACCTAGTATTGACATTTAGCAACATAATGGCCACTCAGATAACCATAGCTTTTACCTGACCACCCTGTATTGCTTTTGTCCATTTTTTCCCCTCCATTTATTTTGAACTTTGTCTTTTTGATAATCAGATGTATTATGCCATACACAGAAATACTGGTATGTGTGTGTGTGTGCATGTGCATGTATGCACGTGTATGCAAAAACCAAAATTATTAACTTATAAACTGTTGCCTGCCCATTGAAGCCTTGAAGAAGCTTGAAGCTTTTCAGTGTCTCAGACAGGCATTCATCAAGTGTATTTTTCTGGGCTGCTTGGCAAGAAAAAGAGGAACACATGAGGAGGGTATGTTTATTCACTAACTTAATAAATGTCCCAGGGATTAGAGAACAGAGAAGAACGAGAAAATACTCCTGCCTTCATGGAGTTTACCTTAAATTGGAGGAGTCAATTTGCAAATAAATACAAATGTAAAAAAATCTAAGGTAATGGTAAATGTTAAGAAAAAATAAAGTGAAGGAATGGATAGTAATAGAGGAAGGAAAGGCAAGTTAAAACTACAATCAGATGCCATTTCAAGTCACCAGATGTCTATAATAGATAAGGCAGACATCAAAAATGTTGGCAAGGATACAGAGAAACAAGAACCCTCATGCATCGCTCATGGGAATGTAAAATAGTATTGCCACTTTAATATTTGGCAGTTTCTCAAAAAGTTAAGCATAATCCTACCATACGACCCAGCGATTTCACTTCTAGGTATCTACCAAAGAGAAATAAAAACATATCCACAGAGAGGCGCCCTGGCTGGCTCAGTCAGTAGAGCATGTGACTCATAATCTTGGGATTGTGAGTTTGAGCTCTATGTTGAGTGTAGAGATTACTTAAAAATAAAATATTTAAAATAATAAAAAAACATAAACACATAAAGACTTACACACAAATGTTCACAGCAACATTACTCATAATAACCAGAAAACAAAAAACTGGTGAACAAAATATATGGAATATGTTCAGCAATAAAAGGAAACAAACTACTGACACATGTTATGTCATGGATGAATCTCAAAACATGCTGACTAAAATAATTCAGATACAAAAAAAAAAAAAAAGAACCTTTACTCTTATTCTACTTATATGAAATGTCCAAAAGAGACAGACTTATAGAGTCTGAAAGTAGATTAGTAGTTTCTTGGGGCTCAGGGTGGAAATGAAAATTAAATGGGCATAAAGGATCTTATTCAGGGGTGAAAATGTTCCGAAACTAATTTATGGTGATGGTTGCATCACTGAGTAAAGTTACGAAAAGTCATTGAACTACACACTTGAAAAGGGTGAATTTTATGATATGTAAAATATGCCTCAGTAAGGTTATTAAAAAAAAAAAGTAATAAAGGGGAGAACAATTTCAAGTGGATTAGTGCAGGGAAGTCCTCCCTGAAGAGCTGTCATGTGACCAGAGGCCTGAATAAATGAGGGGATGAGCAATGCAATGATTAGGGAAGAGTGTAGACGCAGAAGGTACAGTTAGCATCAAGGTTCTAGGAGGACTTAGCAATTTAGGAGCAGCAAGAAGGCCATGGCATTAGAGTGGAGTGAACAATGGGATTGTGGGAGATAAGGCTGAAGATGTAGGCAGGTGCTCCTGCTGCAATGATTGTATATCCATGTGCGTCCATTTCTGCTTGACCTGCTGTAGGATGGGAGCTGAGGAGCTGGGGTGCTAGGTCAGGAAGACTAGGGAGCTGTGACTGATCCCAGACAAAAGTGGAAGCAATTGGCTGCTTCATCCGGCAGGGAAGGGCAACCTTTTGTGTCAGCAATTGAGAAATCTTCAGCAGCACACCAGGAGAAATTCATCAGGGACTGACTCAGAGGCATAGGTGGGGAAAGCGTTATACAGGAACTTTGGGGAAGGACTGGTTTATGGATGGAAGCTTTGCACAGAGGTGTAGTCAGTGGTGAAAGAAGCCATTTGTTCCAGGAGAGAAATTTAGATGGAGTATGTTTTGTGTGGGCAGTAGCTTATGAGGGAAGTGTTTGTGGGGAGGAAGGTTATGGAACTAGTGATACGCATGGGAGCACAGGCAAGAAATATGGTATGTAGGGAGCTTGCTTGGCTGGCTCTGGGTTTGGGGCAACAGAGCAGGGAGTTTGGTGAGAGAGGCCACTGGGGCAGAAGGAAGAGTCCTTGCTGTGGCCTTTAAAAATAGATATGTAGCTTTAAAATAAATTTATTTTATTGTTTTAATCTTTATTTTATTATTAAAAATAAATTTTAAATAAGAATAAATAGAATAAAAGTCTTACATGATTACAAAAACAATACATATTAATGTAGACTAGTTGGACGATACAAAAAAACCACAACAAGAAAAAGGGCAAAAAAAGAATGCCTCAGTCAAGATAGGCACTATTACGGGTTTGGTGTACAAAGGATTTGACATATTTTTTGGAAATTTTAACGTCCACTTTGTCCCCAACCTTTTACTTTGAAAATCTTGAAGACTGTAGAGAAGTCAAAAGAATAATGTGATAAACACTAGCGTGCCTTCCACCATCAATTTTTAGTATTGTACCACATACACACTTCTTTTTTTTCCTGAGCCATTTGAAAGTAAGATGTTGCAGATATCACATCAGTTCACTTCTTTCCCCCCCGCCGAAGTTTATTTTTGAAAGAGAGAGAGAGCTTGTGCAAGTCAGGGAGGGGAAGAGAGAGAGGGAGACAGAGGATCTGAAGAGGGCTCTGTGCTGACAGCAGCAAGCCCAGTGCAGAACTTGAATTCACAAACTGTGAGATCATGACCTGAGCCAAAGTTGAACGCTTAACTGACTGAGCCACCCAGGCGCCCTCCATCAGTTCATTTTTAAATACCTTGGCATGAGTTTCTTCTTTCTTTCTTTCTTTTTCTTTCTTTCTTTCTTTCTTTCTTTCTTTCTTTCTTTCTTTCTTTCTTTCTTTCATGTTTAATTTATTTTTGAGAGAGAGAGGGAGAGAGAGAGAGAGAGAGAGAGAGAGCACGAGTGGGGGAGGGGCAGAGAGAGACAGAGTCACAGAATCCAAAGCAGGTTCCAGGCTCTAAGCTGTCAGCACAGAGTCTGACGCTGGGCTCAAACTCAAGGACCATGAGATCATGACCTGAGCTGAAGTCTGGCACTAAGCCACCCAGGCACCCATTCTCCTACATAGTAACAGTATCTCAGCTGAGAAGATCAATATGAATTCAGGAAGATCTGAATGTCTTACTTATCAATATGTCTTACTACAGATTGTAAATGTTTTCCCTTTTCTTACTTGTCTTATCTTTGAAGGCAGAACTTCAATCACTTACCTGGCTGGCTAAGCCAAAGCAACCGTATGCTAGGGGAGGAAAGAAAGAGACTCTCTAAGAGCATAGAAACTGGGAAGACTGTCAGAAGTCCAGGAGTCTAGGATGCTTCCTTTCCCCTGAGCTCATCTTCCAGGCTGTGGGCTAGAGCTTTGCTTTGGGATCTCTCCCTCTTTTTCTCATTCTCTCTTCCCTCATTTCATCTCTGCTTCACCAAATCTTACTGAGTACCTCTTCTATGCTAATTCTGCACCAATGTCTGCCGACCCAAGTGAACTTGATCTCTAATTTCAAGAAAGTACAGAAAAGGCAGAGTTTCTCTTTGGTGCATGGTTTCTGTCCTGGGCTTTGTAATTTGCCATATAACAGCATCATGCCTATAGGACTGGCTTGTCCATCTGGGGACCTTACCAGGGTGTAGTGGCTTCCCATGGAAAAAGCCTCTGCTCCTTGGACCACTAGTTGCCCCAACAATCATTATCACTTGACCAGGGCACCAGAGATAGTTTCATGCAGAGAAAGCAAGCCCCTTTACTCTGAAGTTTTAGTTTTATTGTTTTCCCATGGGATGATTCTTTGCACTGGGAAAGTATCTCATTTGCAGATTGAGGGGCACCTGTGTTTACTTTCTTGACCTAGGATCCTTCTTTTCTTTCTTTCTCTTTCTTCTTCCTTTCTTTCCTTCTTTCATACCATTGTTGACTGTCTTTTGTCCTTTCAAGATTGTTTTCTTACATGAAGGATTGTAAATATTGAGGTCTGTGAGCTAATTTTAACATTTTAGAAATCTTTATGAAAACCACAAGTTTACTGTAAATAAGCCTATGACATGCTAACTAAAACTAAGTTTATTTGAATTGTATCAACCCATTGAGACAACCCTGGTTATCTCCTTCTTATTAAAAACTCTGGTAAGTTTTTTTCATTAATATAAATTAGAAAATTAAATTGTGATTCATAAATATAATAGCAAAATCTCAAAACTAAAAATGTTTTGTACTGTCTGCGAATTACATCATGTCAGATCAGCATTTGGTAAATAGTAACCACCATTTGTAAAATCAAACTCCTAATCTACCCAAACTCCTAATCTGTCAATGGGATGGACTAAGAACCCACAGACTCCAGCTTTTGGGGACCAAAATGCAGGCTTAGGCAAGTATAGTGACTTTAGCATCCTCACAACTAAAGTTTAATCCATAAAGCTGTATTCTTCCTCTTTCCTTTTCCCTAAATTTGAGTTGTGTTATCATTCATTGTAGATAGTTTTGCAAGCTGTCTTTAATCTTTTCTTGAAGCAAGGTAAAGTATAAAAGGATACAAACCAACAAGCGTGCAGATATATTGTAAGAAGGAGATTGGGGGGAGCTTGGAGATTAGAAAGAGAAATTCTACATTTGGGGAATTGCTTCTCTATAAGCCACATCTCAGGGTTAAGATGCTGGTTTAGTGCTTAATTTGGAGTCAGAAATGTTTCCTTATCCTCATCCTGGCCTGACTGAACCCCAAAACTGCTCACCACTCCTGCTTACTCAGCAAATATCCGTTCACTATTTGATCTCTCTCTTAAGTCATCGGTGGTTTATTTCCCACTGTATGTATTTTTCAGTGCAGCTCTTGTTTATAGTTTTATTTTGGGAGTGGTTCGTATGAGTCAATCCTGTGAGATGGAAAAGCCCCAGACGTACAGACAAAATCATGTGTGGATGTGTGAGTTGAGGACAGGACCCAAGGGGGCTCGGGTAATTGTACTGCTTCCACCTCCGGAAGTCCTTTCTGGTGGCCATCCAGCCTTTCCGGTGGCCATCCAGCCTTTCCGGATGCCTTTGTTATCTAATCTCGGTCTAAGCAGGAGAAATAATTGCAATTTAATGTTACAATGCTACATGTTATAATATTACTTGTAGGAACTCAAAACGGCTGGGAATAATAAATTGTCCTTGTGATTAAAAGATTAGAAGCCACCAGTTTAGCTGGTATGTCTTCTTTTGACTTCAGAGGCTTTTTGCTAATTGAGTTAAATGGGGTTCCACTAAAGCTTGTTTGACAACTACCTCAGGTTGAAATATCACATGATGACAATTGTTGAAAGTTTGGTTCTTTCTCTGTGAAGTTCATTCTTTCAGTATTTTGTGGACATGCTAAAAGAGTTGTTATTACCTATCAACCATTTCACAAGTGGTTAATTTCCACTCCAGAAGACACACACACACACACACACACACACACACACACTCACACATTTCTTTATTAGTGCTCTTTCCTTCTCACTCCCAGTGTCTAGTACCATCATGCACCTCAGGGATTGTCAAGAATCCCCCCAACCTGACAGTCTATTTCCATACTTGGCTTCCTAGAGCAGAGATTTTTAATTTTTTTAAATGTTTATTTATTTTTGAGAAAGAGAGAGACAGAGCACGAGCAAGGAAGGAGCAGAGAGAGGGGGAGACACAGAATCCAAAGCAGGCTCTAGGCTCTGAGCTGTCAGTACAGAGCCTGACGTGGGGTTTGAATTCATGACCTGTGAGATCATGACCTGAGCCAAAGTCGGACACTCAACTGACTAAGCCACCCAGGTGCCCTAAGAACAGAGATTTTTAGTCATACTGGTCTGAGTTCAAATGCTGCCCTTGTCACTTAGTCATTTTACTGAAAGTTCCTAAAGCCTTCTTTCCACATTTATAAAATGGAGCTATAGTATCATTTACCTCACAGTGCTAGATGAGAAAATGTAAATAGAGCGCTTGACACAATTCTCTGGTACTTAGCACCTCATATGCTAGCTATTATTTCTCAGAGACAACGCATTTTGTTACAAGGAATCACACTAAGTTGATATTGACTGCAAGCCCAATTGAATGTGTCAAGCATTTTGGGAGTAATTTTGTTTAAAAAAAAAAGGCAGGGGAAGGAGATGAATGTTAAAGAAATGAATCTCAAACAGTGGAATCTTACACAGTATGACAAGCTAGTAGGAGAGAATTTTGTTGGAATGTAATGGAAAGAAATCTCAAGAGTCATAAGGTGTCATGAGGTGAGTTTTACCCTGTGTTTCCCAATAACTGGCCCCACATGCAGCCATGTTGACCTGAAGATAATCTGAAAGAGCATTTGTAGTCTAACACAAATGAACAATGCTCATTTTTTTGTCCAGCTTCCTCTCTCCTGGGGCCAGATTGACTACATTTGATCCTGATTTCCTCCAGTGTCACTGTTGGGGGAGGGAATGACAAACAGAGGGCACAGTGCTTCCCACTTTCTTGGTGTCTCTTCTCTGGTCTCCAGCATTGATTCAGACATATGTACCCCCCTCTTCTGCCCCCTCTTAAGCCCTGAGAACATTCCATTCCCATTCTACTCATGGCAATATCTGGCTGCTGCCCAGTCTCAGATCTGGCGTGGCTCAGCTGAAAGACCAGTGTGTGGGAGGTTTGCCAGCATTCAGTGCTGAAATAATCTACTTGAGCACTTCCCTCCCTATGCTCACTCTTCCAGGAAACCTCTGGTGTTCTGCAAATGTCCCAGGAGTGGATAGCCAGAAGAGGAAGGCAAAAGTGGGTCAGGGAGTGGTTTGAATTAGTGGATGCAAAAATCCAAAAACAAAACCAAGAAACTGCCCGAACTCACTCATCCCTCATTTCCATTTCTCACAGAGCCCTCAGACTTACTTTGTGTAATTTTCTTCTCCTCCAAGGCGATTTTTAAAAACTTTTTAGTGTGGAAAACTTCAAACCTGCATTGAAGTGGGAGAGAAGGGTATAATTAATCCCCAAGTGCCCACCACCTGCAACTCAACGATAATCAACATTTTGCCCATCTTGTTTCATCTCTCCTCCCTATTTTATTATTTTTACTTATGTGTTCATTTATTCCGGGAGTATTTTTGAAGCTAATTATGAGTTTATTTTTAATGGATGCTACCCCTCCCCCAAGTTACAGCTGGAAGTGGGCAGAGGACACCATACTTGGTGGGCTCAGGCCCCTGCCCTACCTCCCCAACCCTCCATCACTGCCTCGTGGGCGGAATCAGGCACAAATACAATTCCATAACCTGATTTTTATTCTTCCAATAAATAATGTTGACTACCTTCTTCATGCCAAACACTGTGCTAGGCACTGAGGGTAAGAGAGAAGTTAAGAAACTCTCAGTTCAGTGGGAAAGAAAAAAAGTAAGGGGCAATACTGTTGGTTTCGTCTGATTATTTATACACTTGCAGAAAGAGTGTTCATTTACCACATAGGTCTTCTTAATCTGCTTTGTAAATCTAGAGCCATACTATTATTGACTAGGCCACAAAATTTACTTTTTTCTGGAAGTTTCCTTCAGAATCTCAGATTGGACTTTTAAAAGCCTCTACTGTTTGCTACCTTCGGTTTAGAAAAACCAAGCCCAAGAAACCCTTTCCACTAGGTTTCACCCATTGTACCCATAAATTTGGGTGAATTCCTTTCTTCTCAAGGTCCCCACAATTTCCTAAAGTTCCTGGCCTGACAAGAAGAGATCTTCCTCATCTACTGCAAAACTGGGACCCTGTAAACCAGGTACTACACAAGTTTTCCTGAGATGACTTTGTAGACATTAGTTCATCATACTGGATTAAACAAGGATCATTCTCAAAAATGACATCTGGGCAAGAACTTGGTTGCATAACTGATTTTTCTATTATATTTTGGTAAAAAGGAGGACAAATTCTTAAAAAAAAATTTTTTTTTTAATGTTTACTTATTTTTGAGAGAGAGAGAGAGAGAGTGTACAAGTGGGAGACAGGCAGAGAGAGAGGGAGACACAGAATCCAAAGCAGGCTTCAGGCTCTAAGCTGTCAACACAGAGCCCTACCTGGGGCTTGAACACATGAACTGTGAGTTCATGACCTGAGCTGAAGTAGGATGCTTACCCAACTGAGTCCCAGAAAAGGAGGACAAATTTTTACTGGACTTATGCAAATAACTATACTGCCATGAGAAGTAAGGAGACCTGGTAAAATACTTACGTACTAAAAAAAGGTAAGGAGACTTCCTGAATTCTTGGCAGTGGTGCGTGAGTCAGTAAGAATCAGATATCATTTAAGAATGTTTGTTTCAGTTTTAAAAAGTAGAATCTAGTAACTTGTTATAGATTATAGAGAGTTTAAGAAGAAAGAAAAAAGCCTTATTTTGATATTCAAAATAGAACATCAAAACAACATCAACACTGAAGTAGAACATTAAGACAGTATTCTAAACAGGGCTGCTTGGGTGGCTCAAGTTGGTTAAGCGTCTGACTTCGGCACAGGTCATGATCTCACAGTTTGTGAGTTTGAGTCCCGCATCAGGCTCTGGCTGGTGGTGCAGAGTCTGTTTGGGATTCTGTTTCCCTCTCTCCCTCTCCCCCTTCCTTGTGTGCATTCTCTCTTTCTCCTTCTCAAAAATAACAACAACAAAAAAGCTTTAAAACAATATTTTGCTATCAAACTCAACACCCCAAAAACAATCCAGTGAAGAAATGGGCAAAAGACATGAATAGACACATCTCCAAAGAGGACATCCAGATGGCCAACCGACACATGAAAAAATGCTCAATATCACTCATCATCTGGGAAATACAAATCAAAACCACAATGAGATACCACCTCATACCTGTTAAAATGGCTAACATCAACAACTCAGGCAACAACAGATGTTGGTGAGGATGTGGAGAAAGAGGATCTCTTTTGCACTGCTGGTGGGAATGCAAACTGGTGCAGGCATTCTGGAAAACAGTATGGAAGTTCCTCAAAAAATTAAAAATAGAACAACCTTACGACCCAGCAATTGCACTACTAGGCATTTATCCACAGGATACAGGTGTGTTGTTTCGAAGGGACACATGCACCCCAATGTTTATAGCAGCACTATCAACAATAGCCAATGTATGGAAAGAGCCCAAATGTCCATCTTGGATGAATGAATAAAGAAGATGTGGTATATATATACAATGGAGTATTACTCGGCAATCAAAAAGAATGAAATCTTGCCATTTGCAACTACGTGGATGGAACTAGAGGGTATTATGCTAAGTGAAATTAATCAGTCAGAGAAAGACAAATACCATATGACTTCACTCATATGAGGAATTTAAAAAACAAAACAGATGAACATAAGGGAAGGGAAGTAAAAATAATATAAAAACAGGGAGGGGGACAAAACATAAGAGACTCTTAAATATGGAGAACAAACAGAGGTTTGCTGGGGGGGTTGTGGGAGGTGGGATGGGCTAAATGGGTAAGTGGCTTAAGGAATCTACTCCTGAAATCACTGTTGTACTATATGCTAACTAACTTGGATGTAAATTAAAAAATAAAATAAAATAAAACAAAACAATATTCCATACAAACAACTACAAATTTTTTCTTCTTCTTCTTTTTTTTTTTTTCTGCAAACTTTCCTTATCAGTTCATTCAGTCCCATACAACTAATTCTTGTTCTGCTGGATCTTGAGATCTTGAGTAAGCAGTCTCATGAAGTTGTCTGCTTATTGACTAAAAGGAGTTTTGGAAATCTTGGGTCAGTCCACAGGCTTGGTATGAAAGTTGACTAAGTGGTGTTAACTCAAAAGCCTGTTCTTAAGAATCTATGCTTTAAAGTGTCAACAGGGGCACCTGGATGACTCAGTCGGTTAAATGTCTTACTCTTAATCCCAGCTCAGGCCTTGATCAGGGTTTTGAGTTCAAGCCCTGTGTTGGGCTTAACACGGGGGATGAAGCCTACTTGAAATAAATAAACAAACAAACAAACAAATAAATAAATAGTCAATAGCTTTAAGTATCTGGTACAAATCCTTTTTCATGAGGCTCTGACACTGTCCTTTATTAAAGGCACAATTTCAGTCTGTAGTTTATAACAGAGCCTCCAGGCAAGCAGTAGAGTAAAATAAAAACTATCTGTAGGTGACAGAGCTTCAAAATGCCTGTGGTTAGTTTACAGCTGATAATTTTCAAATGTGAAACCTTACGAAGTTTCAGACTAAGAATAATCCAACTCACAAGGACATTTGGTTGTTTCTGTGGCATGTAAATCAGATAATAAAGCCATTTCAAAAAAAATTTTAGACAATATGTCTTTAATGATAATTAAGTCTATTTTAAAGAAGTCAGTGAATGTTTCTTATGCTGATTGATAAAAATGGATAACATAATTTTTATTGCAAATGCAACCCATCATGTTGGTGAGCTGGCATCTTTCCTAGTAGAGGTGTAGAATGTTAGGTGTGATTTGGGGGAGCTCTTTCTGTAGACTTTGTTGGTTCTGGAAGTCCCTGTTGCACCAGAATAGGGTGGTTGTGGTCTGTTTTATTGGTCATATATTATTAACAAAACTCCCCCAACATTAGAGAAACTGCCAAAACCACTCAGTTAGAAAGAATAAGACATAGTACTGTAACTCCCCCAGAGGATCATCTACCAAATGAAACCAGGGCTACACAGGGACTGAACAAGACAAGCCCAAACCAGGGGAACTGCAGCAATTCGAGGGGATGAAAAGATTATAAGAATGAAAGATTTGGCAGAGGTTAGAGGGGTTGATTTCTGTAGACAGTGAGCAGCTTTATGTGAGTTCATTTTACAAATGTGAATTGTAATTTTTAATAAGAATTTGATAACAATTTTAATACAATTTTTAATAAGTGTAATAACTGATTTTTAATAATGGAAAATGTCTATCTTATATTAGATGGATGTTTATAAGATTGTTTTGGGCATCAATGGTAGCCAGTTATTCTCTAGTTCCATGAGGAAAGGACCTCAACTGGAACAGACCATCAGGGGCGAGACAGATGGTATGAGAGAAGGAACAACAGGTGGGAGACTGTAGATCAGAGTCCTGCTCCTGTTCTGGTACCTGCTACCTACGTGGCCTTACGTGAGTCACTTAACATCTTAAGGCCTCAATGTTATTATAAAACAGGAGAAATAATTCTAGCTCTTCTTACTTGTTGGGGAAGTTGTAAGGGTCATATAAGGTCATCTAGGTGAAAATGAACCAAAATGAAAAGCCCTCGATTTAGATCCCTAGAAAGCCTAAAAAAACACCTTTGTATGAGCTGGAAGAAAAGCCAGTTCCTCTGGGTGAAGTCGGCTCTGTGCCCATTTGTACGGTGTGTTGAGCAGAGCTCAGTTAAGGTTCAGTCTCTACTTACCTCCGTGGCTGGCCACCCTTGAGTAGAGCAGAACCTTCAGAACTGTTTCTGTAAGAAAAATTACATTACATGATATCGTAAGGAAGTGTTTACTCTCAAGATGTTTGCCGCATATCCTTAATAGTCTAGAGCCCTTTGTGTTTGGTGGGTCAGGCTAAACTGATGGAGCACACTGGAGTCCTAACAGATGCCAGAATTTAAACACTGGGTCATCTCAAATAACATGTCCATCTCTGAAAAATGCCTCCCCACCCCACTGTCCCCACTCTGGACTTTTGTATATCTGCTGGACAAGTGCATGACCAAAACCTGGGGATAAAAGCCAATGGTTTATCTGGGATCTACAACAGAGTCGAATTCCTTATTAGTGAAATGTTGTTCCCTTTCCCTTTTGTGTCTCATCTTAAGAAACTCCTCATAGCTGGAGAGCATCCAGCCCAGAGCTGAGCGGCACTATCCATCGAGTCAGCTGTCACTGGGCAGTAGCAGCTGCAACCACAGAATGAAGAAAAAGCTCCCAAGTGCACAGTGTAGCAAGATCCCTGACCATTACTAATTCTTGTGTAAACCAGTGGTTCTCAACCATGTCTCCAGATCCAAGCTTTTATAGAAAATATGTTGTATGTCCCTTTCACTCTCCTGAAGTGTGATTCACAGATACAATAACACATGTTTACGCATAAACCCAGGCAATTCGTCTTCAGTCTGAGCACTCAAACACCACTGCTCCAACAAATCTTGCCTTTTGCTCCTGCATTATTGGTTTTCCTCTCTGCTTAGTCTTTATTATCAATAAACAAGCTGTTGTTTTTCTTTTCTTAAAAACAAAACAAAGTAGAAAACCAAACTTCTCTTGATACTTATGCTCATTCAGTCTCATACTTTAGGTACCTGGTCATAAGCTGATGTCTCCCAAATGTGTATCTCCACATCAGACTCGCCTGCTAATACAGGCTCCTATATTCACTATACTTAACTACCATCTGACATCGCAACTTGTAATTAAAAAAAAAAAAAGTTTACTTGTTTTGAGAGAGAGAGAGAGAGAGAAAGACAGCACATGAGTGGGGGAGGGGCAGAGAGAGAGAGGGAGAGAGAGAATCCCAAACAGGCTTCACACTGTCAGCACAGAGCCTGATGTGGGGCCCGATCCCATGAACTGCAAGATCATGACCTGAGCTAAAATCAAGAGCTGGGGGCTCAATAGACTGAGCCAGCCAGGCACTCCTCAACTTGTAATTTTTATGGACATGTTGAACTTAACATCAACACAGGGCTGAGTGGGGTGGGAGAAGACCACAGGATATACACCAAGTGTAAATAACTGTCTAGATGGGGGTCTGGTGTTTGCATGCGTGTGTTTCTCTATACTATTATGTAAAACATCTATAATGAGCCTTAACACTTAAAATAAGTTTTTATTCTGAAAAAAAATATTGATTCACAGGGAGCTGCAAAGATAGTACAGGTCTAACGTACCTTTCACCTGTCTCCTCTGGTGATTACATCTTACACATTAGCATGATGTGTAAAATTGACATTAGCATAATGTGTGTGAGTATAGTTCTGTGTCATTTTATTTTATGTGTAGATTCATGCAATCACCACTGCAATCAAGATACAAAACTATTTCATCACCACAAAGGTCTCCCTGTGGGGGCGCCTGGCTGGCTCATTCCGTACAGCATGCAACTCTTGATCTCAGGGTTGTGAGTTTGAGCCCCACACTCATAGGTATAGACAGTAGTTAAAAAAAAACACTTACAAAAAGATCTCCCTGGTGGTACCTCTGTATAGTCACATCTGTGTCCTTATTCCCACCATTCTAAACCCCTGATGAACACTACCATGTTCTCCATATTATATGATCTCATCTAAATGGAGTCATACGGTACATGACCATGTGATATATTTTTTTTTTTTTCGCTCAGCATAATGCCTTTGAAATTCATCCAGGTTGTTGTATAAGCAGATCGTCCCTCTTTATTGCTGAGTGGTATTCCGTGGTACACATGTACTACAGTTTGTTTAGCCCTTCACTTGGTGGAGGATATTTGGGCTGCTTCCAGTTTTTGGCTGATGCAAATGAAACTGCTGTTAATATTTGTGTACAGGTTTTTGTGTGGACATATGTTTTCATTTCTCTGGGGTAAACACCCCAGAGTGTGATTACCAAGTTGTATTATAATATATAGTTAGTATTTTAAGAACCTTCCAAACTGTTTTCCAGGGTAATTGTACCATTTATATTCCCATCAGCAATGTATGACAGAGCCAGTTTTTCTGGATCTCTCCAGGCTTTCGCAGTCTCACTATTTTTTCATTATAGCAATTCTGATAGATGTGTAGTGATACCTTCCTCATTGCAGGTCACTGGAGTTCTTTCTCCGCAGTCTTGTGCCCCCTGGTATTCTGCCCCATGAACCCTAGTTGCCTGGGCCTCCTTGGACTCTCAATTCTATCGCCTCAACTCAGGGAGACTGACAGACTCTGCCTCGGTCCCCCCTCTGTACCACCTGGCCTAGAAACTCTCCCCAGGGGGGAGGCTGGGGGAGTAAGCTCATCTCGTTTCGTGGCCCCTCTCTCAATGATCACTGTACTTCATTGTCTCTTGTCAATGCCTTGAAAATCTATCATTTCATATAATTCATTTTTTTTAGCAGTTTCAGGCAAAATCCAATCGCTGTTCCTCTATCCTGACTACAAGTGGAAGTCCATATTTTAGATTGATTTACGAGAAATAGCACTTATACTTAGAATCTAAGTCTTAGATGGATTCATTGTCAATTTTCTTATCAGAGCATCTATTCTATCTGTATCTCTCTATATCTATCTACCTGCCTTTTATCTATCTATCTATCTATCTATCATCTATCTATCTACCTATCTAATCTATCTACCTTCCTGCTTGCCAATCATTGGTCTATCATAAATTTTGCTTAGCTAGAAGTCAAAGTTCTAATATCAGAACTGCCAATACTTACCTGTAGCATCTGAGACATTAACCTCTTCAAGTCACTTTATTTGTTTTTTTTTTAACATTTTATTTATTTATTTATTTATTTATTTATTTATTTATTTAAGAGAGAGAACACAAGCAGGGGAGGGGCAGAGAGAGAGGGAGACACAGAATCCAAGGCAGGCTCCAGGCTCCAAGCTGTCAGCACAGAGCCTGATGTGGGGCCCGAACCCATGAACCATGAGATCATGGCCTGAGCTGAAGTCGAATGCTCAATGAACTGAGTCACTCAGTCGCCCCTTGAGTCACTTTATTTGTAAAAGTGTTGGTCTATATGAGCCATAATTCCTTCTCTGAGATTCTAGATGTTGTTTGCCTTCTCGGAGAAGCAGTGAGCACTGTTGTTAGCTGCAGCTCTAGGATGTGTTATTTCTGATAGGAAAATGTGTTGAGCAGGTAATGAGCATGTATTGATAATTGCTATGTAATAATAACTACAATAGCTAATATATTGATCCTTTTACATGCAGTGTCTTATGTAATCTTGACAACATCTCTGTGGGGTAAAAGCTACTATTAGTCAAATTTAGAAGATGAGAAAGCTCAGGGCACCTTCTGGCTCAGTAGGTAGAGCCTGTGACTCTTGACCTCAGGGTTGTGAGCTAGAGTCCCACATTGGGGGTGGAGATTGCTTAAAAATAAAATTAAAAACAAATTCTTTAGAAGATGAGAAAACCATGGCCTAGAAAAGGGAAAAACAAAACCAAAACGCTGTCAGTCTAAACGTTATACTTAGACCACAGACGTATGTCCTTTTTTCCTTTAATTGAGGCTTAATTTCAGACAATTGCTAATAGTAACCAAAACATCTGATTATAAAGAAGAAGGTGATGAGTGTGGTTGAATATATTATCTTTGCTGACTCTAGACAGCTACTGGGTTCAGCGGAGGATTCCTTATGGCCTCTTCATGTTCCAAATAGACCTTACCAGAACAGATGGGCAGAATGGACACCAGAGAAGGATAGCACAGGCAAAAAGAGGGTGAAATGTAATAAACACCTGGAGTGAAGTAGATGCTCAGTGTTGGTTAGTTGTTATTATACTTATCGTAAATGATCATCCTCAGCACTGCAGAAGGTCAGCGAGGCATACCTTGCCAATCACAGAGGCAGCTCCCAGAGACAATTTGAAAACCCCTGCCTGGGGGCGCCTGGGTGGCGCAGTCGGTTAAGCGTCCGACTTCAGCCAGGTCGCGATCTCGCGGTCCTGAGTTCGAACCCCGCATCAGGCTCTGGGCTGATGGCTCAGAGCCTGGAGCCTGTTTCCGATTCTGTGTCTCCCTCTCTCTCTGCTCCTCCCCCGTTCATGCTCTGTCTCTCTCTGTCCCAAAAATAAATAACCTTTAAAAAAAAAAAAAAAAAAAAAAAAAAAAAAGAAAACCCCTGCCTGAATGACAAAGCAAAAGATCCTCCTGAAGAGCCTTGTTTGCATCCAGAGAAGGTTTGCATAGTGTTTTCACAATCTCCAGAGTGTTTTAAAAACTATTATCTCATGATGGCACTTTTAGCTAAGGAAGAGAAGAGAATCAACATTGTAACCCTCTGGGTTTTACTCACTCAGGCTGCAGGAACTGACAGAGGTAGTGCTGCTTTGGATACGGTCTTATCTAGGGCTAAATTGTCAGGTTCGCAAAATCTGTCTGTTCTTATGGGAATGTGGTTTTTGGCTGGGTTGCAAATAGGGAGCAGGGAGTGGAGGACAGGGATAGGCTTCATAAGTTAAGTTATGTGCAAATTATGACTGACACAAATATTCCAAGTGTTCAAATTAAGTCATGACACAATTCTGTAATGTAAAAAGCAAAATAGCCATGTGGGTCCATATAAAGGTCAAAGATCTCGATGTTCCAGAAATGACAGGAAAGGGTTAAAGGAAGTACATGCAGAGAATATTAAAAAATGACTTGATCTGAAATTCATGACAAAATAAGGCTGCTATAAACCTCAGGATAGTGGGTGTAACTCAGGAGTTGGACAATTGACCAAATGAAACTGTCTGATTTTCCTAGGCTGGAGACGTTTCCTGCCTTGGACGTCTGGGTCTGTCTCAATGTCCAAATAGCCTTACTTCAAAGTGTTTGTGGGAGCAGAGAGAATTGGGTGAGTGTGTTTATTCAGTGCTGGTGGGAGGAATGGAAGGAGGTTGGGCTTGGGAATTAAGTCTGGCTTTAAGAGCACATGGACCAGCAGGAGCTAACCATTTTTCTACAGACGAGCATCCAGGGCACTTTTCAGGAAGAAGGAAACCCTGGGAGGGAAGAACCTGGGGAACGGGAGAACACAAAAATCTTTGAGGCTACTTAGGTGTGGAGGTAAGTCACAGTGGTGTTGAGTGCCCTAGGGAACAACATGGGAAGTTCTTTTACTTTAAAAATTTTTTTTAAATATTGACATATTTTTTACTTTAAAGTTAGAACAATATTACAAAGAACTCCTGAATGCTATCTATTCAGATACATAATTTTGAAAGCTTTCCCCCTGGGGCACCTGGTTAGCTCAGTCGGTTAAACATCAGACTCTTGATTTCCGTTCAGGTCATTATCTCACAGTTCATAAGTTCCAGCCACAAGTCAGGCTCTGTGCTGACAGAATGGAGTTTGTTTGAGATTCTCTCTCTCCCTTTCTCTCTGCCCCTCCCTCACTCTCCCTATCTCTCTCTCAAAATAAATAAATAAACTTTAAAAATAAATAAAATAAACAAAAACTTGCCCCCTATACTAAAAAATCATTTTCTTTCTTTCTCTGTAAAGGCATGTATATACATACATATAACCTATATTTTGAACCATATGAGGGTAAGTTGCAAACATTGTACCCCTTTATTCTTTAATATTTCAGGTTTCATTTTTTAAGAAGATACTCTTTTAAATAATCATAGTATACTGTTTCAACTTCAGTATATCAAAGATTGATAGAACACTCCTATCTACTCCACAGACTATATTATAATTTTATCAATTGTCTCAATGCTCTTTACAGCAATTTTCTTTTCTAGTAGGGAAGGTCTCTCTCTCTCTTTAAGTTTATTTATTTGTTTTGAGAGACAGAGATAGTGTGAGTGGGGGAAGGGCAGACAAAGAGGGAGAGAGAGAATCCCAAGCAGGCTATGTGCTGCCAGTGCAGAGCCTGACATGGGGCTTAAACTCATGAAACTGCAAGGTCATGACCTGAGCCCAAACCAAGAGCCAGATGCTTAACCGATTGGGCCACCCAGGCGCCCCAGAAAGATCTCTCTTTGACTGGGGGATGAAATTGGCCTAGCAGGACAAAAATACATGTTCCTACTCTCAGCACTCATTGGGATCTTTATTAGTTGGGGAACCCCAGAAGATCAGTTGTTTGGTTGTTTTGGGGTTTTTTTTGTTTGTTTCATTCTTACTCCATTTCCTCTCTGAGAGTACAAAACTAATCAGCAGGAAATATCCAAGTGCTAAAGAATATATATAAGAATATATATATATATATATGGGCAGGAGGGGCAGAGAGAGAGAGGGAGACACAGAATCTGAAGCAGGCTCCAGGCTCTGAGCTGTCAGCACAGAGTCCGAGGCAGGGTTCAAACCCACAAGCCGTGAGATCATGACCTGAGTTGAAGTTGGATGCTCAACCGACTGAGCCACCCAGGTGCCCCAAGAGATCTTTAGTAGTAGAAGTTTTCTGGCATGACATCATGTGGTTTTAACAGGGTCCTGGGATGCGAAATTGGGCATAGCCTCCCTGCCAACACCCCACCTGTCCCTACCACACAGTCTAAGCTTAGGAGTAAGAATGGACCATGGTACTTCTTCTATTTCTTTTTATCTTTTGAGGGGAGGGGTGGGTAGAAAGGAGAGTAATAGATGCTTGAAGGAGCAAAAATTGACTTGGGGTAAAAATAGAGAGATCGTCTCCTATGACAATTCTAGTCCTTTACTGAGAATAAGGCTTTCTCTAGGAATTTCTCTCAAGGAAAGTGTGACACTGTACTTATTTGTCTTCTCAACCATTCTCGGGTTATTTGGAACTAATTTCTGTTTAAGAGTCACTGGACGTCAACTTTCCCCACTGACTCCCCATATGGGAACCAATTTTAGGGCTGCTTCTCCCCACCATCTTCCTGTTCTGCAGGATAAGCTGTGGCTTATCACACAGCAACAGGAATGTTGTGGGGAGTGACCAGAGAAATGGGAAAAGAACAAGCAAGAATCTCTCCCTTGAGGGGATTGGGTAGTGCGGAGAAAGGAGAGGAGACCCCAAAGACCAAGTTGTCAGGGTTTAGGGAGTCTGGGGTCCCCGATGGAGCCAAGTTTCATCTCAAAGCCAGTCCTTCTGTTTCCCTTCTCCCTCCAGGAAAGATGAAGCTGACTCTGATACAGATCTTCTTTATGATGTTGCTGCTGTTACTGGGCCTGGGGGTGGGTCTGGGGTTGGGACTTCAGATGGCTGCCGCAGTCCTCGAGGATAGTGATGAGCCCCTGAGTGAGTTTTTGTCTAGCGATTCAGAGGACAAGACCAAAGCCACTAAAGGGGAGGGCATCTGAACTACAGAAACCATGCTGGTTAGCAACAAAGGAATAGTGCAACCTGGCTGGCCAGAAGAGACAATCCTTGGTGAAGACGAAGTTGGAGGGAACAGGATGCTCAGAGCTGAAGCTCCCTTGCAGAGCAACAAAGACTATCTCAGGTTTGACCTGATGGCCAGGGAATGCAATGCCCTGATGGCACACAAGGTGAAGGAACACAACCACACATGCATAGCCCAGTACACATTCATCCACGAGGATCTAGATACAGTCAGAGCTGTCTGTAATAATCCTGTTGTTGCCTGTGAACTCAAGGGAGGCAAATGCCACAAAAGCTCCTGTCTTTTTGATTTGACATTCTGCAAGTTATCCAAACCAGGCCAAGTCACTCCTCACTGTAATTACCTCACTTTCATTTTTGAAAAGTTTATTATTATATCCTGTAATGACATGAAGGTCCAGGTGATGTCTGGACAATGAAGCAACTTCCCTTCTTCTTCCCCTTCCCCTTCTCCTCTTTCCCTTCCTTGCCACTTCTTTCTCATACCCTTTTCCTCCTGTTAGGTGTTCTGCAAAAAAGGTTCTGGGAAGAGAGGCTGACCTGTTCCTTACCACTGTCCCCTGAAAACACAATTCTTCATTGTCCTAGGTTTCACCCACCCTGCATCTTTTTTTGCTGGGGTTACAGGTGGCAAAATAGGGTAATGATATATGGTCTCTCCAGGTCCTCCATCACTCCTGCCCTGGAAAGGGATCAGTGAAGAGATTCTCTAGTATCTGCTGTGATCCTTGCCACCAGTCTGTTCCCTGGTATGTTTGCCTTTGGATATGGACTACAGGAGCTCACTGTAGTCCCATGTCCTTCCCTGTGATCCATGAGCCTCTAGGACAATCACGTGAGCCCCTTGGGCTTTCCACACAGCACCCCTGCACTGCAGAAGCAAATCAGTGACTGTATCTAGGACTGTAGGACTGCATCTGGTGAACTATGTGGATAAGGTTTTTTTTCTTGAGTTACCCAAAATAGAAGTTTCAGGTAAAGAATTGTGGACCTGTATACATGATTTAATTAGCCTTTAATTAATTTGAGTATACAATATATGACCCTATGAAGTCATAAGCATCTTTGTAGAAGCAACTATATTATAAGTTTCTCCTATATTCTTCTTTGGCACATTTATTGATTATCTGCTTGTTGATTATCTGGGACCTTTTCAGGAGTTATAAAAATTGTATGAAACATAGAATCATTCAAGAGGAGCAAGTTTTCTGACCCCTGTCAAACATTATGCAGTCAATAAAAATTGCTGAGTAGCCTGATTCACATTTCAGAGGGCTCAATGTGTTCTTTTCTCTTCCAGACAAGCAGGAAGGAAGCTATCCTTCTATGTGGACACTCTACTAGATGCTGTCACGTACTTGGTTTTACATAATCCCTATAAAGAGGGACAGTAGATAAGCTCCACTTTACAAATGACAAGTAACAGGCTCAGAGAGGCCAATTTCACCTTGACCAAGATCACCCCACTTATAAATGGTTGATCTATAATTCAAATGGGGTGTTCCTGCCCTTCCCTTCATTTGCTGCTTCCCAATTTGCAGCACCCTTCAGTTTGCTCTCCTGGACCCCAAAGGGTAACATTAAACTCACTAGAGGTTAGGGCCTGGATTCTGGATTCTTTGTCTTGTGATAAGTACATATGTACTATATACTATAGGAAAATGAGAGAGAGAGAGAGAGAAAGAGAGAGAGAGAGAGAGAGAGAGAGAGAGAGAGAGAGAGAGACGATGTTCAGAAGAGAATCTCTAGGTTTTGAGTCCTTCTCTCAGGACATGAACACAGAGCCAGACTGTGACTTTAGAGGCCCAACATCCTGGATAATTATGGATTCTACCCAAAATACTTAAAAAAAAAAAAAAAACAGAGAGAGATAGAGAGAGAGACCTGGGGCACCTGGGTGGCTCAGTTGGTTGAGTGTCCTACTCTTGATTTTTGCTTAGGTCATGTTCCCAGAGTCATGGGTTTGAGCCCCATGTCAGACTCTGCACTGAACATGGAGACTGATTAGAATTCTCCCTCTCTCTCTCTTTCTCTACCTCTTCCCCTCTTCCCTGCTTGTGTACTCTCTCTCCATCTCAAGAAAGAAAGAAAGAAAGAAAGAAAGAAAGAAAGAAAGAAAGAAAGAAAGAAAGAAAGAAAGAAAGAGAAAGAAAAAAAGAAACCCAACTAAAACATAGTACATTTATATGAAAGTTCAACAAAGTTTGGATTTTTACCCAAATTACTACACAAATCCTTTTGAAAAAAATATAAATACATTTTTTTCAAAATCAATCTCCTTGTTCTCACTAATATTCTCTTTTTCTTTTTGGCCCCTATTTTGCTAGTGATCTTACTCTGCCTGTTGGGTAACATAGCACTGAACATAATAAGCTGCTGGAAGGGAGGGACTAAGGCCAAAAAAATCACTTTATGATCTGCAAGGCATTGAAACATCATCTTCAGAACACCCTGTACAAGTTTCTCTCAACCTCGGCTGTTCATTAGAATCTCCTTGTTAAAAATACAATGCATATAATCCCAATAAGTATAATTCCAGGGATATTGATCCAATTAGTCTGAGTTTGGGTCTGCACACCAGGTGGAATCCAAGCATTTTGAGGCTTCTGTTACAATTCCTCTTACAGCAGTTTTTCTGTGAATTGTTTTCAAAGACTGTTAATAGACATGTGAAAATGATTTGGGAGATGCTGGGTGAAAGTTTGTTTTATGCAGATCTCACAACCTTTACTATTAGCGTGGCTGTGAATCTCTAATAGGCAGAGTTCAGATCATATTCAGTATTGCTAAATTGATTTTACCATGAAATCCACCCTTCCCTTAATCATTTAATAACATCTTCTAGAACTTATGTTTCTAGTTGGGAAAAGTTGTCCTAGAATTTTCTAAGCCTTTCTCCTGGCTTTGTTCATTTAATATAGCTATCACTGGGCCTACCTTAAAGACTAACAACTAGATAAGATTATAAAGTAATCTGTGTTTAGACTATAAGTCAATCTCATGTGATATGCTGCTGTAGGAGAAAGGAGCCAGTTCTTGAGAATCATATAATCATGGCATGAAATTGAAGCTCTGCCACTTAAAAGCAGTTGTGATCATGGATAATAGTTCTTAGGTCTCAGAACTTCAGTCCCTTATTTGTAAAATGAGATAATAGTACCTACTTCATAGGGTAGCTATGAGAATTATATGAGGTTAAATGGCCCATAATAGGGTTCAGTAAGTGGCAGCTGCATTTGGTGGTGATGTTGCTGGGCTCGGTGCTCATTGAGCACCTAACCATTTCTTTAAAAAATTTTTTAATGTTTATTTTTGAGAGAGACAGAGGAGCATGAGCAGGGGGAGGGGCAGAGAGAGGGAGACACAGAATCCGAAGCAGGCTCCAAGCTGTTAGCCCAGAGTCCAACACAGGGCTCAAACTCAAGAACCGCAAGATCATGACCTGAGCCGAACGCTTGATCAACTGAGACACCCAGGTGCCCCAAGCACCTAAGCATTTTGACAGGCTCCATCTGGAAGCAGTACTATAATACAAAATGCAATACCATTGGCACGTCTTACAATTTTGGGCATGTTGGCTACTATGTGGATATGTGGGATCCTGTAAAACTCCTCAAATTCCATCCCTTGGATAGCCACAAAATTTACATACTTGGGGCTAGTGCCGTCCTTAGAACTCAGCAAACAGGGACTCTGCCCTGGGCCCAACCCCTCAGAACTACCCTACACTTTTGGAGTGCCTTTCACATAGGAAGTCCTCCCCTTGTGTCTGGTACTGACTGGGACCAACAGTACCATCTAGATCAGGTGCTCCGAGCTTGAACTGGGACCTGTGTAGGCTTGAGTCCCATTTATCCCCTTGAGGGCGCTGCTCCCCTATCCCATGTGTAGGGCCAACCAGCTGCCCCTCCAAGAGTTCTGAGACTTGCACATACACAGTCATCCTAGATGCCTAAAGCCAAGCCCTGGTTCTAGGAGGGTGGCCTGGAAAGTGGATCACTCCCTCTGGCTGGCATGGTATTTCTTTTGTGGGATCACATGAAAGTGGGTCACCAGAATGGTGCTCACATATGAATTTGGCTTAAAACACATCCCAGACACAGTATGAATTTAGCATTCTGAGTCACCAGTGGTCACTACTGACTCTTGGAGTTGATTCATTGTGGGAGGCTTTTACCCATTCATGTTCTTACTGCTCTGCTACTTCTAGCCTATAACACTTGAGGGGGGCAGGGATAGCAGCACCTGTTCCTTGCCCTGTGAGCCTCCCACTGCTGGCACCCAGGGTGGTTACTCCACTGTTTGCAAGCTCCACACCATGTGGAGATAGGGAATAGCTACTCCTGTCTCCTGTAAGGGCTTTGAGGCCATTGTTTTGTAGGACCCATGGGGTACTTCTAATCAATGTCTTCTCTCACCTCTGATCGATAGGTGATGATGTACTCTCTTGGGTTGGTCTTGATAAAGATAAACAATTGTCATTCCTAATGTAAACAGTACTGCTCTTCTTACTCTGCCCATGGGCCCCTTGCCTATTCTCCTTGCTGGTGGCTATGTACAGAAGGCAGGAGTGTAGTGTTGTTAGTCATACAAGAGGTCACATCCTAGGAATGCAGTAATTATGATCCACAGAGTTCAAGAGAAGATATGGTTGGAAGATATATTGTTTTATGTTTATATTATAAAATCACCAATGACAAATTCCATATGACCAGAAAATGAATCATCATTCTCATTTTCCTGCATACTCTGGGTGCCATGGTCTGAATATGTGTCACTCCTAAATTCCCAAAGTGTAATCCTAATGCCGAATGTGATAGTATTAGAAGGTAGGCCCTATCAGGGCACCTGGTTGACTTGGTTAAGCATCAACTTTGGCTCAGGTCATGATCTTGCAGTTTGTGGGTTTGAGCCCCACATCAAGCTCTCCACTGTCAGTGCAGAGACCACTTGGGATCTCCTGTTTCTCTCTCTCTCTCTACCCCTCTGCATTCATGTGTGCTCGTGCTCTTTCTCTCTCAAAAGTGAATAAACATTTAAAAAATGTATCAAAACAAAAAAAGAAGGTAGGGTCTATCCCGGGGGATTAGGTCATGGAGCACTTATGAATGGGATTAGTGCTGTTATAAAAGAGATCCCCCAGAGCTCTCTAGCCCCTTCTGCCATGTGAGGATACTATGAGAGGTATACAACCCAGAAGAAGGCCCTAACGGACCATGCTGGCACTCTGACCTTGGACTTTCAGCATCCAGCACTGTAAGAAATAAACTTCTGTTGCTTGTAAGACACCTTATCTGTAGTACTTGTTATAGCAGCCTGAATGGACTAAGTCACTGGGTAAGACTTGCATTTGTGGTTATTGACAACAATGTAAGGTAACAAAATAAACTTCCAGAGAAAGTCATTAGAAGCTGGTGCTTACAGGCAGCTCAGTGGATAATACAGTGTCATGAATCATGATATAGCCAGCACTAAATAAACAGCATTAGGAAACTGCAGAGGCAGGAAGATCTCCATTGTTTAAATTCAGGCAAGTTTTGAAAGGTCATGAAATTTTACTTCCTTTTTCTTATGGTGGGAGATGTAAAATTATCCAAGAACGATAACATTTGTCAGTAAAGAACACAAAAAAATGGTTCCTAGGTCTATCAGGAAGATATGGTGCCCAGATACCACAAAGAATCTGCATGTGCACTGACTGGACAATAAACATATATATAATCTTTTCTCTACCTATAATTCTACATCTTCAGCAATAAATCACTATACTTCTGACATGGAGACTCTTCCTCAGCTCCCTCGAGTGCTCAGTCTTGGCAGGCAGAGTAAAATGAGCTGGCCCTCTTCAACCCTTCTCCTTCCCAAGGTGATAAAGTTATAACATCTGGCAGAGACTCATTCTTTGTGGGATGTGAAGGGAGTCCAAGGGACAGACTTATCATTATGTTCAGTAATCCTTTGCTTTAGCATGTAATTTGCTGATGCTCTTGCCTCTGTACCCTGCACCCTACCCATAGGTCCACCATTTCTTCTTCATGTGTGCAGACTTGACTTCCGTTAGTTTCCAGGAAGTGATTCAAATCAGAGATGCCGCCTCTAAGAGCAACTGGGCTGTCTCTTTATTAGACTTATGACTCAAAGACCAAGTAAAATATGGATTTAGGGGAAGAATAAAAGAGATGAGGAATATGGTGGAAATAAGGCTAAGCAGAAGGCATGATGAGGGAAATTGTGAGAGCTCATAGGGCATGATAGCTCTTCACCTATTTGTACAGGACACAGGATTTTAGGAGGCAGTGGGTGCCCCGCTGTTTGAAAGTGTCAGATCTCCATCACTGATGTGAGACTAGTGTCTGGAATTATACCCTTATGAACTTATTGTGCATTCCTATATATAAGGATATACAATTTTTAGCTTCAAAGAATGAGTGGGATTTTCAGTACCTTTGTAAGATGACAAGAAAAGCAACAAGAAAACAGTACTTACTATGAATTCTTTTTTAAAAGATATATATATTTTTAATGTTTATTTACTTTTGAGAGGGGGGAAGGGGCAGAGAGAGAGGGACAGAGGAAAAATGGGCTCCACGTCAATAACAACGAGCTCAATGTGGGGCTCAAACTCGTGTCCGAAGTCGGACACTCAATTGGACACTCAATGGACCAGGTGCCTCTACTTTATGAACTCTTTTACAAGGGTTCAGCAGTGTGCTGGTTACTGATTATGCATTCTTTTTTTTTTAATAAAAGCAAAAAACTAAAACCAGTTATTGTGTCTGCCATTATAACATATCCACAAATGAGACCCATAGGGAAAAATTGTGAAAGGAAGAGGGGAGATGATGTGAATTGATCCAGTACGTGGCACTGCTCTGGAAAGCTAGTCTGTCTAAGGACCAACATACGTCAAACAACTCCATTAGGGGGGCGCCTGGGTGGCACAGTCGGTTAAGCGTCCGACTTCAGCCAGGTCACGATCTCGCGGTCCGTGAGTTCGAGCCCCGCGTCGGGCTCTGGGCTGATGGCTCGGAGACTGGAGCCTGTTTCTGATTCTGTGTCTCCCTCTCTCTCTGCCCCTCCCCCGTTCATGCTCTGTCTCTCTCTGTTCCAAAAATAAATAAACGTTGAAAAAAAAATTTTTAAACAACTCCATTAGGAGACTGGGGTTACAAGAATGTATTTCCAAAGCAAAGGAAAGGGATTCAAAGGGTCAGATGATAAAGACAGACATCCTTTGCCCCAGCTGCTGAGTGTTACCTGCCACGAATTCCCAGTTGCACCCTTCTCTGGAGAATCACCTCCAAAGAGGGCAAGGGTGAGGGGGGCTTCCTCATTGGTGATGCCTAAGAGTTATGTCCTTCCACCAGGGTAGCTCATAGCCAATGACTGATTGATACAGATGAACAAGAACCTGGACCTCTTGCCTTAATTTTTTTTCCTCTTGCCTTAATTTTATGTCAGTTATGTTCCAGAGCTCTCCATGGGGTCAGGTTTGAGGCTGGACTTTAGCTAAAATTACATCTTTGTTCAACTTCTTCTTCTGCCCTATCTTGCTTCAGTTATTTCCTTACAGGTATCTCCTGAGAGTATGCTCTCAATGAATTACTAACTCAAGAATTTCCATCATAGGATCTGCTTTTTGGCCACCTGGCCTAATACTTTTGCAAAGAGCAAGTCTTGAAAGAAGCTGATTCTTTAGGACCTACGTATTCTAGGAAAGAATAAAGAACTCATTTTACTTGAAAGTCTCTAAGGAGCTGAAGGCCAAGGGCCCAGGTTGAAGATTACTTCAGGCAAACAAGCAGGCAGGGTAGACTCTAGAATGTCAGTGTGGCATCATGGTTAGTTAGGCACAGAGAATATGGAACTTCACAGCCTGTGTTCAAATCCAAGTTCAAACATTTACTATCTGATCTTGGGCAAGTAACCTCTCTGGTTCTTGTTTATCAGCAAGTGAGGAATATCTTCAGCAGAACTAACAATACCTCGTACATTTTTAGGTGCTCAATGTATATGTATTAAATTGAACTCATGTTTTTTTGCATGGCCCATTCTCAAACATTGCCTGATATGTCCTGATCCTCCTTTTATAACTAGTCAATACCACTTAAGAGAAAGATGGTCTAGATCTCCTGACCCTTAAATCAACAGTGTTACCACTATACCATGTTTCCAATTTTCTTGATCTGGGGATAGTCAGCCTCTTGTCATCAATATCTGAAACTTTCCAGAGATGCCTTGATAAGAGCTTCATGGTTTCTAGTCACTGTGGTGATTTAATGTTTACATATTCACTGAACTTAATTCCCCTGTCTTGAAGTATGGGCTGAACTTAGTGATTTATTTCTTTTTTTTTTTTAATGTTTATTTTTGAGAGAAGGGGGGGGGCAAGGCTGAGAGAGAGAGGGAGACACAGAATCTGAAGCAGGCTCCAAGTTGTCATCACTGAGCCCTATGAGGGGCTCGAACTCACGAACTGTGAGATCATGACCTGGAGCCAAAGTCGGACCCTTAACCAACTGAGCCACCTAGGCACCCCAGTGATTCATTTCTAGTTGATCGAATGTGACACCTTGTGATCAAAGCGATAGCATACTACTTCTAAGATAAGCTGAAAAAATAAAAAATAAAAAATAAAAACCAAGGCTTCCTCCTTATTCTTGCTCTTGAATCACTTGTTCTGGGGTAAGCTAGCTGCCATGTCTTATGAGGACACTCAAACAGCCCTTGTGGTGAGGAACTGAGGTCTCCTGGTAATATTAGTAAGGAACAAGGCTTCTTCCAAAAGCCAGGTGAATGAGCTCTCTTGGAAGTGGATTCTCCAGCCCCAACAAAGCTTCTCGATGTCTGTAACCCAGGCTAAAATCTTGATGGCAACTTCATGAGAAACCCTGAACCAGAAACACCCAGCTAACCTGCTTTCAAACTCCTGACCCTTAGAAACTGTGACATAATAAATATTTGTTGCATTAAGCTGCTAAGTTTTAGGGTAATTTGTTACACAGCAATAAGTGATGAATACAGTTAGGAAATGAAAGATTTCCGTTCTGGAATGGCTCATTGTGGTGTTTTACATTTCTCTATTTATGATCATTATTTTCTTTTCTTTATCTGGGACCTAAAGAATGATTATACTCCCTCAACTTCACGACTAATAATTGACCTACCAACTGAGTTAAAAACCACAGGTTATCTATCACTTCCAGGACATTTATAAACTTTTGAAATGCATCTGTATATCAAGATGTCTCCAGAAATGTTAAAGATTATTATTTATTTGGACTATATAAGTTCTTCACAAAGAAAAAAAAATGACAATATCCAATGATGTCCTGGCCTGTAAGAATGTAAACTGATACATAGTTCCAGAGGGTAATTGTACTTCCTTTTTCTTGTGGTGGGAGATGTGAAATTATCCAAGAATGATGTGCAGTAAAAGCTCCTAAATTTTTTTTCATACTTTTTGACCCATGGACTCTACTTTTCATAATTTATCCTAAGGACTTAATTTGGCAAGTGCATAAAATTATATGAACAAGGATGCAGTATGGTTTATAATAGTAAAAAGTGGAAAATCCTAAATGTCCAATAACAGGGATCATTAAATAAGTAATAGTAATGCCACAGTAAAATACTACTTAGCACCTTAAAGTGATAATAAACACCTACATTTATTAACATGGAAGAATGCAGATAAGTTCAATGAAAAAAAGTTTATAGTGTGTTTATTAAGATTCCACTATATGTGTGTGTGTATATATGTGTGTGTGTGTGTGTGTGTGTGTGTGTGTGTGTTTATTTATATATATGTTTGTTTATATATGTGTGTTTATTAAGATTCCACTATATATATATGTAAAAAATCTTGGAAGGACATATGTCAAAATATCATCAGTGGTTAACTTTCAGTGATAAGATTTAGGTCAATTTTAATTGATTGATTATTTTTTTTGTTTGTACATCTGTATTTTCTACTTTTTCTTATAGCGATTTAATGAATCAAGAAAAAAGGTAATAAAATTCATCATAGATAATTAGAAAAATACAGAACAAAGGAAAGTCATAGTCAAATGTATTTATACTATTCAAAGTTAATCACTCAATGTTTTAGGACAGATACTTTTATCTTTTGTATGTGCAAATACACATACAAACATATATATCTTTAAAAGCATGATTGAGGGGCGCCTGGGTGGCTTGGTCGGTTAAGCGTCCGACTTCGGCTCAGGTCATGATCTCGCGGTCCATGAGTTCGAGCCCCGCATCGGGCTCTGTGCTGACAGCTCAGAGCCTGGAGCCTGTTTCAGATTCTGTGTCTCCCTCTCTCTCTGCCCCTCCCCTGTTCATGCTCTGTCTCTCTCTGTCTCAAAAATAAATAAACGTTAAAAAAAAATTAAAAAAAAATAAAATAAAAGCATGATTGAAATGAAATATTATTGCAGTTTTCTATTATATTTTAAAAATATTTTTGAGGTGTCTGAAATAATAACAAACTCAGAGAGAAGTTTCAAGTACAGTACAAAGAATGTTTTTTCCTAAACCATTTGCTTCTTCACCTCTGAATACATTAGTGTATCTTTCGTACAAACAAGAATATTTGCTTACATAACCACAACGCAACTGTCCACACCAGGATATTAATACTAATATTATGCTACCATCTAGTTCAGACTCTATTCACATTTTTTTCTTAATTTAAGTTTTAGTTAATTAACATACAGTGCAATATTGGTGTCAGGAGTAGAATTCAGTGATTCACCACTTACATACAACAGCCAGTGCTCATCACAACAAGTGTCCTCCTTAATACCCATCACCCATTTAGCCCACCTCCTACACACCTACCTCACTCCATCAACGCTCAGTTT
The DNA here is from genome assembly GCF_014898765.1 of Herpailurus yagouaroundi. Taxonomy (NCBI): domain Eukaryota; kingdom Metazoa; phylum Chordata; class Mammalia; order Carnivora; family Felidae; genus Herpailurus; species Herpailurus yagouaroundi. The sequence goes on from NW_024412396.1 coordinate 679,211, forward strand.
GTTCTCTATTTTTAAGAGTATCTTGTGGTTTGTTTCCCTCTCTTTTCTTTCCCCCCTTTCCATATGTTCATCTGTTCTCTTTCTTAAATTCCATATATGAGTGAAGTCATACGGCATTTGTCTTTCTGTGGTTGACTTCTTTCACTTAGCATAGTACACTCTAGCTCCATCCACGTAGTTGCAAATGGCAAGATTTCATTCTTGATGGCTGAGTAATATTCCATTATATAAATACCACATCTTCTTTATTCATTCATCAGTTGATGGACATTTGGGTTCTCTCCATAGTTTGGCTATGGTTGATAATGAGACTCTATTCCAATTTTACCATTTGTCCCCAAAACGTCCTTTTTTAGCAAAAATAATCTAATTCAGAATCGTGTATTTCTTTTAGCTGTCATGTCTCTTTATTCTCCTTGGCTCTGATCTAGATCTTCAGGCTTTCTTTGATTCGTTACTGACTCCTTGGAAGCTTATTTTGTACCTATTTTTTTTTTCCTAAGTAGGCGTCTCCCACAGCATGGAGCCCAACATGGGGTTGGGGTTCAAACTCACAACGGTGAGATCAAGACCTGAACTGAGATCAAGAGTTAGATGCTTAACCAGCTGAACCACCCAAGCGCCCCAGCCAGCTGTTTTGTAGAATGTCCCTCACTGTGGGTTTGTCCTGATTAGAATCAGATTGTACATAGAAGTGATGTGTGTTCTTCCCACTGCAATCAGTGAAGTGATGTTTACTTTATTCACTTGATTAAGGCAGAATTTGCCAGGTTTCTCTACTAAAGTTACCATTATTTTTCTCTTGTAATTAACAATAAGTAATAAATATTTTGTGGTGATGTACTTTGAAACTGGAAGTATTTAATTCCTTTTCACATTTTAAATTATTTATTTATTTATTTATTTATTTATTTATTTATATCAGTAGGAACTCATGGTTTCTTGTTTTGTTCAAGGAGTTATATAATCTGTCCCCAAACTGGTCAGTGAAATCCTTTAAATCTGGCTTCTGGATACTGTTGCCATGCCCCCATTATTCTTTAGGCACTTCCTTGCTTTGAGAAACAACATAATGGTCCAAGCTCATCTTCTATTTCCCTTGTCCTTGAACCAGCCATTTCTCCAAAGACACCTGGTTGTTTCAGTGGAGAACAGTGTTTTGTATTTATGGTTGTTCGGGTGAGAGAGCTCCAAGAGAGTTCCAACACTGATAGAACTTGGGAATATAGCAAAAAGATCCAATTATACACACACACACACACACACACACACACACACACACGTATTTTATTTGTTTACACTAAAAACCATGAGTTCACACCAATACCTCCAATTCCAGTCTAACCTGAGAGCTCATATTAGTTTTCTCCCCTTCCATATTTATATCTCCATTTCCATAGTTATAACACTCTTCTTCCTTATTTTCTTTAATATATTGACTTATTTGATCAATCTCCATGTATGCAACCAATCTTCCATTGCTGCCACTGTCCCCCTTCCATATGGATGCTCTTTGCCTACTCTGATTCTGACACTCTGCAAGGCTGCCTCCTGCCATGGATGCTCCCCATCTCAGTTTCCAAACCCCATACCAGGTCACCCTCTGAGTGGTCACCTCCTCTAGCTACGCAAGCTCTAACTCTCCATGCTTCATCCCCCCCCATACCTCACCCCAACTCCATCTCACCCCCTATATGAATGCTCCATTCACCTGTTTCAGGCTCTGACTTCCTATTCTCCATGCCAGCCCAACCCTCCTTGTGGATGCCTACCTTGCTCTACTGCATCTAATGGCTTCAGGACAAAATTGTATACGAAGGGAAGAAAGGGGAAATAAAGGGAGGAAAGCAAAGAGAAAGGAAGGGAAGTGAAAATAAGCAAATGAAAGGGGAGAAGTGTATTTTTTGAAAGTTAAAATTATGCATTAGCATTTTATAAATAAATAAATTACTAGCTGTATATCACTTTATTAAAGAAATATGATTTATTTAACTCTTTCCCTACTTCTGGACATTGAAGTGACTTCCAATGATAAATAATTTGCACTGATGCTTTTCCTTAAAACAAATTCTTCTGAGTGTAATTATTAGGTCAGAGTATAAATAATCTTAAAGTTTAGGTACTTTTAGGTTTTCACACATTCCCTTTTAGTAAAGTTGTACTTATAACCCCATTACCAGTATACAGACTGGATCTGTGCCCTCTATATCCTTTGCATAATTTGGTATTATCTTTTATTTTAATCTCTGACAGTTTGATAGGCAAAATATAACTTCTCATTATTACATAACTTTGCATACCTTTTACTGAACAGGCCATTTCTCTCTCTCTCTCTGTCTGTCTTTTGAATGGGCCATTTCTAAACAAATTCTTAATGATTCAGTGTCTCCTCTCCCCTGAGACTCTCTCCACTTCCTGACACAAAGCTTCATGAATCTGATTTTCACACACACACTCTTTTATACCCTGTAAACACAAATTTAAAACTCTTTAAATCTGAGTGGATTATTCATGATGGCTGCACCGTATCTTCGGTGCATGCCCTCCGCACGTTGAATTTGGAATTATTTAGGAAGATATCCAGAGAAGATACGGTTCAGGAATTTCTCTTGGAGGAAATTTTCCTCGAGGGAAATTATATCATAGTGCTCAGTTTGTGTAAGCACCATGAATGTCTCCTTATTCACCCATGTTTAGTCTTGCCACACACCCTTCTGTGGGTAATGTCAGCATCAGTGTTTACTGTTCCTGAGATTATCTATACCAGCCTGGACAGGCTGCTCCCACACCCAGGCTTCTCCTCACTGCCTCTTCTCTTAGAATCTATTTGTTTTGCCCAGATTAGTGACTTCAACCACTTTTGAAGTGACTTTTTTAATGTTAATCCTAGGATGGAAAAAGATTTAGTTAAAATCCCAAGACTAGATTTAAAAAAAAAAAAAAAAAAGACAAGCCATTTGTAAAATCGGAACTTTTCCCCTTGGAAGCCCCTGTTTAATGGTGACTCATGTTTTTTATTCTGAACAGGCAGCATCACATCCAGAAATAAGCAAATATCCTCATTGGGATCACTGCAATTCCCCACTTCCATAGTTCTTTAATTCTTCACAGCTGTGGTCACTTCAATCCATTTTGTGGAATCCTGGACTCGGCATTTCCCTAAGCGCGGGTGTTGTTAGGACACAGACTTGGCAGAAGACGAATCTTATCTCTGCTCATGCTTTTTTTTTTTTTTAAATTGTGGTAAACCATATGTAAACATAAAAATTGCCATTTTAAAGTACACACTTCAGTGGCATTAACTACATTCACAATGCTGTGAAACCATCACTACCATCTATTTCCAAAACTTTTTCATCATCCTAAACAAAAACTCTGTCACTCAGGTCACATCTTGTATTTATCAAAGGAACACACACACAGAGTTAAAAGCTACAGTCTCTTTCCTCACCACTTTCTGACTCCAGTCCAAGTCCTAAGAGGCACCACTTCCAGCTCTGGGTAATTTGCTTAACCTTATCTTTTGATCCAGACACTGATTCTTTTGTTCCCCATGACATTTCTATATTTATTTTACAAGTGTTTGTCCTTTTTCTATTGTTACTTTTTCATAGCAATTTGTTTTTGTTTTATGAAAGCAATAGCTCCTCTGATAACTCAGAATCCACTAACTTGAGGTCTAATTATTAATTATTATGATTTTATCCCATAGTTCCTGCCTCGTGATGTTTGCTTTTACTTCATGTTTTTTTTTAACTGCAATTTTAAAGAGATATGGAAACCATTCAATATGTGAAGAAAATTGACTTTGCTAACAAATAGGACTAATTTTGTAGCCCTTGGAAAAGTAAATTTCTCTTTAAAATAAAGGGAGCTCAGGGGTGCCTAGGTAGCTCAGGCAGTTAAGTGTCTGACTCTTGGTTTTGACTCAGGTCATGATCTCATGATTCGTGAGTTCCAACCCTACATCGGGCTCCATGCAGACAATGCAGAGACTACTTGGATTATATGTACATATATATTAATATATGTATATAAGTATATACATATGTGTGCAGATGTGTGTGTGTGTGCATGTCTGTGCAACACAAGGGAAATGGTAGATGCTGAATTTATGGTGAGTCTAATTTTTTTTTTATGTGTTCACTTCTCAAAAATAACCCCACAGCATCTACAATGTGTATGAGGTGTGCCAGCAGATGGCACCAGTGCACAAGTCTCATGATTGGAACTATGAAAACGGTCCCAAGCTTTCTTTAAAAATTTGAGTACATGGGCACTTATTTTACTGAATAAGATTAACCAATAAGTTAATCATAATTTTCTCTGGATGATAGAATATGGTTAATTGTTTCAATAGTATCTTAGTCTTCAACAATTAATATGCATTACTCAAGAGATTAAAATCAAAATGATATACCTCTGTAAAACAGTTCAGTTTCAAAATCAGATGTTACAATACAGCTCTTAACATTTGGAAGGGAAAGAAACTAACATAAAGGTACAAATTGCTGACTCATTAATTATTTCCTTGTCACTATTTTAAATTATTACTCCAAAGCTAATCTCATGAACAGACTCATCAGAATGTTCTTTTTCACTTAATTCTATTAAAAAAAATTAAAGGCACGTCCATCTCCTCTGCCTCCTATCTCCACATTTAAGGACTCTATAATTAAGTCTCTTTGATCTCTTTCAAAAAATGATAATATAAATCAACGACATAGAAAAGAATAAAAATAATACTAGAACACACACACTTCCATCAATACTTTTAAAATGTAAATGATTGGCCATATGTAGTTCAGATCTTTTTATTTTATTTTATTTTATTTTATTTTACTATTTTACTTTTAGAGAGAGAGTGTGAGTGGGGGAGAGGGGCAGAGGGAGAGAGAGAATCCCAAGCAGTCTCCACGCTCAGCATGGAGCTGGACTCAGGGCTCCATCCCACTGAGCCTGGGATCATGACCTGAGCGGAAATCAAGAGTCTGACTCTCAACTGACTGAGCCACCCAGGCGCCCCTTACTATTTTTTAAAAGAATTAAGAGAATGCAGATGCAGCTAATGTTATTCCCCCATTGTTTTCTCTTCATTTTCCAGCAGTAACTACTCCAGAGACATTAGTACTATTTTCCCTGTGGATATTTTTATGCTTTTACTAGCTTTGCATATACCACAAACTATATATATATCTATCTATATATATATAGATAGATAGATATATATATAGTATACCACTTTGTGTTTTTAAAATGTACATAACTTAATTCATGTTGTGCATATCCTTTTGCCACTTGCAATTAACAACCAACATTGTTACTGGGATTATCAACACTACTGTATGTAGATCCCATTTATTGATTTTTTTATTAGTGTATTCTAAAAGTATACTGGATTATGTATTTGTTCCTTTATAAATGGGCATTTAAGCTTCCAAATAGTAATTATATAAATAGCGCTTTAATAAACTTTCTTGTGCATCTTCCTTTGCCTGTATGTGTGTTTCTCTTGGGTATATACTTGGAAGAATTCCAAATTATAATATGTATGCAATTATATCTCATTATCATAATAGTTTACATTTCCCACATTGCTAGTGGGATTGAACATCCCCTCAAGTGCTTAATGACCATACATATTACTGCTTCTGCTACTCTGAGAATTGTTAGTTCATATCAGACTTAGAGAAAATTTGTAAAAATACTAAAAAAAAAAAATCATAACTTTCTATACATCTTTAACCCCGTTTCCCTAATTGTTAACATTTCACATTTGATTTCAGAATTCTGTCTATAATTTTGGGGGCAACCATTTGAAAGTGAGTTTCAACATGATGCCTTTCTATAACATTGTTTTTTGTTGCTGCCAAAATTCTTAGTCTTACTGTATTTGTCATTTTACTGCTGTATAACAAATTACCGCAAATTTAGTGGCTTGAAACAATACCTATTTATTATTTCACAATTCAGTAGGTCTGAATTTTGGCTCAACTGGGTTCTACGCCCAGCATCTCACATTCCAGGAGTTTCAGCCAGAAGCTGAAACTAGTGAAAACATGTTGGAGTATTTCTTAAACATCAGTACAATTGGGTTTCTATCTTGCAACGTACACTAAAAAAGATTTAATATGAATTAAAAATTTAAGACATTGAAAAATTACATTATAAAAGCAAAGCAGAAGATAAAGGAAAATGTATTTATAATGTTAAAGGATATGAAAATCATTAGTTGTAATTCACTGCATAAATTTTAAGACCTCTGGATGATGAAAGATACCATAAACATATTTGTAAAAGAAACATCTAAACAGAAAAACTATTTGCAGCATACACTAGAAGGATTGATACCCATTGTATATAAAGTGCTCCTAAGATCAATCAATAAATATAAACAACCCAGTAGAAAAACATGCAAAGTGTATGAATAGGGAATTCACAAAAGAAAAGAATAAACTGTCAGTAAACATTTGAGATATTTAACCTCACTAATAACCATAACCAAAAAACAGATTTTTTCTATCAGAATGGAATATGATACCTTTGATAGCAATGTTAGAAGGATTTAAATAGACTCTCTATAAGAGTATGCATTGACATTGCTTTTTTGGGAGAAAATATGTGAATATACATTAGGTTTAAAAATGTAATTTTTCTTTGATCCAGAAACAAATGTAAGACCCATTAAAGTTGAAGTATAACACAGTTATAGAAAAGCATGTAAAATATGTGTACATTTCGGTGACAATCACAAATCAAATACTCACATAACCAGTAAAGTTTACTTCTAGGACTCTACCTCATGGAAATATCTCCAAAGACAAAGAGGTTTATTTAAGGATGCTGACTGCCACATAGTTTATTGCTGTTTGAATTTTTTTTTTAATTCCAATTATCTTAACATTTAATTTTTTAAGCTGTCTCTGTCTAATCACAGCTCTGCTTTGGATAAGTAGGGGAATGAAATAGTAGATCTTAGGGCCTAGGAGTCAAGGGGAAGCTGTGTTTTCTCCCTTGAAGCCAAGGCAGTGCTGGAAGCAGAAGCACCAGTGTGGAGGCAAGCTTGCAACATCCTCTGACAGAACAGTCAGTGGACATGACCCCTGAACAGAGAGAAGGACCTGAAGGATCTGTGAGATTGCAAGAAGTCAGCAACCCAGGAGATTCAGAAGTTCCCCAAATACAGTAAAGGGAGATTACATGCCTGTCTGGGGAAATGAGCACTTAAAAGTCTTTAAAATCAGCTTTTGTATTGGAAGTGTAGCTTTATTTTATACTTATAGGCTATTGAAGCCTGGAAATTTAGCTTTCATGATTTTTATCATTACTATTTGAAATTGGAAGGAAATCAGTACCTGTTCCCATGTAGGGAGAACACCTGACCTCTATACCTCCTGAATAATGAAGCAAATGAGGTCAGTGTGTGCATGGACTACACATATCAGAATGTTCCTAATTTCCTACATTATTTTTTTTTAACCCATCAACTCTGTCCTTTGATCATGCCCAAGCTCTGCCCCAGGGGTTTCCCAAGGTCTCCAGTAAGGTCCAGAATCATCATTCTACTTGTCTTGGCCCTCAGCTAGAAACAGAAGTCCCAGGGCAGGCGCTAGGCCCTAGCATCATTAGGATTTTTCTGTATGCTTGGCACTGAGCAGCAACTGAGGGCATGCAGACAGTACAGACGGTTAAGGAGCAGGGCTGTGATCATGGATGTGGGGTTTTTTGTTGCACTCAAGGCAGTTTTTCCAGAATGCCTATTAAGAATTTTATTTTGGGAAGGACCAAGATGGGGGAACAGCATGGAAGGTTTTTTTGCATATCTTGTCCCTGAAACACAGCCAGATCAACACTAAACCATCCTGCACACCTTGAAAACTGATTTGAGGATTAACACAACAATCTGCACAACCTGAACCAGAGAACTCAGCAGGTACACGGAACGGAGAGGTGAACTGGGGGAGAGAAGCCACAGAGGGCAGGGACCTGTTTTTGCATGTGGAGAGAGGATGGAGCCGGCAGGGGGAGAGGGGGAGTATGGAAAGCATCCCGCCGCCTGAAAGCAGCTGGAGAGAAAAGAAAGAATATGCAAGGGACTGAACAAAAAAGGGATAAAGGAGAAAGGAAAGGATTTAAATTCCATTAAGACTTCATACACACAGGCAGTGCAGAGTCTAAAACTCCGCAGCTTGATACCTGGTGGTGCTCTTGTAAGAAGGGCGAATCTCCAGGAACAGAGTGAAGTCCGAAGTTCTTTGGGCCAAACAGGGAGAGGCAGTTCCCCTGCTGGAAGGACTCCCCATAGGCAAAGGCCCCAGTGGACCCCAGAGAACAACTACATTCACTGGTGCTGGAACAAGGATGTTAAGGGTGAAGCCTGCAGCCAGATGCGTGTTGTGATTTGCCATAATCCCTGAAATGCTGCTGCTACACGATCATGTGAACTTTTTCTGGAGCAGGCTGGCACCCAGCCTCAGGCTCTGGGCATCAGCAGCAGCGTGGTCTCCAGAATGTTCCTGGGGGCGGGCTGGTCGCTGGCCTTGCTCAGTGAGACCCTCCCCCAGAAGGTCTGAGCAGGTCAAAGCCGCAGTCCCACAGAAGTAAGGGGGTCAGGAAATAGCCACATCTGAGATAAAACTCAGGAGGGAGGTGCCGCCTGGCAACCTGACGGCTTCGTTACAGACAAAGCAGTGATGACTTGGTGACGGTGTAAAAGCAGGAGTGGACGGAGGCTGGAAGCAAAGGAGGGGTGCACGACTGCTGGTTGGGGAGAGTACAGAGTTCTGATACAAGAGACTGGGTAGCTGGGTGATGCCATTTTCACCCCTCCTGCGCATGCGTATACACACCTACAGGCACCACAACAATCCACCCGAGTAAGCTAAGCAGCGCCATCTATTGGAGAATGGAGCCATTACACTAAGCTCCGCCCAACTGGGCCAACCTCGCTCTTCAGGAACAACACACATCTCTGCACATTTAGTTTATGGACTATAAAGTGCCTCATAGTTTGACTTATAGGGGAAACCAATGTAATTTCAATCATACTTCAGTCGGTTTGCTGGACCATCTATTCGATTTTTTTTCTTTTCTTATTCTTGAATACAGAAAGAGAAAAAAAATTATCTTTTTTTAATATTTCGATTAAAAATATTTTTCTTTGGGGCACCTGGGTGGCTCAGTCGGTTAAGCATCTGACTTCAGCTCAGGTCATGATCTCACAGTCTGCAAGTTTGAGCCCCATGTCAGGATCTGTTCTGACAGCTCAGAGTTTAGAGCCTGCTTCAGATTCTGTGTCTCCCTCTCTCTCTGCCCCTCCCCTGCTCATGCTCTGTCTCTCTCTGTCTCAAAAATAAATAAAAACATTAAAAAAATTTTTTTAATATTTATCTTTAATTTTCTCCACTATATTTTTTACTTTTTTGTAAGTTTTTAAATCTATTTTTTTACTTCCATCATTTCATTTTATTCCATTTCATTGTATTCATTTTTTCAAATTTTCAAATGCTTTCCTTTTTTGTCTTTTCTTATCTATCCCTTTTTTCTCTAATCTATCAACCTCCTTTCAACAACCACCAGAACACACCTAGGATCTAGCAACCTTATTTAATTTTTTGTGTTGTTTTGAATTTTTTAATTTTAATTTTTTTACCTTATTAATTCCTTTTCTTCCTTCAAAATGACAAATGGGAGAAATTCACCCCAAAAGAACAACAGGAAGAAATGACAGCCAGGGACTTCATCAATGCAGATACAAGCAAGATGTCTGAACCAGAATTTAGAATCACAATAATAAGAATACCAGCTGGGTTGAAAACAGATTAGAATCCCTTTCTGTGGAGATAAAAACTATTCATGATGAAATAAAAAATGCTATAACTGAACTGCAATCTCTAATGATTGTCACAGCAGCAAGGATGGATGAGACAGAAAAGAGAATCAATGATATAGAGGACAGACTTATGGAGAACAATGAAGCAGAAACAAAGACGTAGACTAAGGAAAAAAAGCATGATTCAAGAATTAGAGAAATCAGTGACTCATTAAAAAGGAACAACATCAGAATCATAGGGGTCCCAGAAGATGAAGAGAGAGAAGAGGGGGTAGAAGGGTTATGTGAGCAAATCATAGTGGAAAACTTTCCTAACCTGGGGAAAGACACAGACATCAAAACCCAGGAAGCACAGACGACCCCCATTAGATTCAACAAAAACTAACCATCAACAAGTCATATCAAGTCAAATTCACAAAATACTCAGGCAGGGAAAGAATCATGCAAGCAGCAAGGGAACAAAAGTCCTTAAGCTACAAGGAAAGACAGATCACGTGTGCAGCAGACCTATCCACAGAAACTTGGCAGGCCAGAAAGGAGTGGCAGGATATATTCAATGAGCTGAATCAGGAAAATATACAGTCAAGAATTCTTTATCCAGAAAGGCTGTCATTCAAAACAGAAGGAGAGATAAAAAATTAAAGGAGTTTGTGACCACTAAACCAGCCCTGCAAGAAATTTTAAGAGGGACTCTCTGAGGGGAGAAAAGACGGAGGAAAAAAAAAAAAAAAAGACTAAAAGCAACAAAGACTAGAAAGGACCAGAGAACACCACGAGAAACTCCAACTCTACAAGCAACATAATGGCAATAAGTTCATATCTTTCAGTACTCTAAACGTCAATGGACTAAATACTCCACTCAAAAGACATAGGGTAACAGAATGGATAAGAAAACAAGATGCTGTTTACAAGAGATGCACGTTAGACCTAAAGACAGCTTAAGATTGAAAGTAAGGGGATGGAGAACCATCTATCTTGCTAATGGTCACTGAAACAATGCCAGAGTAGTCATACTTATATCAGACAATCTAGACTTTAAAATAAAGACTGTAACAAGAGATGAAGAAGGGCATTATATCATAATTAATGGGTCTATCTACCAAGAAGATCTAACAATTGTAAACATTTATGCTTCAAATGTGGAACCACCCAAATATACAAGTCAATTAATCACAAACATAAAGAAACTCATTGATAATAATACCATAATAGTAGGGGACTTCAACACCCCACTTACAACAATGGATAGATCATCTAAACAGATAATCAACAAGGAAACAATGGCTTTGAATGACACACTGGACTGGATGGACTTAAAAGGTATATCCAGAACATTTCATCCTAAAGCAGTGGAATTCTTCTCCAGCGCACATAGAACGTTCTCCAGAATGGATCACGTACTGGGCCACAAATCAGCCCTCACCAAGTATGAAAAGATCAAGATTATATCGTGCATATTTTCAGACCACAAGGCTATGAAACTCAAAATCAATCACAAGAAAAAATTTGGAAAGGTAACAAATACTGGGAGACTAAAGACCGTCCTACTAAAAAATGAATGGGATAACCAAGAAGTTAAAGAGGAAATTAAAAAGTACACAGAAGTCAATGAAAATGATAACACCACAGCCTGAAACCTTTGAAACACACCAAAGGTAGTCTTAAGAGGGAAGTATATAGCAATCCAGGCCTTCCTAAAGAAGGAAGAAAGGTCATAGATACACAACCTAACCTTACAACTTAAAGAGCTGGAAAAAGAACAGCAAATAAAACCCCAAACCAGCAAAAGACAGGAAATAATAAAGATTAAGGCAGAAATTAATGCTACCAAAACCAAACCAAACCAAACCAAACAAAACAAAAAAATAGTAGAACAGATCAATGAAACCAGACGCTGGTTCTTTGAAAGAATTAACAAAATTGATAAACCACTAGCCAGTTTGATCAAAAAGAAAAAGGAAAGGACCCAAATAAATAAAATCAAGAATGAAAGAGGAGATATCACCACCAACACAACAGAAATACAAGAGAATATTACGAGCAATTATATGTCAATAAAATGGGCAATCTGGAAGAAATGGACAAATTCCTAGAAATATATAAACTACCAAAACTGAAACAGGAAGAAATGGAAAATTTTAACAGACCCATAACCAGTAAAGAAATCAAACTGGGAATTGAAAATCTCCCAAAAAACAAGAGTCCAGGGCCTGATGGCTTTCCAGGGGAATTCTAGCAAACATTTAAGGAAGAGTTAACATCTATTCTCTTGAAGCTGTTCCAAAAAAATAGAAAATGGAAGGAAAACTTCCAAACTCTTTCTATGAAGCCAGCATTACCCTGATTCCAAAACCAGACAAAACCACACTCAAAAGGAGAACTATAGACCAATTTCCCTGATTAACATGGATGCAAAAATCCTCAACAAGATACTAGCCAACCAGATCCAACAATACATTAAAAGAAATATTCACCAAGACCAAGTGGGATTTATATCTGGGATGTAGGGCTGGTTCAATATCTGCAAAACAATCAATGTGATTCATCACATCAATAAAAGAAAGGACAAGAACCACATGATCCTCTCAACAGATGCAGAGAAAGCATATGACAAAACACATCATCCTTTCTTGATAAAAACCCTCAAGAAAGTAGTGATAGAAGGATCATACCTTGAGATCATAAAAGCCATATATGAAAGACCCAACACTAATATCATCCTCAATGGGGGAAAACTGAGAGCTTTCCCCCTAAGGTCAGGAACACGACAGGATGTCCACTCTCGCCACTGTTATTCATATTGTATTGGAAATCTTAGCCTCAGCAATCAGACAACACAAAGAAATAAAAGGCGTACAAGTCATCCAGGAGGAGGTCCAACTTTCACTCTTCACAGATGATATGATACTCTATATGGAAAACCCAAAACATTCCACCAAAAAACTGCTAGAACTGATTCATGAATTCAGCAAAGTCACAGGATATAAAATCAATGCACAGAAATCAGTTGCATTCCTATAAACCAACAATGAAGCAACAGAAAGAGAAATCAAGGAATTTATCCCATTTACAATTGCACCAAAAACCATAAAATACCTAGGACTAAATCTAACCAAAGAGGTGAAAAATCTATACACTGAAAACTAAAGGAAGTTTATGAAAGAAATGGAAGAAGACACACAAAAATGGAAAAATATTTCATGCTCCTGGATAGGAAGAACAAACATTGTTAAAATGTCAATACTACCCATAGCAATCTGCATATTCAATGCAATCCCTATCAAAATAACACCAGCATTCTTCACAGAGCTAGAACAAACAATCCTAAAATTTGTATGGAACCAGAAAAGACCCTGAATAGCCAAAGCATTCTTGAAAAAGGAAACCAAAGCTGGAGGCATCACAATCCCAGACTTTAAGATGTATTACCAAAGCTGTAATCACTAAGACAGTATGGTACTGGCACAAAAACAGACACTCAGATCAATGGAACAGAATAGAGAAATGGACCCAGAAACATACGGCCAACTCATCTTTGACAAAGCAGGAAAGAATATCCAATGGAAAAAAGATAGCCTCTTCAGCAAATTGTGCTGGGAAAACTGGACAGCGACATGCAGAAAAATGAACCTGGACCACTTTCTTACACCATACACAAAAATAAACTCAAAATGGGTGAAAGACCTCAATGTAAGACAGGAAGCCATCAAAATCCTCGAGGAGAAGGCAGGCAAAAACCTCTTTGATTTTGGAGGCAGCAACTTCTTACTCAATAGGTTTCCAGAGGCAAAGGAAACCAAAGCAAGACTGAACTATCGGGACCTCATAAAAATAAAATGCTTCTGCTCAGTAAAGGAAACAATCAGCAAAACTAAAAGGCAACCGACAGAATGGGAGACGATATTTATAAATTACATATCAGATGAAGGGATAGTATCCAAAATCTATAGAGAACTTACTAAACTCAACACCCAAAAAACAAATAATCCAGTGAAGAAATGGGCAAAAGACATTAATAGACATTTCTCCAAAGAAGACATCCAGATGGCCAACCGACACATGAAAAAATGTTCAATATCACTCATCATCCGGGAAATACAAATCAAAACCACACTGACATATCACTTCACACCTGTCAGAAAGGCTAACATTAACAACTCAGGCAACAACAGATGTTGGCGAGGATGTGGAGAAAGAGGATCACTTTTGCACTGCTGGTGGGAATGCAAACTGGTGCAGACATTCTGGGAAACAGTATGGAGGTTCCTAAAAAAATTAAAAAAAGAACTGCCCTGGGGCGCATGGGTGGCTCAGTAATTTAAGTGTCCGACTTCGGCTCAGGTCATGATCTCGTGGTTTGTGGGTTTGAGCCCCGTGTCAGGCTCTGTGCTGACAGCTCAGAGCCTGGAGCCTGCTTCGGATTCTGTGTCTCCCTCTTTCTCTGTCCTTCCACTTCTCATGCTCTGTCTCTGTCTCTCTCTCTCAAAAATAAATAAACATTAAAAAAATTAAAAAATAAAAAAATAACTACCCTACGACCCAGCAAATGCACTACTAGATATTTATCCAAGGGATACAGGTATGCTGTTTCAAAGGGCCACATGCTCCTCAATGTTTATAGCAGCACTATCAACAATAGCCAACATATGGAAAGAGCCCAAATGTCCATCTATGGATGAATGGATAAAGAAGATGTCATAAATATATATATGTATATATATATATATATACATATATATATATATATATA
>NW_024412396.1:694192-823156 GCF_014898765.1 Herpailurus yagouaroundi
TTTTTTTTAAAAACAAACAAAATGAAAAGCCATAGATCTTCCTCAGTCTTTTAAGTTTAAATCGCAAATGTTATTATTTAAGTCAGTAGATACCTTATTGAGTTTCGAATATCTCACAAAGCTGTCTTTTGAGTACGGTCATAAATCATGAGATGGATATGGAGGGATCTCAGTTTGGGTCTTGGCTGGCTCTTACAGAGCCAAAAGGTTGACCAAAGAGCCTCACTTCTGCCTGCAATTGTCTTCGAATTAAGAAGATTCATCTCTGGCTAGCTAATGAAACACAAAGAATTTCTGTGGTCCTCCAGGCTCATAAATAAGTCAGTGATCCAGCTATATATGTAATTCCCAATCTAAGAGTTGTTTTTGCTAATCCTTATATTTGAATGTTCTTTTGTTGTTCTCCCATGCCAGTATATTTGAGGTAAAGCATGGGGATTGAGCAGTAGTTAAGAGGGTTGGCACTTCTCTAACATAGCATAGCTATTGTGCTTCTATTTTTCCAATTGTATCATTACATGTAATTCTTAAAATTAACACCAGGCATATACTTTGGACAACCTAGATCTCAAGCCTCACCAGTCGGTGGTTATTGATGTAATTGTTTTAATAGTAACCACCTACATCTCACGTGATTATGTTCCCTCCTCCCCAAATCCTGCATGTATCAATTGGAATTATTGTGCAGGAGACAGAAACTTCAAATAATAATGGTTGAAACCAGATAGGTGTTTATTTCTCTCACATTTCTTTTTCTAAAGTCTAGGAACAGACAGTTTAGGTCTATTATGGTGCTCCATGGTGTAAGATATCCAGGTTCTTTCTATTTTGTTGTTCAGTTTTATTTTGCTCAAACCAGGCATGTGGCTTCCATGTCAGGGTCTAAGATGGCTACTCTATACCTTCAGCCATCGTGTCCATGTTCCAACCATTAGGAATAAGAAAAGGAAAATAGGGGCATTCCCCTCCCCTTCAAGAATATGTCTCAGAAGTTACACTCATTTCAGTTATTTTCCATAGACATCCCCTGTCTAGAAATTAGTCAGATGGCCAATTTTACTTGCAAAGAAAACTGAAAACTACCTCTTTTATTTTGGGTGACTGACTATGTGCTCAGGTAAAATTTGAGGTTCCTATTACGATACCCAGTAGAAGAAAGGAATTACCAATATTAAGGGACAACAGATAGTGTTTCCTCTACTATACACTCCGCAGAGGCTCTTAAAATCTCACTTGTGTCATGTCTGTCATATCTTGGATTCTCCAGGGGAGAGGATGGGTAGAGGGTTTTGGAGTTGGATACTTTCTTTCCCCCAGGTCAGTTAGACTCTGATAATTCCCCAGCAGATTAGCCTCGGTTTAACTAGTTTCTCCAGAGGGCAAGACTCATTAAGAAGAACAGGGTGCTTCTGTTAAGAAAACAGAACGTTAAGAACAGAGAAAAATGTTTACTTTCCCCCTCTCCCTGCCAGAAGCACTAGGAGATTTTTTTTTTGTGATACAGGAAACCTGTTCAGGGGACCTGCTCAAGCATGGGGAGGTAAATCTCACAAAACTTGGGACCTCCTCATGAAAAATTTCTCCTGAAATTTTTAACTCTCAGAGTTGTCCATACAACATTGCCTCCAACAATGTATCAGTGACAGTTCTGATTTTCCTACCCCTGCACTGGTTCCCACAGTGGTTTCCCCTGTTAAAGATAAATTGAGGCACATTGAATTTTTCAGTTTATTTGATCAAAAACCAATTCAAATCATGTGCTAATCAGGAGCTAAGGGAAAGACTTTTATAGAGAAGAGGTAAGAAGCAAAGCAGGGAAATTATTTATTTATTTTTTAAAATGTTTTTATTTATTTTTTGAGAGAGAGACACACACACACAGAGCGCGAACAGGGGAGGAGCAGAGAGTGAGGGAGACACAGAATCTGAAGCAGGCTCTAGGCTCTGAGCTGTCAGCACAGAGCCAGATGGAACTCACAAACCGGGAGATCATGACCTGAGCGGAAGCCAGATGCTTACCTGACTGAGCCACCCAGCCGCCCCAGGAGGGAAATTATTTAATTGGCTATATCCCATGCGGTCACCTTCTTTGGGAAAGCCAAGTTGGCTGCTTGTGATCGATTGTCCTTAGGCTTTAATTTTTTCACCTTGAGGCATTTCAGTCTTAGGTTTTGTAGTGCTTACTAGGGTACTCAGGAATTAAAGCCACTTCAGTCTAATGGCCTCCTTGTCTAGTTAATTTAACACTTCATGAGCCTCTCCTCCATTAAGTTGTTATTCTCTGTATTTGCCTGTCAATCTCTTCAATCTTGGGGGCAGTGGTTTGTCCTCTCCTCAACTCTTTTACAGATCCTAAAAGAGTTGCTGATTTTTTTAGTCTGTTCAGCTTTTTACTTGTTGTTAGGGAGCACTGGCAGCTTCCAACCTCTTTACACGTGGAAGGAACTCCTTGCGTCCAGAAACAGGAGCTACACCGCCATTCTACTTTGTCTCTATGAATTTGATTCTAGGTTCCTCGTATAAGTGGAACCATACATTATTTGTTCTTTTGAGTCTGGCTTATTTACTTAACATAACATTTCAAGATCCATCCATGTTGTAGCCTGTATCAGAATTTCATTCCTTTTCAAAGTGAAATAATATTCTACCATGTGTATGTGCCACATTTTGTTGATCCATTCATTCACAGATAGGCATTTGAGGTTTTTTCCATCTTTGGGCTATTGTGAATAATGCTGCTATGAATATTGGTGTACAAATATCTGCTCCAGTCTTTGCCTTCTCTCCTGCCACGGTGCAGAAACAGAAACTCCTCTCTCCTCACATAGTTCCTTTCCACAGAGAAGTGGAAAAGGAAGGGAGACCCAACCAAATTCCCCATGAGTGGTGTCTCGTGAGAACGGCAGATTAGTTATCCACAAAATGAAGACTTTGCCTTCTTTTCTACACATCTGAGTTGTAGCAAAAGGTTAATTTTGAGATCGTTCTCTATGATGATTATTGCACTTAGGTTAGAGATGTGACAAAAATGTCCCTAATTGAGGCTGACTACAATTACCTTGGTAAAACTGCTACAAGTGAGCATCTGTTCTTAGCTTTGCTTTCCAGACACTTAATTTTATTAACACACCCCAAATTAAGCAAATTGAGATTTATTGTTAGGCCACATTCATATATTAACTTATAATGAAACCATACAAATTTATAATGAGAACCAGAACTGCCAGAAAGACTAATTCTCTTCCCTTGGTCATTGGTCCCATATTATTTTTCAATGGGTTGCTTCCTTCCACCAACCAGAGCAAGGAGACTTAGGTGTAGGATGTTAGTGAATTTTCTCAGCCATCCGTGATAGCCTGATGCACACACCTCTAGTAAAAGGAATCTCCTATCTTCGGTATAATCATCTTGCCGGTTTGTTTCAATAGTTAGACTTTTGGCATGGACGCTATTTTCAGTTATCCTGAACTCTGGCTGAATCTTAGAATTGCCTGTGGAGGTTGTGAAAGATACATATGGCTAGGTCTCATCCATACCTAGTGAATCAAATAAATCTCCAGGAGCTTCAGCAATTTTGTTAAAGTTTTACTAAAGATTCTGGTTCATGAGTGAGAGTTGAAAATCAATGGACCAAACCTTTGCTGGTGGGTTTTAGCAATCACTTTAGGCTGACATTACTGGTCATTGATTCTGTACTGTTCCAGGTTGACTGAAATAAGATTCTGCACAAGGAGCCAACACTCTATTCCTCAATAATAATCCTACCTAGAAATGCTCATACTTGAAGGCCAGTAAGTAGTGAGTACATTCCCTGAATTCTTATAGAGGTCTGCAGTTGGTCAAGGCAGATGTTTAAAGACTGAATAATAGCAACAATGATGATCAACTGCATTGAGAAAAACATTTCCTTAGGTCAGATCAGATGTTTGACAGACCAATAATTGCTTCCCTAGATACATTTTTCTATTCTTCCTTTTAGTATCAAACCACATTCTGCAGATTTCTCACCTTAAGTGTGCCCTTAACACTAAGTTCTGGCCAGTGTGATATGAGCTGAAGAAATATGAGCAAATTCTTAGCCATGTCCCCTTCAGAGAAAGCTGGCTCCCCTCTATCTGTTCCCATTCCTGTGCACTGGAGTACAGATCTGTGGTGAGTTGGCTGCGGCCAACTGGACAAAGACAACACCTCGGAGCTGGGGAAATGATCATGTGGATCATGTGGCAGGAACCCCAGTCCTTCAGTGATCACATAGAGCACCATCACCTTCCCACCCTGGACAAATTGCCTCCCCTGGATTGTCATAGAAAGGAGAAATAAACTTTTATCTGTTTGAGGTACTGTATTTTAGAATCTTTGTTGCATCGGATTCATCTATACCATAATTATAACAGAAGGTCACAGGACCAGTAGTCTTAGATATTTACTCACTTGTTGAATTCTTGTCACTATCCCCTTCTCCAAAATGCCGGGGTCAGAATGTCAACAAATGAGACACTAAAAAACTTACCACCTATTTGTCTAAATGTGCAACCTAACATCTTTAAGTGGCAATGGATTATGGCAACTCCATCTCTTAGTGAGTGTTCAACACCCTGTTGAAGATCAGCAAGGGAATGTGTGCTATTAGAAATGAGGCCTTGGGGGGCGCCTGGGTGGCGCAGTCGGTTAAGTGTCCGACTTCAGCCAGGTCACGATCTTGCGGTCTGTGAGTTCGAGCCCCGCGTCAGGCTCTGGGCTGATGGCTCAGAGCCTGGAGCCTGTTTCCAATTCTGTGTCTCCCTCTCTCTCTGCCCCTCCCCCGTTCATGCTCTGTCTCTCTCTGTCCCAAAAATAAAAAAAAATTAAAAAAAAAAAAAAAAAAAAACCAAAAAAAAAAAAAAAAAAAAAAAGAAATGAGGCCTTGGTCTGTCTCCCTCTGCCTTCTCTAGAAATATTCCTTCAGACCTCCAGGCTGTCAGCACATAAAGGCACAGAAAGTGTGAAGATACAGACACTGGATAACGTTCACTAATGACTTCCCATGTGCTAACAGCGCCCCTTAAAATTGCCCTTTATTGACATAACCTTTATTCCTGGTATGAAGGCCTCCTCGTGACCAGGACTTGCTTTCATCTTCCCTCTCTACCTCTTTCTCTTACTCTTGCTTCCTCCTCGAAATTTCTCCCTTTCATATTCTTAATGTCTACTCTTTCTTAGAAGTGCTCCCTCCATTTTGATGTTTGTTTCACAAGCTTCTAGCCCAATATCCATAAAATGTTTTGCTTCCTGAAATCCTCAAAACCTGCTGCTCTTCCCTCTGCTCTGGCACTACTGTTAGAGCATATATTAAAGTGGTGAATTGCTTATACTTACTTATAATGAAGATTTTTTTCATTTTTTAAAAAGTTTATTTATTTTGAGAGAGAGAGAGCTTGCACACATGTGGGAGGGGCAGAGAAAGGGGGAGAGATAGAATCCAAGCAGGCTCCGCACTGTCTGTGCAGAATCCAAGGCGGGGCTTGAACACATGAACCACAAGGTCATTACCTGAGCTGAAACCAATAGTCAGATACTTAACGGATTGAGCCACCCAGGCACCCCAGAATATATTTTAATAAGAGAAGGAAAACAATCTTCAACAACTGAATAATGTCAAATATTGACATTTTGAAATGTCAATTTGTATATATACTCGTTATCACTGTGAATGTCCTTGTTCTCCTGAAGTTTATATTCTAGTAGTTGGAAAACATAGTCTCAGGGTCCAGTCTTACAGAAAAGGTGTTCCTGAGTTCAAAATCTCATTTGGATAAAGTATCTTCTACTTTTTGTTTTGATAGATTAGAGTCATGCCTGGAGAGGCTCTATGTCACTGGAGGTATCTCCTTTGATCTCTTAGAGAAGAACTTGATAATATTTACTAGCTTTTGTAATCTTCTGACTATGAAAACTGGGGTGGAATATTTATCTCATACTCAATGCAAATCATAGAATGCACCAAATGTAATAAGGGACAAACCGTTTCTTTCTTGTGTTTCAAAAAATATGATAGCTCATAGATATCAAGATCTTTATATTTCACACATGTGAAAGATATCCATCTTAAAGAAAGAAAGAAAAGAAAGGTTTGGATAAAGTGTGTGATCTCATTGCTGATCCTAAGTTTTGTGTGATCAGGACAAGTGACCAAGCATATTTCTGAGCAAACAGTGGACAGAGAATATGACTCCTTCATTTGTGACACAGGGTTATGGTGACCAACAATGAACAAGTACATGAAAGCACTTTGAAATCTTTATATTATAGAGCATATACAGTGTGAGTTATTATGACTGCTATGTGCATTATAATTGAAAAACCGTTCTTGTATGCTTCAAGTCAACCAGAAATACGAATTCAACTTCGCACAAAAGTACGCAGGGGCAAATGAATAGGGTTCAACTAGGCATCATCAGTTTTCTTCAGTAAGGAGCAGGATAGGGATAGCGACAAGCTTTGGTTTTATACTCCCCCTAATGTTGTTGGAGAATGTTGTGCTAAAATAGAAGATATGGAACCACCGTGCTCTCTGCTTATTGGATTCTACTCTTCCACTCTTATTTGATAACATTATGTGCATCATAAATTTTCTAAAGACAATACCAATTAGGGTTTATTTTGGTTAGGAAACAAACACAATTTTTTTTTCTTACTGTTACAAGTGTGGTGGCCTACATTCCTTCACTGAATAATTAAAATTTAAAATTAATGTTGTATCACCACTTCACACCCATTAGGATTGCTATTATTAAAAAAAAGAAAGAAAGAAACTGACAAGTTTTGGTGAAGATAAGATTGGAGAAACTGAAAACTTAGTGCGCTGCTAGTGGGATGTCAAATGGTGTAGCTGCTACGGAAAAGAGTGTAGTGGTTTCTCAAAAAATTAAAAATAGAATTACTATATTATCCAGCAATTTCATTTCCGGTCATAGACCCAAAAGAATAGAAAGCAAAGGCTCAAACAGATATTTGTACATGCTTGCTCAAAACAGCATTGTTCACAATAGCCATAAAGTAGAAGCAACCCAAGTAAGTGTTCATTGATGGATGAATGGATAAACAACCTGTAGTGTATACATTCAATGGAATACTATTCAACCTTAAAAAGGAAGCAACTTCTGACACATGCTAAAATATAGATGAATCCTGAAGACATTACACCAAGTGGAATAAGACAGTCGCAGAAGGACAAATACTGTATGGTTCTACTCATATGGGGTATCTAGAACAGTCAAATTCATAAGAGACAAAGTGGAATGGGGTTGCCTGTGGCTGAGAGGAGGGGTAAATGGGGGAGTCATTGTTTAACGTACACAGAGTTTTGCTTTGCAAGATGAAAATTTTCTGGAGCTGGCTGGTGTGATGGTTGCACAACAGTGTGAATGCACTTACTGCCACTGAAATATACACTTAAAAATGGCTAAAGTAGGGGCGCCTGTGTGGCTCGGTTGGTTAAGTGTCCGACTTTGGCTCAGGTCATGATCTCACGGTTCATGAGTTTAAGCCCTGCATGGAGCTCTTCGCTCCCAGCACAGAGCCCGCTTCAGATCCTCTGTGTCCTTCTCTCTCTGCCCCTCTGCTGCTCATGATCTCTCTCTCAAAAATAAGTACTTTTTTAAAAAGTGGCTTAAGTAGTAAATTTTGTGCTATGTATATTTTATAACAATTAAAAAATTAATGTTGCATCAACTCAAGGGATTCTAACATAAAGAATAAATTGTGATATGAGTCAAGGTTATGGACAATATTCATCTTATTAATTTGGTATTAAGGAAGAGAGAATGCTAATGGAGACAGGATGATAATCTTTTGAAATCATACAATGGGTAAAGCTAAAAATTATAGTTTTGATATATCTTAAAGAATCTCATGGATTGAGGACAGGACCTGGATTTTTTTATGCATTATTAGATAAAAAGAACAATCTGTATAAATAATCTTTGTTTTATTTCCATGACTCTAATGTGTATGGATCAGATCATTTATCTGGAGAGAAGGAGATATGTTATGGTCATTTCCTGTCTTATTTACTGTACTATACCATACTCTCACAAATATATGTTGGATAATCCCAAGATAGGTGAAATGAGCATGTCCCAGATGAGATGGTCCATAGCACGTACTCATGCTAGCCTATATGCAGAACTTCTTCAGCTGAAGGTTGACTTTTAGAGTGCACCATGGAGATTTCTAAAGTTTGATGGGATCCTCATTCACTCAGACATTACGATTAAAAGCCACAAGTCTCCATGTGAACAGTGGTTCCCCCTTAGTCACTGAAATGGGATCTGAATCTTTGTCCCTACACCCTTATTTTCATCAACTAATTGATAAAGTAGGATCTTAGCTCTGAGTCTGAATACAAGAATAAGGACTGGGGAAGAAATAAGTGGATTGGATTTCAGTACGATGTGCAAAAGTAACAGACACTCTCCCTACCATCTCCCTTCACTCCTTCTTATCCCATTTGCCTTAAGTTATTGAAAATAATAACGAAAAGATATTAAGGGGGGGCTGGGTGGTTCAGTCAATTAAGCATCCAACATTTGATTTTGGCTCAGGTCAGAATCTCATAGTTTGTGAGATTGAGCCCCGCCTCGGGTTCCACACTTACAGCTCGGAGCCTGCTTGGGATTCTCTCTCTCCCTGTCTCTCTGCCCCTCTCCCATTCTCTCTCTCTCTCTCTCTCTCTCAAAATAAATAAACAAACTTTAAAAAAGATGTTAAGAGATTTCACAAAGGGAGAGAAATTATTACCTGAACTGGACAAATAGATTTCCTTCATCATACAGATTCTCCAGCCTTTTTTGGAAGTGGTGTATTCTCAAATGAAGCCACATCTACCGGCAAGCCAGGAAAGGGATTGTGAATAAATGTGACTGCCAGAAAGTGAGGAATTTTTTGTAGTTTTGTGAACAGTGTTGCTGCCTAAGCTAAAGCAAAGGTGTGGGAATCTACAAAAATACTATTGGACACTTGAAAAGTACCTCGGGGAGCTTGCCATCCTGAATATTTCAGTATTTATCCTGAGATGTCTCTATTAGAATCTACACCTTTATGTTTTCGTTGAGTATTCTGTTGTGTAGAAAGAACAGAATGGGTGAAATATCTACAAATATAGCACTGGAAAGTTTAATTGCACAATTTCTTGAGAAGCTTTAGGTTCTTTTTCTTTCAAATTACATCACAGAGAAAAGTAATTCCCAACCCAGAAACCCCACATAACCATACCAGAGACACTTCACTAGGTCAATGCACTTTATTATTTCTACTGAGCTAGAGATGTACATGAACAACATAGGAGCACACTCCAGATAACCATTTCCTGTCCATCTTGGAGCCAGCCACCCTTTCCCTTCAGGCATTCACCCTCCAAACACATCCAAAACGTGCTAAATGACGTGACCTGTTTGAAGCCACATCTCAGAGCACCGTCTGTGAACTTAGCCCACATTGTTTGCATGGTGTCAGGAGAAGAAGGGAAGAAGGTGGATGATTAAAATTGATAGGATCAACGTTACCGTTCTCAATTTTGAACTGTAAGGATCCATATGGCAAGCGATGTGTCCTACTCTTGACGTCTTAGAGAATACTTTTTTAGAAGGGTCACTGGAAGTAACCGTGGAGGACATATTTCTCCTTGATAGTATCATTTATCTCCATAATATCATTTATGTAAGCAGGGATAACTTCTTGAATATCATTTTGCCATCGACAAGTCATAAGGACCTGTCCCTGCCTGTAAGAAGATTCATAGACACAGTCTGTCATTACCACTCCTTCGATTAAATTACAGTACACTCCTTTTATTGATTGCCTGCTCCTGTGACATCTCTTCACACCATTCTTACAAGACACAAACAGGTTGTTACAGATGTCTTGCAGTTCCTCAAATGATATCTGGAGGAAGAAATGTTCTTTTACACAACGGAATCTGTTGTGGACATTTTTCATCTTTATTTCATCAGTGCAGTAGTTGGAATCAGTTAAGGGTCTTCCCGGATCAATAATGGTGCGCCTTTTGAAAACATCCTTAGGGGTTGGTAGGGTAGGTCCTGTGCTGCGCATTTCCTCCAAATAATCTTCAAATTGCTCTATCTCTTCCTCTGACAACGGAACATATTTGTGCAAGATTTTCAACTGCAGTGGCTGCAGTAGCAGGAGCAGCAGGAGCAGCAGAGTGAGGGGCCGCAGGGTGATCAGAGTCCACATGCTTTCCGGGGGGGACTACGAGAGATAAGGGGATGTGGGCCATTTCCATACTGTGCCCGCTTCTATTCCTGTGCTGGGCAACATTCCTTTCTGCCAATTACCGCCGTTCTGAGCTCGAAGACTTTGGGCAGTATTCAAATTGACAATTCAGAATATATTTAACCATTTCTGAAGTATGGACTAAAAAGTAACCTTCCTAGGCCTGTACTCAGTCGGGAAGACTGTTGATATGAGAGGAAAAGGTGAAGGAAGGAGGGAGAGAAAAGGAGAGAGAGCAGTGAGCAAACAAGGAAGGATGAGGAAGAGAGAAAAGAAGAGGAGGGAAGGAGAGAGGAGGTCAAGACAGCAGTGGGGAGAGGGGAGAGAGACAGACAGACAGACAGACAGATAGACAGACAGGCAGAGAAGAGGCTCCCACCATCCGGAACAAATGCATCTGTTCTCTTCTTAGGAGTTGTGAACTCACACCGTAGAGAGCTATAAGTGATCCTCCCTCCCCTCCGCCTGCTGCTATGAGGAAAATTCTTCATCTTATGACTTCTCCTCTTGCTCATCTCAGACCATAGACGCCCTGGGAGAAGGGATCAAGCAAGGTACATGGGGTCGGGTGAACACCATCTGCTTTTCTTTGTGAATATGCTTTCAGCACGACCTCCTTGCCTGGAGCTGCTCGGTCCATTTTGTAGCCTCCTCTGCCTCCTGTTACCACTCAGAATGGCTCTGCCACCAAGGGGCATCACTTACCTTGTGGGGGTGTTTTTTTATCCTATTTTTTTCTTCTCTTAGGTAGACTTCATGGTTTCTGCTGTGATCAGGTTTCGCATCCCTAAACTCTCTCCACCCTGTGAGCCTGTCTGCAGAGTTACGGTAACCTCATCAGGAACGATTTCAGTCCTTACTTTCCTCGATGTCAGTGCATCCGCCTGTCTATTCACCCCACAGCAGGCTGCACCAAAATCCCCCAGTACTTTATTTATTTATTTATTTATTTATTTATTTATTTATTTTTTTATTTTAAGTTTTTTTATTTATTTATTTTTTTAAATTTTTTTTTTCAAACATTTATTTATTTTTGGGACAGAGAGAGACAGAGCATGAACGGGGGAGGGGCGAGAGAGAGGGAGACACAGAATCGGAAGCAGGCTCCAGGCTCCGAGCCATCAGCCCAGAGCCTGACGCGGGGCTCGAACTCACGGACCGCGAGATCGTGACCTGGCTGAAGTCGGACGCCCAACCGACTGCGCCACCCAGGCGCCCCTAAGTTTATTTATTTTTGAGAGAGAGAGTGTGAGCAGGGGAGGGGCAGAGAGAAAGGGAGAGTGAGAGAATCCCAAGCAGGCTCCTCACTGTCAGTGCAGAGCCTGATGCAGGGCTCCAATTCACAAACCCTGAGATCAAGACTGGAGCTGAAATCACGACTTGGATGCTTAACCAACTGAGGCATCCAGGCACCCCAATACCCCCCAGTACTTTAAATACACATGAGCAAGTGTCTCTGCAACACAAATGTGTAAAACTGAGATGAATTACATTATTTAGAAAATTGTCCTATCTTAAAAAGAAATGAAAATGTTTAATTTGGTACATACTAATGAAGCACATTATTACTAAGCTTTGTGGTCGTTATGTTAAATAATTATTTTAAAACTTTCCTTGCAAGAGCCTGAACAGTAGTAACATGTGTTACAGGAATTGTGCCCAACAGCTAGATACCAGGGGACAGACTACCCTTTAGTACAAAGTGTCATCTCTCACAGAGAACTCCTGGGCCTATCTATCATTTTCCATTTCTACTCCAAATCTGGCTGTTAATCAATTCTCCAAGGAGACTTCCCAGACAAAGGCAAGTGCTTTAGGTACACTGGAGAACAGGCTTCCAGGCCTACCTGTGCCTGGAGTCTCTTGACCTTGTTCAGTCCTTGTGGTGTCTATGCTTCAGAGAATGGATGCCTCAGGGCTGGGCTGTAGAGATCCTGATATTGGGGGAATTGGCCTCCCCTTAGAGCACAGGAGCTTGGAATAGAAAGGGAGAAAAACAACTGTGAGCAGCTGAAATAAATACATAAGTAATATGTATAAATAATATTTATTTGTACATAAATAAATATATATACAAATAATGAATAATAATGGCTAACACAACAAGCAATGATATACAAAGCACTATCTGTACATTACCATCTTCATCATCCAAACAGCCTTATGATAGACATGTTGTTTTTTAGTATTGTTTTTGTCTTCATTGTAATCAGCATCTCTTTGTGAAAGGAAGTTGCTTAAAATCTTACATTGGGCCTGGCAAAACCCTGGTTCATGCTGAGGTCACAAGTCTGTCTGACATCTACAATTCAGTTCTTCACTGCTATTCTGTGGCCCTTATCAGTCTAGTTTCCCTTCCTGAGGCTAACCTGTGCTTCCTTCTCTAGGCTGTCTTTGTAACTCTGTCAGAAGAAACTAACAGAAACACAGAGATCACAAAATTGGCAAGAACCAGGGGCGCCTGAGTGGCTCCGTCAGTTGAGCGTCTGACTCTGGTTCTCAGGTCTTCATCTCAGGGTCGTGAGTTCAAGCCCCACATTGGGCTCTGTGATGGGTGTGGAGCCTACTAAAAAAAAAAATAAGTGGGGAGGACTAGAATTGTGTTTGAACCACTGGAGTGCTGTAAGAAATTGGCCCACGTGCTAGCCCATGTGCCATGAAGCCTAGCTGAGCCGCTGCAGGAGAGTTTCCTGGGTTTTCTTACTCCACTGTGGCCTTGGCATAAGAGAAGTCTTCCCTTAAGGCAACCTGAGTGATTCTCCAATACTCATAACCCAGAGACTCTGAGCTACGTGGAGATGGAAACAGGTTGGATCTAACCTTTGTATATGTGAGTAGAAAAAGTCAGAGAATGGAGGAGTTAGAGACAGGCAGATGTTGGGGGTGCCTGAGTGGCTCAGTTGGTTAAGCATCTTACTTCAGCTCAGGTCATGATCTCAAGGTTTGTGAGTTCAAACCCGTCATCTGGCTCTTTGCTGTCAGTGCAGAGCCCGCTTCAGATCCTCTGTCTCTCTCTCTCTGCCCCTCCTACTTGCTCTCTCTCTCAAAAATAAATAAACATTTTTTTTTTAAAGGCAGATGTGGGGGACACATATGAGAAAGTAGAGAGAACAGGAGGATTGAAGGCAGGAGAGCAGAGAATGGGACTGGAAAGAAAAACTGGCCTGCAGTGGTGACGTGAGACTGGGCAGTCTTGGTGTGGCCATAAGCATGAACCCTTCCTCCCATCCCTGCTTCTACACTCTTATCAGACTCCCCTGGGGAGTCTCTTCAGGAGAGTGAGACCATTGTGAAAGTGCAGGGAGCTCAGCACACATTCCCATAAATGAGAACCTGGAGTGTCTGCAGCATCTTGGGCTGCAGAAAACAGAACAGCAGGTGCATGGAGAGCAGAGTTCAGGCTCCTGCTGAGGACATGCCTCAGGGCCTGCCCAGGATACCTCCTTGACTTTTGTACCCTAAACTTCTTAATTTTTTTATTTATGAATTCAGATTGTAGTTTCATACTTGTCAAAATCCTTTCTGACCCCAAAGTATATGCATTTTTGCTTCTATTCTAATGTATTACTTTTATGGATTTTTGTAAAATGTTAAGTCTTTTACCCATCTGGAATTTATTTTGAAGTATAGTGAGAGGTGGGTTTTGTTTTTACATGATTTTTCCATAATCCCGGTACCAATGATTTGGGGTCCCTCATCACTAATTTAAAAGTTAGCTTATATATTAAACAATTCTATTTCTGAACTATCTGTTGTGTTTTGATGATGGTTTTATCTATTCACTTGCCAGTGATATGCTTTTACTTATTCTAATTTTATAAAATATTTTAATATCTAATAAAGCAACTCACATTCATTCTTCTACTTGTTCAAAAGTTAGTACTGAGACAGAACAGAAAGCAGATTAGTGGTTGCTTGGGGCACAGGGTAGGAATGGGAATTTGCAGTAAATGGGCAAGACAGACAGACAGAGACAGAAACAGAGAACAGAGAACAGACGGATTGAAACATGCTCATGCAATGCTTCTTAAGTTTTTGCCTGGCAACCTCACACAGCAGAACCACCTGGACGCCCTGTGGATTGCAGATTCCCTGGGTTTTCCTCAAACCTCATTAATCAGAACCTCTGTGAATGGGCCCATATATCTGCACTATAAACAAGTTCACAAGGTGAGTCTTAGCCCACTAAAGTTTGAGAAGCACGGCCTTTGTATACATAAAAATGTAATTTATGACATAGAAAACATCCCAAAATAGTGGGGGAAGTTTTAGGCCTTTTCAGTAAATGTTTTTGGGAAAAAAGTGAGATGAATTGCTTTCACTGTTTGGCTATACTGAATAATGCTTCTTTGAACATGGGTGTGCACATATCTGATTGAGTCCCACTTTTCTTCTCCGCTTTTAAATGTGCTTGGGAGGGTTAGGGTAACTTATAGGTGTATAGGCAGGGAAGGGCCTGAGAGAGGTTGTCTATCCCGGGCCTTTTCTATTATGCAGGTCTTGAGTCCCTGGTCACAATTTAAAAAAATAAAATAAAAGAGTAAGATGGGTCAAAGTCTCCCCAGGGAGACAAATACATATTTCAGAGAGATGATTAGGTTATATTTTAAAAGTAAATCATTTTTAAAATGCAAGACTTTTAACAGATCTTACAATAAGGCATCAAAGGATTATGATTGTGTAATAGTTATATAGCTTCAATCACAAAAGGAAGAATTAAAATTGTATCTTACAAATTGGTAACAGTTACAATACCTCATAAACTCAATGCTGGTGAGTGAGATAAGGTGGGAAATCACTCATTTGTGATCACAATGAAAAAGTTGGCAAATATAATAAAAAGCTTTGAAAAGCTGATAATATCCCTCCACTTGTAATAGCTAAGATTCTAAGCAGCAATAGTTTATATAGAAATATGGACAGTAAGCTTTACTTAATAAAGACAAAAATTTGAAATTTGAAAACATAAATATCCAAAAATTTGAGGAAAAGTTAAATTGAGTCTGATATGTTCATAAATATGGTAAAAACAATAATAACCACTGTAGTAAAAGCTAATATTTGAGATAGTATTCTGTAGTCAGAGAATTATATATTATAGAATAGATTGTTTTCCAGAATTTACAAATGAATTAACCAATGAAAATTTTAAAATATGAAATATATTTAATATTATAGTAGTAGGATTATCTGGTCACAAGTGATAGAAGTACCAAACAAATTAACTTAAACACCAGAGGAACTATATTGACTCACAGAAAACAAGTCCAAGAGGCACAGCAGGATGAAGAAATTAAATCTTTCACTGCACTCTTATTTTCTCTCTCTTCCACCACTGTTTTCTCTGCTAACTTCATTCTCATGCAGGGTCTCTCAATGTAATGGCAGAGAAAATCATTGTTACCTTTTTAGCCTATATTTAAGGTCACAGAAGGAAGTGTCATCCTCTCCCACTTTCATCCAATATAGAAAATAACTTTACCGATTGGCCTTGTTTCTGTCACGTGCGTAAATCCAGGATTGTGAGGTCTTCTGATTGGTCAACCTGTAACACATGTCCTCCTCGGGGAAGTAAAGGCAAAACCACACCATTAAAATTCCAGCAGAATTCCAGTTGCTGACCGAAGGAAGGGTTGTTACCTACAAAGCGAGAAAGGGATGGAGACCAGTGGCAAATGTCCATTACAAACGGCTGGGGGAAAAATAAAGCATTGAACTATATCTACAACATGATCCCAATTAATGGAAATATAGATTACGTGGTGGGGGCGGAGGAACCAAAACAAAACCGCAAGAAACTGTTATTTCTGAATGGTTGATTTTTTATTGTTGTCTTTAAAGCTATCTATTTTTCAAATTTAAAATAAGTTAGTTCTAAGAAATGTCACTTACGAAATGGATTTTTAAGATCTGGCTTTGGACATGTTCTTAAATATGAAGTGCCAATTTCTCAGACTGACACATTTGGTATCAGTTAACTTCCACTTTTGCTCAGTAGCAGGAAGAGTCAGTTCCTTAGTTTGAGTGGTTAAGCAAAGATAAAAACTCAGTCTTTAGAGTTAGACTTACCTTTATGAGTAAATCCCAGAATATCTCTTCGTTGAATTCCATAAGAAAAATCTAGGTTTTAGCTAACCTCAAATTTAGACTCTGCTTAAACATTTTGAGGCAATATTTATGCTTCTGACCTTTACACCCCTAGCCAAACTGAGAATGGTGTCAGGTTGAGAAAATCTAGAGAAAAATGTGATTTTTGTAGGTCCTAAGAGGATCAGTGACTTCCCTGAAATGCACATCTTTTGTTCAAGACATTTACTAGGGCCCAGGCCCTAGTAAAGACCTGAATATTTGAGCTCACAGAGACAGAATACAGAAAGTAACTGACTTTTCCTGATGCAAAAGTGGAAGTTAACTGATATCAAATGTGACAGTTTGAGATACTGGCACTTCATATTTAAGAACATGTGTCCAAAACCAGATCTTAATAGACGTACGCAAAATAAGAGTTACTCAATAATTGAAAATCAATCTTCAGAGCACAAATATAGTGTAATTTTGACATCTTATATTGCAAAAATGGAGTCAAGCCAGCTCCGGGATGACAAAAATCTCTTCATATTTGTTTGCAGTTTCCTGCAAGTTTATATTTATGTATGCCTTAATTAGCTTTTTTATTGTATGATTCTATATAAAAAAATTTTTTTTGAGATTTGTTACATTGATATCTGCTATTTTTTTTTCCTGTAATGTCAGTGTGAGTTTAGCAGGTACAGACTAAGATATCACCACTGATATGGCTTGATCTCATAATTTGGTCCTTCTCAGTGATCAGAAATAACAGGAAAATAGAAGCATAGAATATATTAGGATAGACTATTTCATAGATTTTGCCAGGGAAAAGGAAAATAAAGCCCAGTGAGACAGTGCGTTCTATATCAAGAAAAAATAGGGGAACCTGTCTGGCTCAGTCAGTGGAGCATGTGACTCTTGACCTTGGGGTTATGGGTTTGAGCCCTGCATTGGGTGTAGAGATTATAAGAAAGAAAGAAAGAAAGAAAGAAAGAAAGAAAGAAAGAAAGAAAGAAAGAAAGAAAGAAAGAAAGAAAAACAGATTTCAGTGTTCACACCCACCCACCCATACACACACACACATTCCTCCATGTATGATGGACTAGAGGTCAAAGTGATATTTTAAAAACAACATTAAGGATATTATAATGATACAAGTATATATAGTAGAATATTTTTCACAATTTTGGAGCTAGTGATGTCTTTCTTAAACCAAACAAGAGCACAGCCACAAAGAAAATTATTGAATTATTGAAAAGCTTGATTACACATGCATAGACTGAATTACATACCTGTATACATGAGTACAAAGAAAATCTGACCCCAAAACAAATAACATGACAATGATCTCTAATAGCAGAAGACACCAAAAAAATAAACTTCAAAAACCAGCAACAGCTTGGGGAAAAAAAATGCTTTGGGGGTGCCTGGGTGGCTCTGGTTAAGTGTCCAACTTCAGCTCAGGTCATGATCTCACGGTTGGTTACTGGGTTCCAGCCCCACGTTGGGCTCTGTGCTGACAGCTCAGAGCCTGGAGCCTGCTTCAGATTCTGTGTCTCCATCTCTCTCTTTGCTCATCCCCTGCTAGTGCTCTGTTTCTCTCTCTGCCTCTCAAAAATAGATTAAAAATGTTCAAAAAAAATTTTAAGTGCTTTGAAAATGTGATCAGTGTGAAAGTGCTTCTCAAACTCAGGTGTAAGAAAAGTATGAATTTCTTTTCTCAATCCATTGTATCTGCACCAAAACCCTAGCTCTTAAGGGTGGCAGCACAATTTACCTCTATTACAATTTTAGGTGTCTTCTGCCTTTCCTACATAGTTAGGAAAATCAAAGTATCTGCATTTGCCCTAGTAAAACAGAAAGTTACAATTTTGTACATGAGTGTTGATCATCATAGTTTCATAGTTTCTCTTTCTGTTATCATCATAGTTTCTCTTTCTGTTATCAATTGTCTTAATATGGAACATAGGGTTGTTTTTCCTCCCCTTTTAAACAACTAACATTTTTGAAACTTAACACAAAAGCTATTGACATCCCTTTGAGCTACCAAAGAATTTGGTAAAGAATTTCTTGTGCTGTAAAGAATTTCTCTCTTTCCCAATATTCTACGGCAGTAAAAGCAAAATGCTCATCTATGCCTTCACAAAGTATTCTTATTTCCTATCAACTCCTATATTTCTTAGCTTTTGCATCATTAACTCATTATGAGTGCAACTCTGCCATGATGGATCTACCTTCTCACTAGAAAAGCAAGGAGAGGTGGTTTATCTCCAAAAATTTTAAGGAGCCTGTTTAGACAAAAACACTTTAAACTTGTTTTTTTTTTTTTTTAAGATTTTATTTTCAAGCAATCTCCACACCCAACGTGGGGCCCAAACCTACAAACCTGAGATTAAGAGTTGCAGGATCCACCGACTGAGCCAGCCAGGCTCCCCTAGACTTGGTTTTATTTATTTATTTATTTTTATTTTAATTTTTTTTAATGTTTATTTATTTTTGATAGAGACAGAGCACAAGTGTTGGAGGGGCAAAGAGAGATGGAAATGGAAACCGAAGCAGGCTCCAGGCTCTGAGCTGTCAGCACAGAGCCCAACGCAGGACTAGAACTCACCAGCCGTGAGATCATGACCTGAGCTGAAGTCAGATGGTTAATTGACTGAGCGACCCAGGCACCCCTAATTTTTGTGTTTTTTTTTTTAACATATAGGTTTTAAAAATTTTTTTAAATTTATTAACTTAGAGAGAGAGACAGAGAGAGTGAGAGGGAGAGGAGCAGAGAGAGAGGGAAAGACAGAATCCCAAACCAACTCCACGCTGTCAGCACAGAGTCCAACATGGGACTTGAACTCGTGAACCATGAGATCATGACCTGAGCTAAAACCAAGAATCAGAGACTTAACTGACTGAGCCACCCAGACACCCCCAGATTTGGTTTTAAAATGAAAGTATACATAAGGATGAATATAATCTTGTAGTCAAGATGGAGTAACACGGACCTGATTTACCCTCCCACCTGAAACAATTTTTAAAACTGATAAAATGCTGGAAAAATTAGTTTCAAGACACTAACATGAGACAACCAAACACACTGATCTTTGAGATACAGGAAACTAACAAGGTGAGTCCTACAATTTGCCTGGCTTACTGCCTGGAGAGAGATTTCAGGCACAAGTGAAGGGTTGGCAAACAGGAAGAGCCTGAAAACTACAGGAGATGAGGAGGAGGAACTGAGGAAACAAGGAGGCCAAGAAACTTGAGTCCACAGGACACAGTACTAGAAAGGAGAGAACTGCCTTGAACAGAAGTGTGGAGATCTGCACAGGGTTCCTCTCAAGTATGCAGCAGAGTACTGTTTATCATGAGTGTGGGAGAAAACCACCTGAGGCTGGGGAAAGAATTATCTAAAAGGATCAGAGAAGGTAGTGCCTAACCCCACTAACCAGGCTGGAAAAAGTCAAGATGCATGGGATATTAGGTAGAGTACTCAGGAAGGTCTTGCCTCAGTAATGGGCAATAATTAGCCTTGGGCTGCAACTGCTCTGTACCCGCCTAACAAATCAAAAGGATCGAGTGGTTCCGAATAGCTTATGTGCATCCCAGAAAATAGTTCAAGAAAATTTATAGGAATGCAAAAATATCCTTACCTGGTAAACCAACAAGGTAAAATTCACAGCATCTGGCATCCAATCAAAAATAGCTAAGCCTGGGGGCACCTGGGTGACTCAGTAGGTTAGGCGTCCGACTCCTGGTTTCCGCTCAGGTCATGATCTCACAGTTCATGGGATTGAGCCCTGAGTCAGGCTCCATGCTGATGGAATAGAGCCTGCTTGGGATTCTCTCTCTCCCTCTCTCTGCCCCTTCCCCACTCACACACACTATCTCTCAAAATAAATCAATAAAAACTTTTAGAAAATTACTAAAAAAGGAAGCAGATAAACAAAAACCATAGTGAGGAGAATAATCATTCAATTGCATTTGGCCATAAGAAGGCATAGAATAAAGACATTAAAACTGTTATTATAAGGGGTGGCTCAGTTAGTTAAGCATCTGAGTCTTGAATTCGGCTCAGGTCATGACCTGATGGTTCACAGGTTTGAGCCCCTGTGTTGGGCTCTGTGCTGACAGCTCAGAGCCTGGAGTCTGCTTTGGATTCTGTGTCTCCCACTTTTTGCCCCTCCCCTCCTCATGCTCTGTCTCTCAAAAAATAAATAAACATTAAAAAAATTTTTTAAATTATTATTATAACTGGATTTCTTCTGTGCAAAAAATTAAGTAGATTCATAGACAATAGAAAAAAACAAATCAAACTTTGAAACTTTTAAAGATAAAAACTAAAATGTGTGAGATGAAAAATACACTGGATGAGATTAATGGCCGATTAGATATTGCAGAACAAAGATTAGTGAATCTGAAGGTTATAGAAATGATCCAAATGAAACATCAAACAAGAAAACAAAACAAAGAGTGAAAAGAGCATCAGCAAGCTGTAGAATGAATTCAAGTGACTTCAGATGAGTAATTAGAGTCTCTGAAAAGGAGAAGCAGGGGGATAGAAAAAAAATTAGAAGCAGTAATAGCCAAACACTTTCAAAAGTTGATGGAAAGTACAAATTCACAAATCAAAAAAAGCTCAATGAACTCCAAGCACAAAACATGAAGAAAACCATACCAAGGCACATCATAACCAAATTGGGAAGAAAACAACCCTGACCTAGTCATGAAAAGAAAACCTTAGAAGCAGCCTCAGAAAAATGGCATGCTAGGATTGGAGAAGCAAAGAGAGGGGTGATGTTAGATTTCTTTTCTGAAATAATGTAAGTAAGAAGAGAGCAGGAAAATATTAAAGTACTCAAAGTAAGAAAGTTGTCAAGGTAGAAATTCTATACCTGGTAAAAATATCTTTAAAAAACAAAGGCAAAATAAAAGCATTCTTAGATTGCAGAGCTTACAAAAAGTCATCACCAGCAAACAGGGAAGGTAAACTGGCAAAGAGAAAATTATACCAATTGGAAATGTGAATCTCCACAACGGAATGAAGAACATTGTAAATGGTAATTAATTAACTGGGCAAATACATATGATTTTTTTGTTATTATTTTTTAATGTTTATTTATTTTTGAGAGAGAGAGAGAAAGTGTGAGTGGGGGAAGGGCAGAGACAGAGGGAGACACAGAATTCGAAAGCAAGCTCCAGGCTCTGAGCTGTTAGCACAGAGCCCGACGTGGGGTTTGAACTCACGAACTATGAGATCATGACCTGAGCCTAAGTCAGACGCTCAACCGACTGAGCCACCCAGGTGCCCTGCTTTTTTTTTTTTAATTTAAATTTATTTAAAATAAAACAGACTAACCAAAACTAGTAGCAATGTATAATGGGATTTATACCATATTCCAAAGTAAAATGCATGAAAATAGCATAGAATCTGAGAGGAATCCAAGTATACTAGCATAAGGTTTTTATACTGAGTGAAGTAGTACAGTATCAGTTGAAAGTAAGCTATAAGTTATAGATATATACTGTATATCCTAATGCAACCACTGAATTAAAACAAAGAGCTGTAGTTAAAAAGTCAACAAAGGAGATAAAAGTGGAATCATAAAAAAATTCATAAATCAAGTGAAGGCCCCAAAACGAGAAAAAGGGAGGAAAAAATGGAAGGGACAAATAGAACAAATAGCAGGAGTTAGACTCCAACTAACTGTATCAATAATCTCATTAAATGTAAATGGTCTTAGCATACCAATTAAAAGCTAATGATAGACTGGGATTTTAAAAAACAAACAAGATTCAGTATATACTGTCTACAAGAAATACACTTTATATGAAGACACATAAAGAAGGTAACAATAAAGGATGTAGAAACATATACCATGCTAGTGTTCATCAAAAGAAAGCTGGAGTGCTATAGTAATATCAGATAAAGCAGATTCAAAACAAAGAATATTACCAAGGCTAATGAGGGTCATTTCCAAATATGAGGTTCGATTAATCAACAGGACGTAACAATCCTAAATTTTTATGCCCCTAAAAATTGGGCTTCAAATTACAAGATGCAAATACAGAAAGAACTATAAGGAGAAGTGAAATCCATATATTACAGTTTGAGCTTCCATATCCATTTCTCAATAGCTGATAGGTCAAGTAGGCAGGAAATCAGCAAGAATATTGAGGACTTGAACCAAATTAACAACCAATTTACCCCCAGTTACATTTATAGAACATTCCATACAACAAAAGCAAATACATATTTTTTCAAGCTCCTGCAGAACACTTACCAGGATACACCAAATTTTCTGCCGTGAAACAAGTCTTAATAACCTCAAAAGGATCCAAGTTAAACAAAATATATTCTCTGACATTGGAATGAAATTATAAATGAATAAGAGAAAGACCTCTAAAAAATCTCAAAATATATGGAAACTAAACAAACCAATTCTAAATAATCGATGGGACAAACATAAAATCAAAATGGAAATTAGAAAATATTTTGATCTGACTACTGTTGAAAAGAATCACATAGCATAGCAAAATTTGTGGGATGCTGTTAAAGCAGTATTGAAGAGAAAACTGATAAACACTACACATCCATACTAGATGCAATGCATATATATATATGCATTATAATATATATGAATGCACATATATGCATTATAATATATATGAATGCACATATATGTATATTATAATATATATGCATTGTAATATATATGAATCCATATATATGTGCATTGTATACAAATGCACACATATATGCATTATAATATATATACAAATGTACATATATATGCATTATAATATATATGAATGCATATGTATTTGCATTATATACACACACACACACACACACACACATATATAAAGGAGTTGTATCCAGAATATGCAACAATGAAAATGCAAATAATCCAATAAAAAAATAGGAAAATGTTTTAACAGGCACTTCAGAAAAGAAGATATATGGATGGCAAACAAATAAGCACATGAAAAAGTTGTTCAATATCCTTAATGTTCAACGAAATGCTACTTAAAACCACAATGAGATACCACCAGACACCTACTAGAATGGTTACAATGAAATTGGGGCGCCTGGGTGGCGCAGTCGGTTAAGCGTCCGACTTCAGCCAGGTCACGATCTTGCGGTCCGGGAGTTTGAGCCCCACGTCAGGCTCTGGGCTGATGGCTCGGAGCCTGGAGCCTGTTTCCGATTCTGTGTCTCCCTCTCTCTCTGCCCCTCCCCCATTCATGCTCTGTCTCTCTCTGTCCCAAAAATAAAATAAAAAAACGTTGAAAAAAAAATAGAAAATGACTGACTTTACCAAGTGTCAGTAAGAATGTCGGTGAACTGGATTTCTCCTAATAGTGCTGGTGACAATATAAAATGATACAAACAAATTTGGAAACAGCTCAGTAGGTTTTTAGAAAGGTAAATACACATCCACCATTTGACCCAGCCATTCCCTTAGTAGGTTTTACTCCAGAGAAAAAGAAATGTATGGTCACACAAAGACTTTTACATGAACGTTCACAGCAGCTTTATTTGCAATCACCAAAAACTAGAACCAACTCAAATTTCTACCATTAGGTAAATGGATAAATGAATTGTAGTATATCCATTTAATGAAATGCCACCCAGCAAGAAAAAGGAATGAGCTATTGATACACACAACAGCATAGATGAATCTCAAAATAATTAAATTGAGTTAAAGAAGCCAAACAAAAGATAGTACATAGTGTATGATTCCATTTCTATAAAACTCTAGAAAATGGAAATTAATCTGTAGTGAAAAGAAAGCAGATCAGTGGTTGCTTGGGGATTGGGGGTAGGGAAGGTGAGAAGAAGGAATAACTAAAGGGCATGAAATTTGGTAAATGTTGGATATGATTTAATGGGCATAGACCTATGTCAAAACTTACGAAATTAGACAACTCAAATATGTGCAGTTTATCATATGTCAATTACATCTCAATAAAACTGTGTTAAAAAAGTTAAAATGTGGGGCACCTGGGTGGTTCAGTCGGTTAAGCATCCGACTTTGGCTTGTGTCATGATCTCCCGGTTTGTGGGTTTGGCCCCGCATGGGGCTCTGTGCTGACAGCTCAGAGCCTGGAGTCTGCTTCAGATTCTGTGTCTCCCTCTCTCTCTGCCCCTCCCCTTCTCACGCTCTGTCTCTCTCTCTCTCTCTCTCTCTCTCTCTCTCTCTCTCAAAAATAAAAACATTAAAAAATTTAAAAAAATAAAAAGTTAAAATGTGAAGAAATATAACAAGTCTTAGTGGCGATTGGCTTACCACTTGCCACACCCTTAGAATTCCGTCGCCAGGGAGAAAAAAAACAAAGTCTTGGGCAGAGGCTGTGGTGTTGGAACAAGGATTACCGCATGAAGATGAGAACTATAGTCTGAGGAATCTGGGGACTGATGAAAGAAAAAGATACGACCACAGTGTGGCAGTAGCACACAAGCTTTATCTGGGTGCCGCTTGGCAAGTGGGTGTGTGGGTGAGGTCCCTCGCAGCAGGAGACCACCCAGAGACCACCATCACCATGTGGTGGTTGTGAGGCACCATCCTTAAGGCCAGGGCAGGGAGGGCGGGTTGGGGGGGGGGGGGCGCCAAGAAAACTCCCAGGGGAGAGGGAATTAAGAAGGGGGCTTATGTGTCTAAAAGATGGCGCTCTGCAGAATGAAGGGGAGTCTTTGAGCTCCAAAGGGCAGCAGCAGCTTGTGCGTTGTTGTTGTTGTTGTTGCTGCTGTTGTTTTATAGCTAGAGGGCTTATTTTACCCTGTGGCTTGCAGATGTTGGGTGTAGTTTTATTGGTATGCAAAGCATACATGCTCTAAAAGGCAAAAAATATGCTTACCAAGGTGACATTTAAGACAACCAGATGGGTAAAAATTTGAATTTGACACTGGTGACCTTTTAAGCCTATGAATCCCACTTGCTATAAAGAAGTAAACATAGGGCCTATATACAGTGGCTATGTTTGGTTCATTTATATAATAAGAATCCTCCTGAGAGTGCACAAGAAAAAAAAAATCCACACGCCACCTCTGAACTTAGAATCCAGCCAACTCACATCTCCTCATATGGGGGCTGTATGAATACTGGGTCACTACTTTCTTCCAGTTGCAGGAAATACACCATCCCCAAAGATAATTCTCCTTTCTATCCACTTTCAAGGAAATGTACTCTCTTCTTTCACTCTTGGCCATACTTTCTTCAGGGGGCCTAACACTCAAATTAATCTCTGGGAGACTAGCACACTCTTCATTACTATTCACTGCTGTTACCTGGCCTGAAATACAAAAGATGTTAATAACCCACAAGGTTTATTTACAAAAACTTGCCTTTTTTGGTAATGGAAAAGAGAAAAGTGATTATATTGGTTTTGTCTCATAGAGAAGGACCAAAAAAAAAAAAAAAAGGTAAACAAATAAGTGTCTTAATAAATTATCCTGCCATGTCTGTAATATATAAAGAAAATTACTTCTTATTTGTTTAAAAGAAAAAAAGCAGCCACCCAACAGAAAATAAGTAGAGTGTTTGTAAATGGCCAGATGTCATCTGAAAAGAATCCCAACTTAAGTAGACATGAACAGATTTATATTTTTAGCAGAAAATTGTGTTTGCACACTAGAGAATGGCTAGGCAGGCACAAGGGTGTGCCAGAAGAAATCAGATAGGCAATTATTGGGAATATCTTAAACAAAAACTGGGCAGAACAGGGGCACCTGTGTGGCTCAGTCGGTTAAGCACCCAACTCTCGATATTGGCTCAGGTCATGATCTCATAGTCGTGAGATCAAGCCCTGTTGTCAGCACAGAGCCTGCTTGGGATTCTCTCTCTCCCTCTCTCTCTATCCCTCCTCTGCATGCACACATGCTCTCTCTCTCAAAATAAGTAAAGAAAATCTAAAAAATATTGGGCAGAACAAAATGGAGGTAAATGATAGATTTAAGTTATTTAGGACATAAAAATCACAGGACTTGCTGTTAGGATGGATGAAGGAGATCAGGAAAATGTGTCAACAATAAATTCCTTGGGTTTTTCCTTAGCAGTTTTATTGAAGTATAGTTCACATAACATAAAAGTCACTCCTTTAAAATGCACGATTCTGTGATTTTTAGTAAACTTAGAGGTGTGCCATTGTCTCATAATCCACTCTCAGGACATTCCCATCACCCTCAAAGATCCCTCGTGTGCACCTCCATCACTCCCCATTCTCCCGCCAGTCCTAGACAACTATTCATCTATTTTGTGTCTTTACTTGTGATGGTTTGGCTTCATGATTTTTTTGACTTTGTGATGATGTGAAAGCAATACATATTCAGTAGAAACTACTTTGAATTTTGAATTTGGACCTTTTCCTGGGCTGCCTAGCGATAT
The DNA here is from genome assembly GCF_014898765.1 of Herpailurus yagouaroundi. Lineage (NCBI taxonomy): Eukaryota > Metazoa > Chordata > Mammalia > Carnivora > Felidae > Herpailurus > Herpailurus yagouaroundi. Next base: position 720,913 of record NW_024412396.1, read on the forward strand.
GCCATATACTCTCGTGATGCTGGGCATTCTGTACCCATCCAAGCATTCTGTTTTCACTTTCAGTACAGTATTCAATAAATTTCATGAGATATTCAACATTTTCTTATAAAATAGGCTTTGTGTTAGATGACTTTCCCAACTGGAAGCTCATGTAAGTGCTCTGCAATTGTCCTGCTTCAGTCAAATTGCCTTCATCTGATGTAGTCAAATCTCCGCAGGCTCCTCTTACAGGGGCACTTACAACTGTACTCAGGAGCAACCCAGATAATCCACATCTCAAGATCCTTAACTTAATCACATCTGCAAAGTCTCTTTTGCTATATAAAGTAACACTCACCAGTTCTAGGGATTAGGACCTGGACATCTTTGGGAACCATTATTCAGCAACCACAATCTTATAGGTAAAAAACATACAAATTATTTATTCTAATACTCCTCTGTCTATAACAATCTTTCCACCTACTTGTACTTATGTGTTACTTCCCATTCCTAGTACTTTTTTTTTCTCCTATCCAAATCTTAGCTATTTGAATGGATCATCCATCAAGTTCAAAATTTTAGTTCTTTTACAGGTCCCTGCACTAATCACCCTAGACAAAAGAGATATGTCTCCCTCTTAAGATATTATTCTACTGTCCTGTATTCAATACCTTGTGCAGTAAGGGTACATTTATTTATGCTTTTTCCCCCACAACAGCTGGTATGGACAGCCTTACATATGGAAATTTCTCAATTGCTTGCCTATAAATATCTTCTGCTCATTAACTGCTCTAATTACTCTGCCCCCGTAATGGACCACGTCACTGTAATCTCACTACATTTCTCTCCCCAAGGTCCAAATGCCTATTCAACCAGTCTGGGCCTACATAGACATGCCTTTAAACTTTCATAGTTTATGGACAGGTGACTGCCTGACATGAGAAATAAAACTACAAAAAAAAAATTATGGACAGATTGTTGAAGTGTGATAAAAACAAATTTACATCAATATAATTTGCCACACACTGAGCGATGTTCACAACCATGACTGTATTGTCTGGCAGTTAGGCACAAAAATATGTAGTTTATTAAAATGATTACAATGAGTTTTATAAATATAGTTGAGAAATTCCAGTGTTTTCTAAAGGAAGACAAAGGGGAATTTAGTAGACTGGGAGGTTGCTAGAAGACTAGCTGAGGCACCCACTAAAAAGGCTCGATGTGTACCCAGGGTGAGTTCATCAATTCACGCGGTTCTTGTCCTTTTCCACCTGGGCAACTCAGAGCCACGTGCTCCATGAGCCCCAGATTCACAGGGGCTGGAACCATGACAGATTGAATAGTGGCCTAAGTCTTATGGGTGACTTGATTCCAGAACCCTTGTCACTCTACACCTGATGGGTGAGTATGAATGCAGGACACACGGAGAACACATAAAGTCAAGTGGGGCAAAGCCTAAAAGGAAACTAGAAAGCAAAAGGCCACGACAGGGTGCGAAAAGGAGATGTGTGTTGCAGGCACAGTCTGGGCAAGAGAAGAGAATACGGATGTAGGATGAGGAAGGGATGGCTGGGGGGGGGTGAGTGTCAGAAGGGGAAAAGTAAAGGTAGGTCACTCTTTGTGTGGGCATCTCCCAAGAGATCAGCCTCCCAACCTTGCTCTCATGCTCCTACCCCTGCTGATTCCTCCTCTGACAGGCCCTGCTTCCTGAGGCCGTGAGAGCTCTCAGAAGGCGTGTTTAATGGGATGGGTCTGAAAGCTCAGCCCATGTTCCTGGAAAGAACATGGAGCTCTCAGAACAGCCTGAGCTGGGGAGAGCAAGGAAAGTGAACCAAGCAGCATAGCCTGGAGCTTTCATGCCTGGGGTTCTGCCCTGTTCTTTGACCATCTGTAGGACAAGCCCCAGGGCCACTCAGGCGCCTGGGGAGATCCCCAACTCAAAGTCCTAAGGGCCAGAATTAACTGAGTTGAGTCTCTTACCTAAAGGATGTATAAGAGGAAGGAGGATTGTCATCAGTGAACTAAAGAAACCAAATGTGCAGAGAGTCTGAAAACTAGAATAGGGCTTAGTTCTATCTGTTCTCCAGAGGATGGCAAATGTACTAATTTGTTTTCCCAGGAGGAGTGCCCGAGAATTGTCCCTTTTCCTGTACCTATGCCACCACTATGTTATTATTTTAAGTTATTTCTGTTGATTGGGCAGGTAAACAATGATATCACACCGCTTTTTATCTATATTACCTTTAGAAGAAAGGGGAAAAAAGATCTCCAAATGTTTAATGACTATTTATTTCTTTTGTTAATTTTCTGTGTCCCTGGTTTATTTTTCTTCAGGTATGTTCATCTTTAACTTATTAAATAGACAGAACGCTTCACATATTGAAGACAGAAACCCTTTCTCAGCAATAGTAAATGCTTTTCTTCAGTTGTATAACACCGTGCCCTGATCTAATCATAATGAAAATAATAATGGCAGATACCATTTAATTATTGGAGCACCTGGGTGGCTCAGTCAGTTAAGCTTCCAACTTCAGCTCAGGTCATGATCTCTTGGTTCATGAGTTTGAGCCCCACGCCAGGCTCTGTGCTGACAGCTCAGATCCTGGAGCCAGCTTCCGATTCTGTGTCTCACTCTCTCTACCCCATCCCTGCTTGTGCTCTCTCTCTTTCTCAAAAATACATAAATAAACATTAAAAACCTGATTTATGATCAGGAGACTATAGATGCTGGACAGGATGTGGAGAAACGGGAACCCTCTTGCACTGTTGGTGGGAATGCAAATTGGTGCAGCCACTCTGGAAAGCAGTGTGGAGGTTCCTCAGAAAATTAAAAATAGACCTACCCTATGACCCAGCAATAGCACTGCTAGGAATTTACCCAAGGGATACAGGAGTACTGATGCATAGGGGCACTTGTACCCCAATGTTTATAGCAGCACTCTCAACAATAGCCAAATTATGGAAAGAGCCTAAATGTCCATCAACTGATGAATGGATAAAGAAATTTTGGTTTATATACACAATGGAGTACTACATGGCAATGAGAAAGAACGAAATATGGCCGTTTGTAGCAACGTGGATGGAACTGGAGAGTGTGATGCTAAGTGAAATAAGCCATACAGAGAAAGACAGATACCATATGTTTTCACTCTTATGTGGATCCTGAGAAACTTAACAGAAACCCATGGGGGAGGGGAAGAAAAAAAAAAAAAAGAGGTTAGAGTGGGAGAGAGCCAAAGCATAAGAGACTCTTAAAAACTGAGAACAAACTGAGGGTTGATAGGGGATGGGAGGGAGGAGAGGGTGGGTGATGGGTATAGAGGAGGGCACCTTTTGGGATGAGCACTGGGTGTTGTATGGAAACCAATTTGACAATAAATTTCATATATTGAAAAAAATAAATAAAAACTAAAAAAAAAAAACCTGATTTATGGAAGCAGACCATCCTTGTTTGTTCCTGGGGGACCACTTATTATGTGTGTGACTTTGTATATTTCCTGAAGTCTTTATGCTTCAGTTTCTTCATCATTGAAGCAGGGATAATAATAATCTACCTCATGGAGGTCGCTCTGAAAATAAAGAAACCATATGTACATTTTAGACAAGCACCTGGCACATTATAAGATCTCAGTTGGTAATTAAATATTGCTATTACCTATTAACCATCCCTGTGGTAATTATCATATGTGATCTTGAAAAAGTTTAACATATTAATAAACATGAAGGTCTGCCAGTTCTCTAGTTGCTGGAGTAAAAAGGATGCATTCCATGTGTGTGACGCCTCTTCTAACATCTCAGCCACTCTCGTGTTTTTGGAAACATGAGTCCCTCTTGCAGTGTGTTTACTTCCAGGGAGTTTGAAGACAACAATGCCGCCTTGCTAGTTTGGGACACTGCGAACGAAGTTCAGAGTCAGTCGGAGTTAAACTGACTTGTTTTGCCCCAGTGCTGTCTGCAAAAGCTCTGAACACATACGCAGCAACCTTTTTTCCCCTCACTGGGACTAGAATTAGAATGTTCTATAACTAGAAGGAAAGATTTTAGGCCATCTAATCTAGTGGTGTTCAAACTTCAAATCACATCAGCAAACCTAATGCTTGTAAAAGTCCTGTATGCTGTAGTCGTATCCCAGATCTATAGAACCCAAATCTCCTGGACCAGGGCCCAGGGATTCGTATTTGATAACAGCTCCTAGGGCTAGTAAATTTGTTAGGGTAAGGCTAGGCTAATGGAACAAAATATGGTGAATTTAAAAATATACATATTGGGGCACCTGGGTGGCTCAGTCAGTCAGTTAAGCATCTGACTCTTGATTTCAGCTCAGGTCATGATCTCACAGTTCGTGAGTTCGAGCCCTGCGTCAGGCTCTGCCCTGACAGTGGTGAGCCTGCTTGGGATTCTCTCTCTTTCCCTCTCTCTCTCTCCAAACTAAATAAATAAAAATGTAAAAAATGTATATACATATGTATTTCTCTCTCATATAATTAAGCAGTCCAGATTGGTGAGATATCTCTGCTTCACACAGTTATTCAGGTACATGCCTTCCTTCCCTTGTGGTGTTCAGCTCACTCCTAGAACATTCCTAGAACACTATTATCATCTAAGGGATGAAAGATGAGTCACACCCATGTCCATTTTGGGGATCTGGCAGTTGGGAAGAAAAAAAAAAAGCACAGAGGAGGCCAGTTCCACGTCACAAAACCTGGATGTAGAAGTGGCACACATCACTCCTGCTCAGAGATCCTGGGAAAAGAAGTCTGGCTGGGCAGCTCCGTGCCTCACTGTACCTCCTTGGCTTGAGGCCGAGCGGGTAGTTTGGGGCAGGCAACCAGAGAACACCACCACACTGATCCTGATGACTATCCAAGTCAGAGAGCCCCGAGATCTAATCCAGCCTCCTCATCATGTAGATAAGGACATTGATGTGAAGTGACTTGGGGGTGGGGGAGCATGATGAGGCAGTAAAACATATGAGGACTTATCTGTGATGTCACAAAGTCTCCCCTTACTTCAGCATCACCCTGGGCCTTGGGAGCCAGGACTTGTTTCGCTTCAGAATTGTTTATTAAAGGGAATTTAGTGTCCTTCATGTTGGGAAAGCAGAGGGAATGGCTAAAGGCAAGATGGGTATTACTTTTGTGCTACATACCCCCCTTAGTATCCCTTTCTCAAAACTCTCTATCATTACATTCCCAGCTTCCTTTCTCTATCCAACTCTCCCTTCTGTGGCCCTTGGGATTGGATCTGTCTCCTTTATTCCCTCATTTCATTCCCTCTAATGTCTCTCTGTAGCTGCAGAGAAATGACACATATCTACCCTCGGTTATCTTTCTAGGAAGTCCAAGAGACACTTGTTTGGCCCTTTGTAGTCAGGCGGGCTTGTGCAGGTGAAGGGGCTGAGGTGACAGAATGAGACCATGAAGAGGAAGCCTATCAGGACCACCCGCCAACGGAGTGAAGACAAGGAGGTGAGTTCTGGGGACTGTGAAGACAGCAGCCTTAAAGCAACAGAAGATGGACAGTGCTGGGGTCAGGCTAGGTGAGATGAAAATGGGGCATTAGTAGCCTTGGAAGCCAGGCCGAGAAATTTAGGTATAAAGCTACAAGAAAAATGAAAGGGAAAAAAAAAAAAAAGATCTCTGTGGTTTGGGAACAGAGAAAGGACATTACAAAGACTCAATGTTTTAAAATGTGAAATCCCTTGCCTATCATCATCATGAGGGACCTCAGGCTGCACATTATGTCAAAGGGGTGACAGGCTTTGAGGGTGGGAAATGCCAGTAGTTAGGAGTCTCAACTCTCGATGACATCTCCACATTTGACATCTTTTCAGACATTCACAGTATGATGATTAGATACGCCCTGGGAGCTCCCGATTCCTTCAGAGAAGTGGAAAGATTTGGTCTTAAGACTCTTTAGAAGATGGTCCTGGCCTAGAAAGAGGTATCTATTATGGCTCTTTGCTCTTCTCTTCTGGTGAAGGAAGAAGTCTGTACTAAATTCTGAACGCGGCTGGATTTGCATTTTCTTTGCGTATTACCAAAAAACTTTGCCAGAGTTTGAATAGTTATTGTCTCTGGGGCTGACATGCCCATCACCCAGAGCTTGACTCTACAATAGGACTGTACTGTAGGGAAGAAGTGACTCAAATGGAACCAAGTTGGAACCAAGAAGAGACCCAATGGACCATTCTGCTCTGGAGAACCTGTCCCACGTGTGATGAGTGGCTGGTAGCACCAGCCTTGCCACATAGAACTATCCCCAGAATGGACCCCAGGGAGCATACCTCTCCTCCAGGGCTCCAGGTTCTCCTCCTACGGAGAAGAAAACTCTGGGTCCCAGGCATTTCCCTCCATCACCTTCTCCTCTGGCTGCCAAGAGAAAATTGAGTGCTAACTACACCCCTATTTGGCCAAGCTCATAGTGACTATTTAAGCAGGCACCATACTGACAAGGAAAACCCAGCTGAAAGATATAAAACTATCTGCCCTAATGCTGCATATTGGTTGATTGTCAGAGTCTTGCAGTTTTAATAAAATGAGAATCCTGCACATGATGTGAAAAGCATTAGGAAAATTGATATATTAAGAGTGCTGTACAGTAAGAAAAGTGTTACAGTGATGTAACATTTGCTATACATGTATTTATTTAAAATCAGGACATTAAAAGAGTGGTCTCAGGATGGAGAGAACAGGAACACAAAAGCACCCACTAAGGAACAAGATAATTGCCCATACTTTGTGTAGAGTGTTGAACCCTAAAACTTACAAATAAACAATTGGTAGTGAAAAAAACCAATACAACATCAAAAACAAGATCGAAGACTAACCCTGCCTAGTACTTGGCAGAGATGTCCTGTTTCCCATCTTTCTACTTGCTCTATTTCTCCATGGCTTGCATCCCTCTCCCACAGTCCCAGGGAATCAAGACCATGCTGAGTAAAAATTGCAATAAGAGCTTTATCATTCCATCTGTAGCAACTTGTGACATAGATAGGGACAAAGATGGAGGAATGGAGCTTGCATAGGGCCGGAGCTGTTGACTGAGGGCAACAGCTAAGCCAAAAAGCATCTTTTTCTTCTGGCATCTTCTGGAGGACAGGCAGCACCTGGTTGCATGGGTGGGTGCTCACATTTGTGAGCATGGATGCACACACTTATTTGAAAAACGGAGATAATAGTATCCCCTATGCTCATTCATTATTTCTCTGAATAGTCTCAGAGGCAGTACAATTAACTTTCAATTATCAGTATTTGTTTTGGGCCTTTTCTCTTAATTTTGTCAGGTTGGATGGACTCTGCTTCTTGTCTTAATAGCTGAGCTAGGATAGAATTTGGTCTGGTTCCAAGAAAGTGTGTGTGTGTGTGTGTGTGTGTGTGTGTGTGTGTGAGAGAGAGAGAGAGAGAGACAGAGACAGAGACAGAGACAGAGACAGAGAAGTGGGGCGGAGAGAGGGGGAGAGAAAGAATCTGTACTCCAGGATCAGTTATAAATTTTAATTGAATTCACAATTTTGCATTTTTCATTCCTCCAGTTAGTATAGATAACCAAGAGTTTGCTATATTGCTGAAATGGTAGATACGGATAATAGAAGGAAATAAACAATAATGAGAATAAGGATGTCTTTCTTTAGAGAGACTCCGGTCTCAAAGCCCTGTGGGATTTACAACTTGGAGCCACTAACTAACCAGCTCATCAGAGAATGACCTGTCAGCATTGCCAATATTTTCTTTAATGAGGTATCACTGTAGTATTGGCACCTGGCGAACTGTTTGTCCATAGTAAGCTGGCACATAGTGGTCTCCAGACGTGGGCTCCTAGAGCAGTTGATGCCAAGATTCTGTCCACACTTGCAGCTGGAGGCCTTGGGGACCCCGTGCATCACTTCCATGGAGCCATGGATGAAGTTATTGCTCAACCTGCATGACCCATTAGCTTCGGAAACTTTTCTCCAGACCACCACATCATTACAATACTCTTTGTCGTTACCTGGGCTGTCTCCTCCGTGGAAGCTATAATGTAATCTTCTGAATGTCAATAACGAGGAAGACAGACTATCCTTGGACGTACTGGCACTAGTATTTTTATGTAACAGAGTCAAGTTCATTAATACCTCGCTAGTCCGTTTTTCTTGGTCCCTGTTTGCCACATCATAGTACATCTCTTCCCCTGATAATTCTTCGTTAATTATCTCCATTATGCTTTCTGGAGCTCCTGCAAGAACCAAACCCAGGCCGAGGAGCAGCAGAAAGAAAGAATCCATCTCAGATCTGGGGTACTCTCTTCTGCAGTAAAAATAAAAAAGTAAAAGATGAAAATAAGGAGAATATTAATGAGATAGTTCTCTTTTCCTCAGGGCAGTTGTTCCCAGGATTGACTCCTGCATGTAAGTTCAGGCTCCTTCTATGGAAGGATGATGGCATGAAAAGATACTCAGCTGTGGAATCTGAGGACCTAGCTCAAATCCCCGCTTACCCGCTCATACGCAATTTACTCGAACTCCTTTAAGCTCAGTTTCCCCCATGCAGAAAAAACAAAGGGGGGGGGGGAATGTGAGAATTGTACAAGATAGTATGTTTAAAGTGCCCCAAACCAAGTAGTTATTTCTCTCTCTTTTCTCTTTGTCTATAATCTCTTTGGGAGGGACTGTCATCTACATAGTGGTCACAGTAATCTCACCCAACACATTCCTTACTACTTCTGAGTTTCCTATGGCCTCAAAACATGTTATTTCCCCCATCTCTCATTTCTTTCCCCACCCACTCGCAGTCATAGAATCTGTCTTTACCAGTTCCTCTGGCAAGTTGGTCCTGCAGAGAAAGAATCCAGCTGGTTACAGGGCTGAGAAGTGAAACTCTATTTGTTTCCTGGGAGTTTCTGTTATTGGTCTAGCTGAATGAGGAAGGAGGGGCAAGAAAGGGGTAGGTAGAATTGTATGGGGTAGAAAGAAGGAGGAGACAACGGGAACCAAGGATGCTCAGAGAACTTAATAAAGTGGGCATTTGGCAATGCCCGGTGGTGGTATCATTGTTTCTTCTTTGAAGAAATCATCCCTGTTTATATTTTAACCCACAGTGATTTGTTTTCAGCTTTTTTGAAACCCCATAGCATAGATTACATTGCACTTCATTTTATATGTTCTTTTTTTACTTTTCAAGTTAGATGATGTATGTAATTCTTTTCTCCCTCTTTTTAGGGTTGAAAATTTCTTGAGCCTGGAACTTTGTTTCTGCTCCTTTTTATTTGGTACAGAATCAACCACTGAACTGTATATGTGCTAGTTTCTCAACATTTGTTAACAACATAACATGTAGAAAATCCTCTACTTGAGCTCAATACTGGAAAATTCATCATGAGAATCTCAGAAAAAATGCTTATTCAGGATGATAATTTCTTCTCTTGCTCTAGAAAGAATTTTTTTCCCTCCCACCACTGAGAGATTCATCCCCTTATATCTCCTGCATTATCACTCTAACCTCCTAACCACTGCTCCTGGCCCCTCCGATTCCTTCAATACACTGCTTTTCTAAAAATACCCCTTGCAATGACACTATTTCAAAAACCTTGAAATATTCCTCATTGCCTACTCAAGGCAATCTAATCCCCTGAGGCCATGTAGTCAAGGCTTTCTTGATCTAATCTCAACCAGCTTCTCAAGGTTTATCTCCCATTATTTTGGTACATGAACCAAATCAGCACTATCCACCCTTCTCCAAATGCACCCTATTCTGTCTCTCCATTTTTGGTCCTTTCTTGAGTGCCTACTCTTTTCCGCCTCTTGAAATCCTTCAAAGCCCAATTCAGATCACATTCTTTCTTTAACACATTTTTCACAACTTACATCTACCAACTCTATTGTTCACTTCCCTAATCTTCTTATCACTCATTTCCTTTTTTATTATTATTGAAGTATAATTGACATGCAATGTTATATTAGTTTCAGGTGTACAACATATTGATTTGATAACTCTATATAATCATTCCCTTCTTATACCACTCATTTGACATTAACACACATGGACTTGTGGTTTTTATTATAGGTAATTTAAAAATGTTCTGTGTGAAGTTAGAGCAAAGACTCAGCACTAAGAATATATAAGCCTCAGTAACTGGGTTGATTATTGATAAACGATTAGGAATTAAGTGGATGTGTTTGTGTGTGTGGCTTAAACATAGACTTGCTGCAGATTGAAGGTAGAAGGGAAGAAGGATTAAGATTTTTTTTCTAAATATCCTCTACTGTCAACATCAATAATGAGGTGATAACAGGAAAACAGAAAGATACTGGGGAGAAAAATAAAAAGGAAGAGCAGGGCAGAGATTCTTGACTGAAATCATTTTTCTGAAACATCCATTTCAAGTGGATAGAATTCACAGCTACTTGGGTTTGATTGGGGCTGCTAGGTGCCAATTAAAAAAAAAAAAAAAACCCTCCCAAACTACAAATGTCTAAAACATCACAATTCATTTGAATTGGGTTTTGATCCCTATTGAATGAAAATATTCTGAGAATAGATTCCACTGAGAATAGATTCCACAGTCTCAGTTACTAGCACCTTAATGAGAATGCATTTATCTGCAAAATTCTGTTTCTACTTAGAAGGAGGGGACTTACGGGAGGAAGGGAAGGAAAAATAGTGAGAAGGAAAAAAAAAAAGGACAATAAATCCTGGGGAGAGGGGCAGGAAAAGGAATCAGAATTCAGAATATAAAAACAGGGTCTTTAAAGACACATTTCAGTGACTTTAAAATTTTGCCCAAGAAATGATGCTGCTACTTAGACTCTAATAAGTCATCTGCCAGGGACCACCTGTTCCTACTCAGCATCTGAGGGCTCTGCTTCCTTGGTGACATCCAAACTTCCACGAATACGACGGTGACAGTGGGACTCCCATGGAGAAATGGGTAATGAGTAAGCCTTGTCTACTTCCCAGGCTGCAAAGTGTCCTTCATTCACAAGTGTAGATGTCCTCCCTCCCTCAATCAAATCAACCAGTTAGAACTTGACGCTTGCAAAAGACAGAGTTAACAACTAGCACAGGTGTACCTCCTTTTTGGATCTGACCCTGAACTAAGTTCAAATAAATAATGCAATAGTTAAAATCTCTCAACTGAAAAGATGAGAACAGAAAGGGCCCTCTAAAGCTTGTGCATAGCCTGTGCCAGCTCTAGCTCACTGTATTTCTGGCTCTCACAGGATGGAAATGTCATAACTCAGAATTAGTGACCCCGTAACCTGGCACTCAGCTGCCAATTACCCCTTATTTCTCACTACTCCTCGGTACTAACCCTTTCATCCAACAAAGAGAAACACAATTGTGGAGTAATAGGCCTGGAAACCTCAAAGACTAGCTGGTCCCCCCCTCCCCCAGGGACCACCTGGACCACCTGGCTGGTCCCCCCCAGGTGAGGGGGCTAATGCTCAGAGAAGAACAGGACTTAATCAAATCCCCAGAATGAGGAACCTCTCCTCTGCATTCTTTGGGCTCACACTCTAACTCAAAAGACACCCTGCCCATAGCTGGATGTGGGGGAGTTAAACAATCAGTTCCACTGTAAGATTTATAAGGGGAAAAGAGTCAGGAGTTAGGATGCAAATTCTCTATTTCCTCTGTGGATGCAAGCGTCCAGGTACTGAGCTCTGAGAGTCTCAATCTCTTCCTGGGAAATCTGGATTCATTTCTCACCACAGTCTCTAAGGGAAATGGTTTCTGACCCATCAGGCAATCCTTCCACTCTCCCTTTCCCCTTCTTTCAAGGCACAGAGGCAGCTGCTAAATGTAAACAGATGCAGCTTGAATTATATATGCCCTCTTCAGAGGAGACCCTCATCAATGACTCCAAATGCCTCCACACCTAGGATCAAGTCTGGGAGCACTGTGAAACAAAAGGAGGCACTCACTCCGGGTACAAAATTTAAGGGGGTACCCAAAAGCCCAGTAATCAAGATAAATACTATTTTAATACAACACTTAAAAAATATTAATTTAATGCAAAGTAATCTCTGATGACAAATACCAAAATGTCAAATAATAGGATCTGACCCTGTACTGGCTAACTCACTAATTCATGTCACCTTAAGTCCAACCCTGTCAGATTGGGTCTTGATTTAAAACTCAGATATTTTATTCATCAGAAAATTTTTGCATTAATTTTGATTTTTTTAAATGTTATTTATCCAGGTTACTGGGATTTGGGGCACCTTTAAACTGTGTACATGAAGTGAGCACCTTGCTCACTTTACCTGAATCCCAGCTCTGCCTCGGACTCACTCTTGGCTCTCAACACGTGACCCAGAGAAAAGGGACAAGAAATTAAAACACATGAAGAGTTTATGATTCAATTCAGTCGAGTTTTTATTATTATTATTATTATTATTAAACCAGAATGAAATTATTCCAGCTTAGCCGTACCAGCAGGACAGATGAATTACTAGTGGCTACCCAATTCACACAAAGCATTACCCCATGTCCACAGTTGAGGTGTGCTCCAGGGCGAACCAGTTACTGGTACCCCTGAGAGAGGAACCAATATACCAGTACCCCATACAGAAGTTTGCAAGAGAGGAGAGTACCAGTACCCCTCAGACCCAGGCAGTGGTCTCAACTTATTTAACATATCTTTGGAAAGTAACTGGCCCCACGTCATCACAAGTGACAACAATAAACCCCTCCACAGAGGAAATGTGGTACCTGCAGGCAGGGTATCTGGTGCCTCCAATGAGCTGACACACTGTCATTTTGAACTTTGTCAAACTCCGGAAACACAAAGTGGAAGAATGGTTCTGACAAGTCATTTTCTTGGGAGAGGTGCAAACACTGTTGATATTTCGAGGCCTCTCATGGATGAAAACATGCTCCTTTTTGCAGGTATTGTCAGGTCCCCTGATGACTCTTTGTAAGACCATGTGGTTGCAGTACCTTACAAGAGAGTCACTCTGAGGGTAGTCCACATGCAGATGCTCTATGGTGGACTCCTCTCCTTCCTCATTCTGCTCGTTTTCCCAGAACAAAAGCATCAGGTAAATTATCACCATTAGTATCATCACGGGTGAGATTCCCTTCACATCTGCTGTAAACCCTACAGAGTAAGAAGAGACAGGACATAGCAGAAGGTGATCAGATTCCTCCAGCCCCATCCCCTGACTTTGCTCCCCCACCCTTGGGATGTTTTACTTCCTTCTCTCTGCTAATTAAAATCTCAGGCTCCAGCTGGAGGAACAGTTCCCCAAGCAAGCCCTTTTGATCTATTTCAGCTCTCAGCGTTTGGCATTGAACTGTTCTCTGGTCATTCCCATTGTGTCGTATTTGTTTTGCTTCTGCAAGCTCCTTGAGATCTTCTGTTTCTCCTGAATCCATCGGAGTGCTTAACACAGAGCTGGACATGTAGAAGGATGCTCAAAAGTACCCATGGCTGATTGTTTTCTTCCTACTGCTGAATGACTTCCTTTATCCTAATTGTCTCAACACTAATTCCATCCAGTTCCACATGTTTTCAGCACTATTAATCTCTTCTTCCCAGTTCTTCCAATCTCTCCTACCAAGCTAACTCCTCTTACCTTGTGTTTTTGCTGTAGTTCTCACAGGTAACATGTCCTTGTGACCATAGATCTGAGAAAGTCCTTTGTGTCTAGCTGTTCCTTGGCAATAACTGATAGGGAGCCAGGTGAGTGTGGGGAGGGCCAAAGTGAAAAGAGCAGAAAGGGAGGAGCCTGTGAAGAGTGTGCTTGGGTGTCATTGGGAAGGACGAGAAGTTATCTTCAGAGGGAGAGTTACATAAGGCAGGTCCTGAATGTGTCCTCATTAAACAAACGTGGATTTTCCAAAGCATTTATTAAAGTCCTGCTGTGTGTCAGACACGCTATCATCTATTTCCCAGATTTGCAGTCAGTCTTTCCTGCAAACCTAGGAAGTAGCTATTATCCCCATTTCATTCAAGAAGAAATGTTGCAGATAGATTACTGTGGAGATAGAAGAGGGCAAGAGGAACAAGAGTCTCACCCTCTTGACACTTAACACTTGAACATCGAGTCCTAGCAAGCCTCATTCCCACGTGGTGTGCAGGACAGAAACAACTCCCTGACATTAACATTAGCCTTGATCAAGCCCTGGGTTCCTGGGGAAGTATGGCAATGGTTCCCAAACCCATTGTTGAATGCTGGAATCACCTGGGCATTTTTAAAGGCCACCTTGAGACATTTGGCTTTAACTGGTGTTGGCTGTGACCTGAATCTGAGATATTTAAAGCCCCCCCAATGATTCTAATGTGGAACAAAATTTGGGAACCACTGGCCTATGGTATTCTTGGGAAACTGACATAGGGAACCAGTGGACGAGGGTTTGATTTAAAAGACCGCGGTATAAGACACTGAGAAAATAAGAGCTTTTTTTGTTGCTATCATCTCCTGGTCATTTGATATAGAAATGGGAAAATGGACTTAATTTTACTACTTCTTGCCCTGAAGTGATTTCTTTTTTGGAGAGACAGCTACATAGTCTCCTCTTTCTAACTGGTAAGAAGAAAGTGATTTTGGGGATGGAAAATGGTCTGCAATACTGGAAAAGTCTTCAAAGTCTTTCTATACATCAACAACCAAAGCGAAATCCCAGACCATGGAAATGAATGACTAAGAGGTTATTATTTACTTTCCCAAATTTTGTAGAATGGGCGTTCTTTTGGAACTCAAACTGTCCTTTTTGGGATATGTGTTGCACAGTGCCACAAAGATGTAAATGTAAATAATTACCTCTAGTGACTAAATTTTGCTTTGCACACTATCTGCAGAAACATTTTCATCTTATAAAGAGAAATATATATACACATTATAACATGTTCATTATTTCCTGCCAGGACTTCCAAGTACCTGAACTATAGATGCTATATTAAGTTTACAGAAGGGGGAGGCAACATTTGTTACAAAACTTATCCTCACCTGAGGCAGCTAGACCTGTCTGTACATTTCAGAGTATTACCCTGCAGAAATTGAACAGAGACTGGGTTCACATGTTAAATAATGCTGGCAGTCTGGGAGAAAACACTTGTAATGCCTAAAACCAACAAGAGTTAACATCTAGATGTAAAGGACTCCCTCGTGTCAGCAATAAAAAGACAGGAAACTTACAAGGAGAAAAAAATGCCAAAAATTATGAAAAGCCAATTTGAGAAGAGAAAATCAACATGGGTGATGAACAATGCTCAACCTCACTTGTAATCAAATAAACAGAAATTCGGATAACCAAGAGATAACAGTTTATAACCATCAAGTTTTCAAAAATTAGAAAATCTTATATTTTGGGCTGCTGGCTGGCTAAGTCAATGAAGAATGTGACTCTTGGCTTCAGGGTTGTGAGTTAGAGCCCTAGGTTGGGTGTAGAGATTACTTAAAAAAAAATGAAATATTCAGGGCGCCTCGGTAGTTCAGTTGGTTATGCAACCAACTCTTGATTTCATCTCAGGTCATGGTCTCAGGGTCGAGAGATCAAACCCCAGGTTGGGCTCCATGCACTGAGCATGGAGCCTGCTTAAGTTTCTCTCTCTCTCCCTCTCTCTCTGCCCCCTACCCCACATAGACTCTGTGTCTCTAAAAAATAAAATAAATTAAAATATATATATATATTTTTAAGAAAATCTTTTATCAAGTGCTGGCAAAAATATTAGTGGGCATGAAAATTGGTGTGGTGATACTGGAAAGTAACCTGGAAGTGTTTAGTGAAATTAAGAATGGGTATACCTGGGGCACCTGGGTGGCTCAGTCGGTTGAATGACTGACTCATGATCCCAGGCTGGTAGGATTGAGCCCCATAACAGGCTCTGTGATGAGCGTGGAGCCTGCTTGATTGAGATTCTCTCTCTCTCTCTCTCTCTCTCTCTGACCCTCTCCCCCACTCATGCTTTTTCAAATTAATTAATTAATTAATTTAGAATGAATGTGTATATGCTGAGCCCTTGTGACCCCATCCTGGGCACAGACTCCACCAGAATTTTTCCAGGTGGAGCACATGTATGGTTGCTCATGGCATGACTAGTAGCAGAGCAGGCCTGGAGGCAACTTATGTGTCCCTCTTGAGGGGAATGGATGAGCGAAGATGTGTTGAATACATAAAATAAAATAGTATAAAGCAGTTTCAAAAAATAGATTTAGAAATAGCAACATGGATAGAACTGGAAAACACAGTGCCATGTGAAAAATGGTAAGAACCAGAATGAAAGTTCTCTTTATTAAAATTTAAAACATACATGCTCCAAAATAATACAATGTATTTTCCAAGGGTATACAATACATAGGATGGAAGAACATGGATTAAATACTCTGACACACGTGTCCATGAGGGTGAGAGAAATAGAAGCAGTCACAAGGAATAAAAAGAGAAATAATAAAATTGAATTAAACAAAGGAAAGGCCTAGCATAGGCTACAAACAGAATATGATAAACTCAATTTTGTGCGCCTGAAGAGGGAAGGGAGGAAGGAAAGAAGAAAGGATGGAGGGAGGGTGGAGGAGGAGAAGGGGGAGGAGGAGGAGCTAGAGGAGGAAGAAGAGAAAAGGGAGGAGTTGAAGGAGGGAGAGGGGGAGGGGGAGGGGAGGAAGAAGGAGGGGGAAGAGGGAAAGAAGGAGAGGGAGGAGGGGGAGGAGGGAGAGAGGGGGGAGGGGAGGAAGGAAGAGGGGGAGGGGGAAAGGGGGAGGGGGAAAGGGGGAGGGGAAGGAGGTAGAGAAGAAGGGGAGGAGGGAGAGAAGGAGAGGGAGGGGAGGAAGGAGGAGGGGGAGGAGGGGGAGGGAGAGAAGGGTAAGGAGGGGGTAGGGGGAAGAGGAAGGAGAAAAGGAAGGAAAGGGAGGGAAAACTGGATCTATTTTTGGACTACTGAATTTTTCCTAAGACTCCTCCTCACACCCCAACCCGCCTTTGCTGAGCTTTGGGGCAAAACCCAGGGACTACAGGAGGCACATAGCTGCTGGAAACTAAAATTAGTGTCAGGATGTAACACATCATTTGCAATTCCCTAATCGCTCATTTCATCAAATGAATAAGCTGCCCTTCACGACAGCTGGGGAACTACCCAGCTCCAGTATCCTATGATACCAGGCAAGAGTCTCAAAGTGACAGCAGAGGAAGTGAGCACTTACTCTGGGTGCCTTCAGCTGCTGTGTACGAAGTTCCACTGTGCTGAGGCCACCGCATGAAGAGGACACTTGGATAGAGAGAAGTGCTCAAAGAGCTCCCCCCAGTTTTGGCTCTCCCACAGGAGACTGTGGAGGTCATTAGTGTCCTGTGGATGTGGTTGGCTACTCTTGCAAGGCGTCTGCAATTGTCCAATGCCATGCTCAACTTAAGGCTATATAGCAGGTTGTAGTTTCTAAAAATGGCCACACAATGTTTTCCATTCCACATTCTCTTCCAGAATCTTGCAACTCCTCTATTAAAAGGTAGAGTCCACAGTCTTTCCTGAGAACTTGGAAGGGCCTTTGTGCCTGCTCCCACTAATTTAGACTGGTGCAATTGATCCCATCTCTTCTGATGACTTCTGAGACTAGGTCTGCTTGGCCATGGTTCTCTTGGGGCATTCACTCTGGGTGCCTTCAGCCACCAAGTATGAAGTCTGGTAACGTTGAGGCCACTGCAAGGAGATGCCACATGGATAGAAAGAGATGCTCAGATTGCCCCACCTGTTCCAGTTCCCTGATGTTCAGGTCTTCTCAACCCAGATGCCAGATGGCTGAGTGAAAAAGCCTGTGGGATCATCCAGCTCCAGCCGCCATGTGAGTAAAAACAGGCACGACCTCAAGTAAGAACTGCCTAGCTGAGCTTGGTCAGCCTCCAGATTGAGGGTCAACATAATTCTTATTGTTGTCAGTCACCATTGTAAGGTGATTGTAAAACAGCAAGTTGATCAACAGAATAGAGGGCTCATCACTTTGCTGAATCTCCCAAAGCAAATCTAATTCCACAAGTTTTTAGCAAGTTGTAGATACCACTGAAGTGTTCTTGGGGGTAGAGTATAGGTTATCATATCAACAATAATAAAAACTAGTTTCTAAATCTCCATCTGCTGTAAAAACCCCAAAAGTTCCTTTTTGACTCCCCCATCTCTCTCCATTCCTGTCCTGAGAGCCTCCCTTGCTTGATGGGATAGCTCATGAGGTCTCCTGGATTCCACCTTCCCCTCCCCGCCCCCCACCTTCCCATCAATCTACTTATGACCAAATAAAGACCCTTTTCTGAGCATCCAGTCACTTTAAAAGATCAGTGAAGTATAGTAAATAAATATTTTGCTACCTAGCCAATATGAATCTTATTCTACAAACATGGGAAAGAAAATTACATTTCTTAATTGCTTCTACATCAAGTTGAATCTAATTCTAAGTCTTCTGTCCTACTAAGCTGGGGAGAAATTCAACTTATGCCATTATTAAGTTTCTTTTTCCTCCCTAGGTAGGGGCCCAGGAGAATCTGGAAGGCAAACAATTCTTGCTCCTTCTCACTATGGGACCTGTAGTAGCCAACAGCACCAACCAAGGGAAAACACTCTTCTTAATTTCCCTTATATAAACTCTCTATGTATAGAAACTTTACAAGAATACTTTCAGTAACCCAATTTATTACAATTAGCATATTTATTGTTAGAATACATCTTTTAATCCTAAATGCTTTTTTTAAAAAAAAATTTTTTTTCAACGTTTATTTATTTTTGGGACAGAGAGAGACAGAGCATGAACAGGGGAGGGGCAGAGAGAGAGGGAGACACAGAATCGGAAGCAGACTCCAGGCTCTGAGCCATCAGCCCAGAGCCTGACGCGGGGCTCGAACTCCCGGACCGCGAGATCGTGACCTGGCTGAAGTCGGACGCTTAACCGACTGCGCCACCCAGGCGCCCCCCTAAATGCTTTTAATAGGAAGGGCCCTCGCCTTATTCCAACCTTTCTTAATATCCTTTATTATTTTTGTTGGCTTCTATATACATTCCTAGGCTATACATACATCCTAATACACAACTGGTTTTGAAAAAATATTAAAAAAAAAAAAAAACAAACCAGTGGTGCCTAGGTGCTCAGTCAGTTAAGCATCTGACTCTTAATTTCCACTCAGGTCATATCATATTCATGAGAGCAAGTCCTGCGTCTGGCTCCGTACTGAGCATGAAGCCTGCTTAAGATTCTCTTTCTCCCTCTCTCTCTCTCTCCCTCTCTCCCTCTCCTGATCACGCTCACTCTCTTGTCTAAAAAAATTTTTTTTTATTTTTTTAAAAAGAAAAAAAAGGGTGTCATTATCTAACGGTTCGTGGTTTCGAGCCCCACATCAGGCCCTTTGCTGACAGCTCAGAGTCTGGAGCCTGCTTCAGATTCTGCATCTCGTTCTCTCTGCTCCTTCCCCGCTTGTGTGCGCTCTCTCTCTCTCTCTCTCTCTCTCTCTCGCTCTCTCTCTCTCGCCTCTCAAAAATAAGCATGAAAAAAATTACAAAAAAATCTAAAGAGATTATCATTATACATTTCCCAAATGGCGGCTAATGACAGAAAACACAAAGTAACAGCAGTATGAACAAGATGGAAGTTTATTTCTCATGTAAAAGAAAGCCAGGGGTAGTTAGTGCAGGATTGGTGAGGTGCTCCAAGGTGCTGGACTTCTATCCCAGGATGTGGCTTCTACGTCACTGTTCAGATGGCCACTTTAGCCCTAGCTAGCATCTCCAGCCAGCAGGGAGCAGGGAGCAGCCAGCAGGGAGAAAGGCATAAAAGGGGAATGGCAGTGCCTTCTAAGGGTACATCCCAAAGTGTCACACACCATCTCCACTCGAATCTCATTGACAATGACTTGGTCACACGGTCATATTCAACTGCAAAGGATAGCGGCAAATGGTGGATTTCTTCTGGGTTGTCATGTGCCCAGCTAAAATTCTGGTTGTTATTACTAAAAAGAAAGGGGGAATAAACACTGGAGGAAAAGCAAGCGCTTTTCCCACGTGCCTTCATGTAAACACTGTTCTGGAAAATGGTAATAAGTGTGCTTCAAGAAAAGTGTCCTGATCAAAAGCTTCAGAAACATTGTTATCACATTCCTTCCCTCAAAGAGTCACGAAATTCACAAAGCATGAGATTCTGACAGGCTTGACTAATTTCCTTTGATTTGGAACTTGACAAACTGATTTGAGTATGGAGCTTCATTTGAGTGGCACCACTGTTAGCATCCAAAGGAACAGGGTTCTATGGAATAGCTGTTTGGGAACTGCTGCAAGGGACTAGGAGCCATAGATGGCACCAGAGTGCAAACCAAGGAAACTATAAACAAAGGAAATGTAACTTAAATAGTCCCAGTTTTTTTTTTTTTTGGTTTGGGGGGTTGCCCTTCAATATTCATATAAAAATAATCCAAACCCCATCACTCACTACTACTAGAATTTTAGTGCCCTTCCCAAAGGCACTTTAGAAGCTTGTTGAGGAGTGCTTTTTAAATTTATAAGTCCTGCATTAACTTCTTTAATGCCCACCAAACACAAGTATATAGGGCTGAGAAAAAAATCTTTAACACTAACTCACATGCACTACTTCCAGCAGCCATCAGCAGCCCTTCACTAGAACTCCCTTTGAATGTCCCTTTCCTTGGTTATTCTGATATGGGGTTTGTTTATTCCCCTTATCATCCTCTGCTTTATATCTCCTCTTCCCCAAGGCCTGGGCCCCTCTGTCGGTGTAGTGGTGACCACAGAGTTCCCATAGAGGAGCGTGCAGGAGACAGTGATCATGCCACAAGAGGGCGCTAGGGGCACTCTTCTTGAAGATGGATTTTCTGAGTGCTTTACCTAAAGCTGAGGAAACATGAACTGCCCATAGGAAAGAATGGGAGTGGAGGTTGCAGAGTTATTAGGGAAGAGTTAATGACCTCACCACCAGCCCTTAACCACTCCTTAGTCTGCCCCTGCCTGGCGCATCTGGGTGGCTCAGTTGGTTAAGCATCCAACTTCAGCTCAGGTAATGATCTCACGGTTCAGTTCGTGAATTCAAACCCCACATTGGGCTCTCTGCTGTCAGCACTTAGCCCACTTCAGATCCTGTCTCCGTCTCCCTCTGCTCCTCCTCTGCTCACATGCATGTGCTCTCTCAAAAATAAATAAACATGTAAAAATAAATAAGGACAGAAAAGAAAGAAAGAAAGAAAGAAAGAAAGAAAGAAAGAAAGAAAGAAAGAAAGAAAGAAAGAAAGAAAAAATATATGGTGGCTCAGTTGGTTAAGTGTCAGACTCTGGATTTTGGCTCAGGTCATGATCTCACTGTCAGTGAGACTGAGCCCTGCACTGGGCTCTGTGCCAACAGTGTGGGGGTTGCTTGGGATTCTCTCTCTCTCTCTCTCTCTCTCTCTCTCTCTCTCTCCCTCTCTCTCTTCTCTCTCTGCCTCTCCCCATGCTGGCATTCTCTCTCTCTCTCTCTCAAAATAAATAAACATTAAGAAAAAAATTTATAAATATATATAGTGAATGGAGGTGGTTTCTAAGTGAAAGCGTCCCTTTCTTGGCTACTAACTAAAACTACAGAAACCTGGGCCTTACCCTGGACCTACTGAATCCAAGTCTCTGGAGGTAAGGCCCTGGAATCTGCATTTGTAATCAGTAGGCCATCTCTGGTGATTATAATGCACACTGAAATTTAAGGGTCACCACAATAGATGAGCCCCAAATTGGTAAGCAGCATAATACTTTCTAAAGACTTGCAATTCCAGGATAGAACTGACTTTTACATTACAATACAGAGTACCTGACACCTCAGTCTGAAAGCACCACATCTGGATTCCTGCCCTGCTGCAGAGCTTCCATCCCACAAAGCCTGCGCAAGTGCCTCACGTCACATGACTCAAGCAGCTCCTCAGAGGGCCCCCTCCTTGGACACTGGGAGGGCCTGCCCCCAAATGCACCATACCCTTGGAAGAGGAAGGATTGGTCTGTATTCCTTAGCTGTGGTCCTCAATTACCTGTGTTCTTTCAGCAAATCTGGAGATCATTTCACAGGGATCATAGACATGAGCTAGGATGATCTGGGTTCCACCAGGGAGAGAATTTCCGGGGCTAGGCATAAGTGTGGGAGAAGTGACAGTGTGCCTGTGGACTGGAAGCAGGGCCAGGGGGTGGGGGATGGGGAGCACTGGCAATGAGAAGCTGGGAATGGCTTGGATTCAGTAAGGTCACTTAGGGCACAGGGTGCACTCCTCCCCCCCACCCCCACGTCATTCTCTAATCTTCTTTGTGCCCACTTTTCTATCACCCAGATGCCACCTTTTAGCACCTCCCTAAAGACTGAAAGGTTGGAAGCACTTCTAAATTGGGATCTGATTTCTTTCCCCCCTATTCATTTTCACCAAAGAACCCTCCCAAACCATTTTCACCTCCTATCCTGGTGTGGAGAACAGTCAGATGATGGGTTTCTTTCCAACCTTGGAAGTGGACCTTGCTGGTGAGGAAATGTGTGCTGGTTCCCACAAACTTTCATGCAACCAAAGTAAAGCCCTGGTGTCAGGAAATATCTCTAAGTGCAGGGCAAAGGGCATGGGGCCTTACCAACTCCTCCAGGAAGCCTTCTTTCAATTAACTACCTCCATCTCCTCCTTGCATCTCCATAAGAAGCCTGTCTCCACACTCCCTGTACATAATTTGGCTTAGTGATTGCTGTGTGGAGCAGCGAAGGGTATATTTGGCCTTCTTTCCCACATGTGGGCTTCTGGAGAGCCAGGAAAAGGAACCTGTTTGCTCTAGCACACTGCCTGGTACTTCACAAGAGATCAAAAGTTGTTTGCAGAGTGGATGTGTGAAAGAAAATTCGTAAAATGGAGTCAGACACGCTAAGGGGCCATAAAATGGAGCCTGGAGCCTTTGGGGAAGTGAGTCTGAAGCACGTCCTCACACCGATGAAACCCAAACCTCAGCACTGTACAAACAACATCCTGGAAAACATCCATACGCTTTGGCCAGAAGGCCGGAAAAAACTCTTTTGCAACCTTTGCTTGCATGTGACTCTCCAGTAGCATTCTAACAGCTCAGCACTTTTGCAGCTAGCCCCAATCACATCTCATTGAAAACAACTCATGTAAATTCTCTTTCCTCTTGAAATACCCTGACCTCCATTGTCTCTTCGGGGCACACTTTTCTTCCACTCTGCGCCTTCCAGGTGGCAATCCCCAAGACCCCAAATCAGTGCATACATTTATTCTGCAGTTGCTGCTTTGTCTTTTGTTGGCCAACAGATGAAAAAGTAAAAGACTTCAGGTCTTGTTCTCCCTCTGCCATGAACTAGCTAGGCGATCCTGGGCAAGTTGTGTTCCTTCGCAAGTCTGAGTCTATATTTCTAAAACGGACTTGGTAACAAAGAAAGAATTTGACTCTGAGGTTCCTTTCTGCTATCACAAACTAAGTTTCTGAGCTAAACTGAAATGACACAATTCCTATTCTCTTAAGGCGACAAATTTCTGGCAACCAATTCTATTCCCCTCCCCCCCCCCCCCCCCCCCCCCCCCACAGGGCGGGTAGAGATGTGGTCTCCACCCCCTGGCCTGGAGTCAAGGTAAGCAGTGGGGAAACGGAGATGGAGCCTGGCTACCAGACCCGGAAGTGGGGAGGTGGGGCTCTGATTCAGGAATGTGGTAGAGGTGGAGGAGCCCTGTGAAATGGCTTAGGAAATTGACATTTTGGTCAAAAGAACACACACTAAATCAAGAACACTAAGTATTGGCCAAAAAAAGGTGGGGAGGAATGAAGCACCACTATTCTGGTGGGGTCATCAGCTACCTTTGGCAACTGGAGAGCTGTTCCCTAAACACACTGTTAACTAGTGGATTCACGCAATACCTTTCTAAGTCTCTGGCCAGCTGCCAACCTGCCCTCCCACCACCTCACCTGTCTCTTTGTCCAGGTGAGACCATCAGCCTAGAGCTTGCATGTGTCCAAGAACAAGCAGCTCCTGACTTGGGCAGGACATGTTCAGACTCAGATCAGAGGCTATCAATCTCAGCCTTACACTTAAAAGCCTCAAGCTGTGAACATGGGAGATCCTGTTCTCCCTTGGGGGCAAAGTAAGCCTTTTTTTTTTTTTTTTTTTCCTTGGTAACTTTATGTGTGTCCCTGAAATGACTGCCAGCAGGCCATAACCCAGGGGAGGCCAGGTTGAGGGAAGCTGCATAAACATGTCTTTCTAACAGCTACTTGGTAGGCCCCCTGTCCCTTAGATTTCTACTTCTGAAAATGCTTTGATCTTAGCATATCTGGCTTCTCATGTGTGTCCCTGGACTGAGCCCCAGCAGCTTCCTCTGCACCCTCATTGAGGAAGGACCATTAACCCAGCCTTCCCCACAGCACCTCCGAGGACGTTCAGATCCTGCATACCACTCCTGTCTCTGCCCTCCTCTCCGGGCCAGTTCCAGCTCCCCTGAAAATCAGTAAGATGCCCTTAAAGAATATGAATGATTGTCCCCTGAGCCCAAATAATCAGCAAGGCCCCAAAGAATCCAGATTCATTAAACAAGCAAACAAACCATCTCCCCTTTCAGAAGCACCCAGCCAGGGCAGAATGAGCAGCGGGCTGGGAGTCCTGAAAGCTGGATTCCTGTCTTGACACTGGCTCTGCCACTAACTAGCTCTGTGGCCCTGAGCTTAATTCTGTGGTTCTCACCAACATTCTCTAAAAGTGGTTGGGAACTGGCAGAGTTGGTGGAATGCACGAGGTGAAAACAAGCAGGAGGTGAAAACAACTAATAATTTTAGAGTTGGCAAAAGACATCCAGCCATAACATTTCCTGATGCAGGGCTCTAGGCCTATTAGACACAGAAATGGAGCTCCCAGTGGCTTTTTGTCAACCTTACTACCACAGTAATTTTTTAATTAAAAAAAATTTTTTTTCAATGTTTATTTATCCTTGAGAAAGCAAGAGAGAGAGAGACAGAACACAAACAGGGAAAGGACAGAGAGGGAGACACAGAATCTGTAGCAGTCTCCAGGCTCTAGCTGTGACCACAGAGGCCAAAGCAGGGCTCGAAGTCACAAACTGTGAGATTATGACCTGAGACGAAGTTGGACACTTAACCAACTGACCCACCCAGGTACTTCCCCCTCCCCCACCAAGTAATCTTTTTTTTTTTTTTAATTTTTTTTTTTTTAACGTTTATTTATTTTTGGGACAGAGAGAGACAGAGCATGAACGGGGGAGGGGCAGAGAGAGAGGGAGACACAGAATCGGAAACAGGCTCCAGGCTCTGAGCCATCAGCCCAGAGCCTGACGCGGGGCTCGAACTCACAGACTGCGAGATCGTGACCTGGCTGAAGTCGGACGCTTAACCGACTGCACCACCCAGGCGCCCCCAAGTAATCTTTTTAAAACACAAATCTAGTTCTGGGGTGCCTGGGTGGCTCAGTTGATTGAGCATCCAACTCTTGATTTCAGCTCAGGTCATGATCCCACAGTTTGTGGGATGAAGCCCCACATTGGGCTCGTGCTGACAGTGTGGAGCCTGCTTGGGATTCTCTCTCCCTCTCTCTCTGCCCCTCCCCACTTGTGTGAGCATGTGCATGCTCTCTCTCTCTCAAAATTAATAAAACACAAATCTAGGGCAGTGCCTGTGCTGTTCACCCCTATCCCCACCAAAAAGAACCTTTCAACACTTCTTCAAAATATTGACAGGGCCATATCGTGGCCTAAATGGGGGGCTGCCACAGAATATTTTCCAGGCATGCCCCAATGATGACCCATCCCTCACACTGCAAGAGTGTTCTCTCTATTCAAGTCCCCAGAACCTCCATGCTCCTGTCTCCCCTGATGCAACAGGATCTGGCATTCTTTAAAAGCCTGTATAACTTTGTGATTTAAAGCAATTCTTGCAACTCATTAACCAAATATTTATTGAGTATATATTAGGTGCTAAAAACTGTTCTAGCCTCTGAGACTTCAGCAGAAAAAAAAAAAAAAGAAAGAAAGAAAGAAAGAGAAAAAGAAAAAAGAAAACAAAAAACAAAAAACAAAACCCAAAGTTCTCCTGGAGCTTGCAGTCCAGTGGTGGGGGGTGGGAGGAGAATTAAGAAAAGCAACAGTAGCAGCAGCCAAAGTCATGTGGCATGTGCAAAGGGGGTGTGCAAAATTAGAGAACGGGGGACAGAGAGCAAAAGGGGTGGATGCTATTTCATGTGGGTGGTCAGAGAAGTCCTCTCTGATAGGTAACATCTGAATAGGGATCTTAAAAGCAGGGAGGAACTGAGCTACACAGGCAGGAGGAAGATAAGATTCAAGACAGAGAGAAGGGCATGTGCAAAGGCACTGAGGCAGGAATTTCTGAGGTGCTCAGAAGGCTAATGTAGTTGGAATGTAGCCACCAAAGGGAGTGAGCTGTAGGAGATGAGGTCAGTGAAGTGAAGGGAGTTCAAGAAGCAGCAAAGTCATGTAGAGATTTTTTTAAGCCATGGCAAGGAGCTTTGACTTAATGCTGAATGAAATGGAGATGTACAGAGGGTTTTAAGCAAAGCAATGACCAGCTCTGACCTAGGTTTCAACAAGAGTATTCTGTCTGCTCTGTTGAGAATGGACTGAAGGGGCACAAGGACCAACCAGAGAGACCTGCGAAGGGGCCATTGCAACAGCACAGGTGGAAATGGTGGCAGCTTATGCGACAGTGGTGGTGGTGGAGGTGGTGAGAAGTGTTTGGATTCTGGAAATGTTCTAACTGTGCAGCCAACATCATTTGTTAAAGGATTGAATGTGAGAACGCTAAATAATCTTGGGTTGGTTCCAAGATTATTTTGCAGTTCTTCCAAATGTTGAAGAGGTACCAGAAGTTAAATACTCAGCAGTATAGATAAGAGTGAGGTGAAAAATACCTGTGGTTTCTAGCTCTTGTTCATCAGGTGAGTCAGGGCACATCTGACTGAGGGGGATGTAAGCACCAAACACAGCAGGCAGGGAGTGCAGGTGAAGGCTTGATGTTAGCTAGGGTCTCGACCCTGTGTGAGGAATGAGAGCCATGCACCTATCCACCTGTCCCCTTCAAGCCAAGCAGGCTGAACCACTGGGCCGTCTCTTATCTTTTGGAGTTTCCTGTTCTTAGCACAGTCTGTTTCTGTGGCCTGGGGAAGTAAGGAGGGTCACAGAGAAACTAAATTTGGCATGTGGTTGCTCCCAGAACTACCCTTATCCAGGGAAGATGAAGTCCCAGCTGGGAGGCAGTGATTCCGAGGAGGGTGGATGGGATACAGGATCCGTAGAGTTACTGGGGGTACTGGGTAGAGTCCTCCAGTTGTGGCCTGTGGAGCAACTGCGCAGCTGCTGTAGTTCCTAGGCCAACCCTAATTATAGCTGAGGAGCTTTTAACAAATAGCCATGCCAAGGCCCTATCCTCACAAAATCCAATTTAATGGGTTGGACCCCAAACCAGTGAATGGTAAAAAGCTTCACAGGTGAGACTAATAAGCTGGCAGGCTTGAGCATCCTGCTTAGAAGTTCATTCCCAAGGTGCTACCATGCTTGAGACTCCTCCACCCCCACAGGCACATAGCCCAAGTCCCTGGAATGTTAGGCTTGAAGGAAGAAGGGACCCCAGGCTTTATGTGACAAGACATCTTGCTGCATTTGCTGACCCTTTGTGGTCCCAGTACCCAAAGAAGAGCCCCCATGATTGCATTGGAGGAAAATTGAGGGTTATGCAAAATTATTGAGAGAAATTACAACTCTCCCAGTCCTGAATGAACAATTTTTGGATAACAACAAAAAACTGCAGAAGTGAAATGCTGGTCAATTTTAGAAATAGTGATTTTTGTCAAAGACCATATAAATGATATGTAATAACATCTGGTATTTATCCAGATTTAATAACACAAAGAACATTTGCCTGAGGATTAAGTATATAAACCTGAAGTAGTGGAGTATACAATGGTTTTCATCCAGTGACTTTAGCTACAGAAGGTGCTCCCTTCAGTGGGAAGGTGTTTAAACACCAAGAAAGCTGAAGGTCTACCGGGGGTGGAAGACAACAGACAGAAGAAAAACAGGGCTCGTCCGGGATTTGAACCCGGGACCTCTCGCACCCTAAGCGAGAATCATACCCCTAGACCAACGAGCCACACACAACTGCTCTCTCATTTTTAAACTTTAGTAAAGAAAATTTTAGCCACGTAGACAGTTGGCCCGAAAGTCCCCTCTTTACAATTGTGGGCACGGGGTGACGCCTAGTGGATAAAGTGATCACTGCAGTCTCTCTCGCCCAAATTCCGGAAGGCGATGCCCCTCGACTACAGATTTTTTCGGGAAAAAAAAGCCCAGGCATCAACGAGAATATTTCGGCACGTTTTGGCTTCCGAATGAGCCAAAGATGCTATACAGGAATGGTGGGAGGCCATCGCATCCAGGACAGTCACGGGCTGCGGGGCGACCCCGGGGGCGTGGGGAGGGCTGCCCGCGGTTGGCGGGAGAGCTGGGCAACGGGGAGGCTCCTTTCGGACTAGGCACTCTGCAGACCGTTCCTGCGCTCCGACATCTCCCGCCCTGCCTCACACTCCACAGAACGTGCTTTCCGGAAAGCTTTCGCGTGGTGTCTCCTCCAGCCGCGTCAGGGCGCCCTGCAGCCAGACGACCCCAAACTCTATCCTTCGCGGAGAGACAGCTCCCATCGTGTGACGCCCTCCCTTGGGGGGGAAGGGAAGCCGTGAGACAGGAGAGGGCCCTGACTCTTCCTGGTGACCAGCTTGCGCCTGGCCCAGGGCAGGTGCTTCGAACGTCTAAACCTAACAGAGGTAGTCCTGTCTCTCGGGACAGGACGTGTGTTACAGCTCTTTCCACCAGTCTCAAATACTGCGGCTTAAAAGACGAAAGAAAGCAAAGCAAACCAGGAAGGGACGGGCGAAAAAAGAGATACGAAGAATCCGGGAAACGACAAAACTACGAACCATAGGGCGGAAGGTGGAGGGCGGGGAGCCGGGAAGAGATTGAAGGGTAGAGAATATGCTTCCTCACTTTCCACCAGCAGGTAGCGTGGCCGAGCGGTCTAAGGCGCTGGATTAAGGCTCCAGTCTCTTCGGGGGCGTGGGTTCGAATCCCACCGCTGCCATATGCTTTTGAGCTAATTTGTAACAGACAGCAGTGTTTGCATCGGTGTGGCCACATAAGAGCACTGAATCTCTTCGCGTTCCTTTCGAGCCCCAACCGCTTTCTCCAGTTAGTGGGAATATGGGTATATGCTGTTTTGTAACTTCATATTTTTTACTCTTTCAAAACTCAAAGTTCTTATTAGTGAAAAACAATGCCATCATAAGATTATAATGATGCCTTTGAATCCGTGGTTTCCCAGAGGTAAAGTACTAGTACTTTAATATCATATACCTATAACCTTTGCTTTGCCTTTCTTCACTCAAAGAGCATATTTTGATCACTTGTTTTTGGCACTGTTCTATTGAGGGGTGCAGAAAAGATGAGTAAAACATAATGCCTGCCTGTTACAAGGGAAGCCCACTGACCAAACTGGAAAAGTAAGCCATACGATTACAAAACAGTGTTGAACCATGGTAAGACATCATCAAGCAGAAAGCAAATGTCCTATAAGGAAGGCAATGTGAGGGTTTGGGGAGGATGCTGAGGACAGTGGACTCTGCAGTTAGACTACCAGAGCTCCAGTTCTCACGTTACTAGCTGTGTGGTGTCAGGCAGGTGGCTTATCTTCTGTATGCCTCAATTTCCTCATATGTAAAATGAAGGTAATACTGTATACGTCATGGAAGTGTTATGAAAATTAGTTCATACATATAAAGGTGCTTAGCACAGAGTCTGGCAGTCAAAAAAATGTTAAGTATTTTCATTACTTAAATACATATTTTGCCACACTTAAGACTACCCTTTCTTTTCTCCCATCTGGGTTGAAATTCCACTACAGATTAAATAATAAAAGATCAAACATTGTCTACAGAAAGCTACATGAAGTGAAAAAGTCTATATGATAGTCTTGTTATTATCAATACAGGTATTTGTAATTCTGGTGTCTGCAGATAAGCAGTTAGGTAGTTTCTTTCTGAGGAGAAGCCTGAATTGGGTACTTGGGCCCAAGTGGAAAGATCAAGATCAGTTTAGGCTTTCCATTTTTAATGTAAGCCCATTGCCATGGTTCCTACCCTTTGGGAAGACTTTAATATGAGTCTACAGAAGCCAGAAATAAATGCTGTTTAATTGTGGCTTCTGGAAGCCAGCAAGTATGTCCAGGAATATGGTAACATTCATTCATCCATTCATTCATTCATTCATTCATCCATTCTTCACCTACTATGTATTGTATACAGTGCTAAGTGCTTAGGGCACAGCCACAAGCATAATAAAACTTTAGGCCTTTATATCTGGAATTTGTATCCTAATAGGGGGGAAAGAGAAGACAAAAGAAACAAACAAATGTGTGTAATCATGTCAAATAATTGTAAGTGCTGTGAGGAAAAAAATAATGTAGGGAATAGTGACAATTGGGGGCTATTTTGGAAAGGGTGATCAAGGAAGATGTCTCTAAAGAGGTGACATTTGAGCACAGAAGGAATTAAAGAGGAAGTCATACAAATATCTGAGGAAATAATATTCCAGGAGGAGGAAACAGAAAGTAAAGCTCAGAACAGGAAACCAGCGCCATGTATTTGAGGAACAGAGGGCCAGTGTGGCCAGAACAGAATGACTGAGAAGGAGGAGAAAAAGAGAGAGAGAGAGAGAGAGAGAGAGAAAGGGAGGGAGGGAGGAAAAGAAAAAAAGCGACAACGCTATGTGACAACACATAAAAACCCTTGTAAAGGATAACACATTGTACATTTTTAAAACGACGACAATGTTAGCATGCATCAGCCCCCAGTTCCCTCTCAGGAAAGAAAACCGCTCGGTATATGTGGCACCATATAAAGTTTCCAAGAAATTTCCCATACACTGTTTTATGTGACTGAATGAGTCCCTGGAGTCAGGCAGGGGAAGGGAACGCATTACCATTTCCATTTCACTATGGAGGCACTCAGAGGCCAAAGAATGATCTGCTCTCGTACCTGCCCACCGGCCTGTCGGCCCAGGGGAGTGAGGAAACACGTCGTGGGACAGAATTCGAAAGCTAGCTTGCAGCTGTCTCTACTTTGCTATTTCACATCGCGTAGGGAGCCTTCGGTTGCATCATTTTAAGCAGAGAAGAAAGGACAAAATGCAGCGACAGAAACGTAAACAAGTTGGAAGCAAAACTGGGCTCGTCCGGGATTTGAACCCGGGACCTCTCGCACCCTAAGCGAGAATCATACCCCTAGACCAACGAGCCAGCCTACAGATGCCTTTTAACTCTGCCTCAAGGCTCATTCCCGTCACTAGGGTATCCAGAACCGTATCACTCGAGTGCCTTCTGTTGGAAGGAATGCGTGTTTGTTTACCCAGAAAGCGTAAGCCTCACAACAGTCCTTTATCAGCTGCTATAATCACCAGACAGAAGCAGGGAAAGTATCGGGCATTGCCTCAACGTCTCAGTAGGTGCGGAGGACCTGGGAGATTCTGAGGGGCCGGGTCCTGCCCTCCTATATCTTCTGAGGCGTCTGGAAGTGAGGTTCGGAGGAAAAAAGGACCAAAGGCCCCAGCGAGATTTGAACTCGCGACCCCTGGTTTACAAGACCAGTGCTCTAACCCCTGAGCTATGGAGCCTCATCCTGTGGGCTGTTTCTCTACCTCTCATCTTATAGAAGCACACAGTAAAGCCAACATCCCAAAGCACTAAGAACTTTGACCAGAGCAAAAATCCAAGATATTCTTCCATAAAATGAGAATTTCTTCATGTCCTGTCAACTCTCTAAAAAAGTTCCTTTCAAGTAGAGCCACCACCAGGCTGTCTTGTCTTTCATCTTGATACTCTCCTGAGACAGTGCATCCCTGTGCATCTGGAGCCACAGAAAGGATGCAGATATAAAAATCTCATATATTTGGGCACATAGTAGACCCACCTGAGAAGTAAGAGACTCCTATAGAGGGTGTCTGATGGACAGATTATAATACACTCCTTTCATTTAATATTGTGATAAAATCTGGGGAAGGTGAAAAAAGATTTATCATGGTTTTGTCCTTTCTAAAAACCGTAAGTATTTTGGGATCAATGCCTCTCTCTCGAAGGCTTAGGGGTAGGAGCATGTAGGGAAAAGGGGTATTGGGGAGAAAGAGTTTAATCCTTCCTTAAAGGAAGATTTACCTACATCTTCGGTATGAAAATAATACAACTTTTTAAAAAGGATTTTCACTTTTTAGAAACCTTGTTTATATAAGCTAGTAAACAGGAACAAAAAAATTATTTAAGAAAGATATTGTACTTATTTCATTTTTCTTTTTTCAACGTTTATTTATTTTTGGGACAGAGAGAGACAGAGCATGAACGGGGGAGGGGCAGAGAGAGAGGGAGACACAGAATCGGAAACAGGCTCCAGGCTCTGAGCTATCAGCCCAGAGCCTGACGCGGGGCTCGAACTCACGGACCGCGAGATCGTGACCTGGCTGAAGTCAGACGCTGAACCGACTGCGCCACCCAGGCACCCCTGTACTTATTTCTTACTGCAAATATAATCATAGCTGGGAACACTGGAAAAAAGCACTGATTCGTGCAACCCCCAAAAGTGGACCAATTCTGTTTAGCAAGATTTCGAGTCTGTCCACACGCCTGTTCTTGTGCCCACTATTTTTTAATGTTTTCATTTGTCCAAGATCATGAAGTTTCTAAGAAATCTGTAAGCTTATCTGTAAGCTTATGATTCATTGTGTTAGAGTAGGCAGTAGTTAGATTCTAACAGGATACCTGGAGGCCAGCAAGGAGGAAGTCATGGTCAGATTCAAGAAATTCAGAGGCCTGTCCTGGAGGTATTCCATACGAAGGGCGACCAAACCCAACAGGCCCAAGATGGAGGATGCCAAGACAGGAAACCCCTGACCCAATTAGGAAGAAAAAGTGGGAAGCCCTGCTTCCAGCCCCAAGTAATGAATATTCTATGCCCTAGTTAACAACTGCTGACAAAAGATAGAATCCCAAACCCCAGGGACACAGTGCTCTCTCAATTTTGCTCTTGCTCTCATATCTCGAGAGTACTTTTTGCCTTAATAAACTTTCCTGCTTGTGTCGCTCATCCGCTGTGTTGCATGTCTGTCTTTGGGTTATTTTTCATGACAAGACCAAGAACCTTCCAAGACTTCTTCAGGTCTGACTGGGTTTAAGCCCCAGGACCTCAAGTCTCTGCAGCCTAGAGGCCCCTTTCAGGCTCAGGCTTGAGCAATGGAAACTTGATCAAGGCAAAAGGGCCTGCAGTAACCCTCTGGCTGAATGCAAACAGGCCCATAAGATGACCCACTTCAAAATATCCATAGGCCCTAACTGACCAATGGGCTACTTACACATAGGCACAGTTGCCAAAAAGGGAAAGTCCATACATGCTCCCCTTCCCGGTTTAGATACATTCCTCCCCACCCCCACCTCTTGCAAGCAATCTCTCCCCTGCTCTTCCTCCCGCTTCTCCCTTGAGGTGTATTCAATAAACACCTACCACCTTTGTTTTGCCTCGGGTGTTCTTTCACCCCTCAGGCTACCTGCTTCCACCTGACCTTGCCCCACATTTGGGGGCCCCCATCCAATCAGGAAAGAAACCACACATAGTTCACCTGGCAACAACTATTTTTCATTGTATCAATGTAAAACACGGTGCCACTAACCTTACAAATCTTGAAGGAAGAGAAATCTCCATACAGGCAGAATCAGGCATTTATGGCAGATATTCTTGGTTCAGGGATGAGTCACGGAGAGGCCTCACAAGGTTGTCCTAAGACGAGAGGAACATATCCAACTGTTCAGGGCCAAGAGGGTAATAGGATCTTCTGTGGCTTGACAATAGCCGTTCCTCCCAATGTTCCCTTGGTGTGCAAACCTCAGTCATTCTCCAGACAATATCCTCCTTGTCTGTAAGACAACTACAAGGCTTTGAACTGACTGCTCTGCTTTAGAGAATCAAGAATCAGTCGCTGTATCCCATTTGCCTACACAAGGCATTTTACTGGTAGAAACTTCCAAGTTAATCAGCATGGTCATCCCTTTGGACTTGAGTATGTAGCACAGTGGTTAGAAAACACCTGGGTCAGTTAGTTAACCTTGCAAAGTTGCTGTATCCTTGTTTTGGAAATGAGAGTTCATTAGTATCATCACGGTTATTACCATCTTTATTATTGTTATTTTATTCAGAGACACGGGCCTTAGGCAACATTGCTAAACAGTCAAAACCAGCACCCTAACAGCTTTCTCATCCCCTCCCTACTTGCTGTTTCTCCTCTCTTTTTCTCCCATTGCATTCTTGGCTCCTCTTAACCTTTTCCTGAAATCTGTTCCCTCATCCTATCTGTCACAACTGAGCAAGCTTCTATTCTTTTCTATTCTCTGTATGGACTGAATTCTTCCCTATAATTGTAGACTGCTTGTTACACATCTGAAAGGAATTTAAAATGCTCAAAGGAGCCTCCAAAAAGAGAAGCTAGGACAACAACCATGGGCCTGATGGTTTTTGTTCCCCTTCACAGAGGTTGTCTTTGGGTTCAGGGTCCTCCCTCTCTTCACAGGATAACTAAACCTTTTCCCAAGAGACCCTATCTACATTCAGTCTATTTCCTACCCCTGAAGTTTGTCCCAGGACCTTACATCAATCTCTCTCATTCTTCCAGCCACTCACTGCCCTCAGCTCACTTGGGTTGGCCTGACTCAGGAGGTTCCAAGAGCCTGCTCCACTAGTCTGGTCCAGAGGGCAACATCAAAAAGGCCTGTTCCAGAGTGTTCTGGCCAATTAGAAGTTCTCTAGAACAACTTGACCCCTGGTAGGGATCTTAGGATTATTTTTAATTACTTTTTTGCATATTTGTCTGTATTTCATCCATTTCCCCTCAACTTTTTATTGTGCAAAGTTTTAATTCTAGTGTGGAAATAAAGGAAGACCAAGTAAATGATAACAGCAAAGGCTATTTATTCAGAGTTTGCTGTAGCAAGGAAGTCAGCCATCATCATTTGAGTTTTGTCAGAGACCCAAAGGCAGACAGAAAAGTGGGAAAGCTTTTTAGTGGAAGGCTTCAGGTGTGCCTTGATTGGAGACCATTGGCATGGGGAAGCTACAGACAGTCTACCTAGAAGCAAAGCATCCTATGTGATTGGTTAGGGGTGCATATTTGGCTTTCTCTGGTTGGTCCTAAATTGGAAGCAGGGACAAATATTAGGAAAGCTGTCAGTTGCTAATCAAGTCTTGGCCATTTGGGGCTGATTATTACAGAATTATTGCTTGGCTCCCTGGCTTGTCACTAGAGATAGTGGTCTGAGTTCCTAGAAGTCTGACTTAAAGATAGTAGGATGGTTTCCTGAGCTGATGAACATTGTAAGGGAAAAATACAAGTTAAAAAGAAGAGGTTTGATTCTCCCTGTCAAAACTGAGAAAAGTGATTACCCTTCTCTCCTTTTCCTTTGAACATTTATTTTAGAAAACTTGCAAGAATAAGTACATCACAGTGCTTTGCATTACTATGATGAACAATGTAGAGGCGCCTGGGGGGCTCAGTCGGTTAATGTCTGACTTCAGCTCAGGTCATGATCTCACACTTTGTGAGTTCGAGCCCTGCATCAGGCTCTGTGTTGACAGCTCAGAGCCTGGAGCCTGCTTCAGATTCTGTGTCTTCCCGTCTCTCTGCCCCTCCCCTGCTCATGCTCTGTCTCTCTCTGGCTCAAAAAAAAAAAAAAAAAAAAAAAAAAAAAAAGAACTATGATGAACAATGTAATTAACATGTGAGACCATAAAGGAACTAAATATTTAAGTAGGGGCTCAATAAATACTCAAAAGACTATCTATTACATTCATCCAAATACATCCAAATACATCCAATACATATCATTCACCAGTATTTAATTTTGAGCACTATTTTTACAGTATAGGCCACTACTTGGCTGGCTCTGTACTGGAGCTAGAGAAAGAATTTTACATTGCAATGTAATGCGAGTCTCCTGCTGATCTAGAAGGATTCTGGTGGGAACTTTCAAATGCCCTAAATTGACCATGGGGGCATGTGATACATAGATTGGAACAGAGAGTCCCTGTCAAAATTCTCTAACCTTTGGGGAGCTTATTAAGATTCCAATTCAATAGACCTAAGACCCTACATTTCTAATAACTTACCAGGATATGCTGATCCTGCTGGTGCCTGGACTACAGTTTGAGTATCAAGGTCTTGAATTTACTGCTTGTAAATAAATTTTCATCATCTGGACTATTAACAAGGTAAAGATAGCAGGAAATTCAGGGTTAAACTCTCTGGCATTATTGCAGAGTGCTAGAGCTTAGAATAGTAGCATTCTGTGTTGAAGAGGGAAGGAATAACCATGTGTCAGATAAACCCATCACATTTATCTGTATCAGGCTTCTTTCCAAAGGGGCTGTTATGTATTTGCTTCAGATACTGGACAATTAAATGTGTGACAAAGGAAATCTGAGATACCTGGCTTGTGAGTCTCTGGGCATTTCTTTCTTTTACTGTGCAATCCAACATAGCAACCACTTCTTGAGGGAAGTAGACCAAGGCTCCTCCCTCCACTGAAGGATCCAGTGAGTTCAAAGTAAGCAAGGAGTACTCAAGCACTATTCAGTGATTCAATAGGGGAAGCCATGCACACTGGTCAGTAAAGGAATTTCAGCCAGGTATGAGAGAGGGTAATACTTTCTCTCCTGATAGGAAACTGATTTCAAGTCTGTCTGTTTGGATGCTGAAAATGCAGCATGCCAGGATCAAGGGGAGCTCTGCTGTAAACCAGGTTCTTTCCTGTTGACTGGTTCTTTTTATTGCCTGATCAAGAAGGGCCCAGAACACTTGCACCTTATGACATGTTGGTGTTGGTGGTGTTTTAAGTTAAAACATAGTTACATAAACTCTGGTTTATTTAAATGTGTGTGTTTACCAAATTAGCCCTAACATACACATACACAAGTGTGCCTGTATAATCGCATCTGTAAGAGCTCATCAAAAGACCTTCCCAAGGGAGGAGCCAAGATGGTGGAACAGAATGGAAGTTTTTTTTTGTGTCTCACATTCATGAAATACAGCCAGATCAACACTAAACCATCCTGCACACCTAGAAAACTGATTTGAGGATTAACACAACAATCTGCACAACATTTACCACAGAACTCAACAGGTACGCAGCACAGCGAGGTGAACTGGGGGAGAGAGAAGCTGCAGAGGGCAGGGAGCTGTTTATGCTTGCAGAGCGAGAACAGAGAAGGGGGGGGAGGGCGTGGGGAGAGTATGGGAAAAGCACCCCCCCCCCAAAAGCAGCTGGAGAGAAAGTGGAAAAGTGGAAACAGCCACAGGGACTGAACAAAAAAGGGAGAAAGGAGAAAGGAGAAAGGAAAGGGTTTAAATTTCATTAAGACTGTAAACAGGGGGAGTGCAGAGTCTGAAACTCAGCTCAATACCTGTGGTGCTCTGGTGGGAAGGGCGAATTCCCAGGAGCAGAGTGGGGTCCGGGAAGTTCTCGGGCCACACGGGGAGAAGTGGTTCCCCTGCTAGGAGGACATTTGGTAGAGTCCGTGTGGCCACCGCTGCCGATTCCAGAGGTCTCAGCTGACCGCAAAGAACTACGACATTTGACATTCGCTGGTGCTGGAACAAGTTCCTTAAGGGTGAAGCCTGGTGCCAGATGCGTGTTGTGATTTTCCACAATTCCTGAAACGCTGCTGCTACACAACTGCGTGAACTTTTTCTGGGATGGGCTGGCGCCCAGCCTCAGTCTCTGAGCATCAGCAGCAGCACAGTCCCATAAATGTTCCTGGGTGCAGCTGGCACTGGCCATTGCTCGTTGACACGCTCCTACAGAGGGGCAGAACGGGTCAAAACCACAGTCCCTCAGAAGTGAGGGGCCGGGAAACACAGCCGCATCTGAGATAAAATTCAGGAGGGAGGTGCCGCCTGGCAACCTGACGGCTTGGTCATGGACAGTGTAAACGCGGGGAATAGACAAAAGCCAGAGACAAAGGTCAGGTGTGCGATTTCTGGTCGGGGAAAATGGAATTCAGATACTACAGACCGGGCCGTTGGGTGACGCCATTTTGACCACTCCCGCGCACGCGCATACACACCTACAAGCGCCGCAACAATCCGCCCCAGTAAGCTAAGCAGCGCCATCTAGTGGAGAACGGAGCCATTACACTAACCCCACCCACTGGGCCAACCTCACTCTTCAGGAACACCACAAGTCTCTCTGCCTGCTTAGTTTACAGACTCTAAAGTGCTTCATAGTTTAACTTCTAGGGGTAAACAATGTAATTTCAATCGTATTTCAGTCTGTTCGCTGGTCCATGTATTCAATTTTCCTTTTTTTCTTTTTCATTTCTATTCCTTGAATATAGAAAGAGA
The DNA here is from genome assembly GCF_014898765.1 of Herpailurus yagouaroundi. NCBI lineage: Eukaryota > Metazoa > Chordata > Mammalia > Carnivora > Felidae > Herpailurus > Herpailurus yagouaroundi. Next base: position 759,291 of record NW_024412396.1, read on the forward strand.
AAAAAATTATTTTTATTTTCAATTTTTATTAAAATATTTAAAAATGTTTTCTAGTATATTTTTTACCTTTTTGTAAATTTTTCAAATTCTATTTTACTTCCATCGTTTCATTTTATTCTATTTCATTGTAATCATTTTTTTTCACAGTTTCAAACGTTTTCCTCTTTTTTTTCTTTTTCCCTTTTTTCTCTAATCTATCAACCTCCTTTCAACACCTAGACCAAAACACACCTAGGATCTAGCATCATTTATTTGATTTGTGTGTGTGTGTGTGTGTGTGTGTGTTGTTTTTAATTTTTTAATTTTAATTTTTTTATCTTATTAATTCCTTTTCTTCTTCAAAATGATGAAACGAAGAAATTCACCTCAAAAGAAAAAGCAGGAAGAAACAACAGCCAGGGACTTAATCAACACAGATACAAGCAAGATGTCTTAACCAGAATTTAGAATCATGATAATAATAATACTAGCTGGGGTTGAAAATAGTTTAGGATCCCTTTGTGTAGAGATAAAAGAAGTAAAAGCTAGTTGGGATGAAATAAAAAATGTTATAACTGAGCTGCAATCTCTAATAGATGCTGCAGTGGCAAGGATAGATGAGGCAGAACAGAGAATCAGTGATATAGAGGACAAATTTATGGAGAATAATTAAGCAGAAAAAAAAAAGAGGTAGACTAAGGCAAAGGAGCCCAATTTAAGAATCAGAGAAATCAGCAACTCATTAAAAAGGAACAACGTCAGAATCATAGGAGTCCCAGAAGATGAAGAGAGAAAAAAAGGATAAAAGGGTTATGTGAGCAAATCATAGTGGAAAACTTTCCTAACCTGGGGAAAGACACAGACATCAAAATCCAGGAAGCACAGAGGACTCCCATTAGATTCAACAAAAACCGACCATCAACGTCAAATTCACAAAATACTCAGGCAAGGAGAAAATCATGAAAGCAGCAAGGGAAAAAAAAAGTCCCTAACACACAAGGGAAGACAGATAAGGTTCAGCAGACCTATCCACAGAAACTTGGCAGGACAGAAAGGAGTGGCAGGATATATTCAATGTGCTGAATCAGAAAAATATGCAGCCAAGAATTCTTTATCCAGCAAGGCTGTCATTCAAAATAGAAGGAGAGATAAAAAGTTTCCCAGACATACAAAAATTAAAGGAGTTTGTGACCACTAACTGCAAGAAATTTTAAGGGGGACTCTGTGAGGGGAGAAAAGACAGAAAAAAAAAACAAAAGACCAAAATCAACAGACTAGAAAAGACCAGAGAAAACCATAAGAAACTCCAACTCTATGAGAAACATAATGGCAATAAATTCATATCTTTCAGTACTCACTCTAAACATCAATGGACTAAATGCTTGAATCAGAAGACATAGGGTAACAGAATGGATAAGAAAACAATATCCATTTATATGCTGTTTACAAGAGACCCACTTTAGACCTAAAGACACCTTCAGATTGATGGTCAACAAAAGAAAGCCGGAGTAGCCATCCTTATATCAGACAATCTAGACTTTAAAATAAAGACTATAACAAGAGATGAAGAAGAGTATTATCACCATAAAAATTTATGCTCCAAATGTGAAAGCACCCAAATATATAAATCAATTAATCAGAAACATAAAGAAACTCATTGATAATAATGCTATAATAGTAGGGGACTTCAACACCCCACTGACAACAATAGATAGATCATCTAAACAGAAAATCAACAAGGAATCAGTGGCTTTGAATGACACATTGGACCAGATGGACTTAGCAGATATATTCAGAACATTTCATCCTAAAGCAGTGGAATATACATTCTTCTCCAGTGCACATGGAATGTTCTCCAGAACAGATCACATCACACACTGGAACACAAATCAGCCCTCAACAAGTACAAAAGATCATACATGCATATTTTCAGACCACAACACTATGAAACTTGAAATGAACCACAAGAAAAAATTTGGAAAGGTAGCAAATACTTGGAGACTAAAGACCATCCTACTAAAGAATGAATGGGCTAACCAAGAAGTTAAAGAGGAAATTAAAAAGTACATAGAAGTCAATGAAAATGATAACACCACAGCCCAAAACCTCTGGGATGCACCAAAGGTGGTCATATGAATAAAGCATATAGCAATCCAGGCCTTCCTAAAGAAGGAAGGTCAGATACATAACCTAACCCTTCACCTTAAAGAGCCAGAAAAGAACAGCAAATAAAGCCCCAAACCAGCAGAAGACAGGAAATAATAAAGATTAGAGCAGAAGTTAATGCTATCTAAACCAAACCAAAACAAAACAAAATAAAAACAGTAGAACAGATCAATGAAACCAGAAGCTGGTTCTTTGAAAGAATCAACAAAATTGATAAACCACTGGCCAGTTCGATAAAAAAGGAAAAAAGAAAGGACCCAAATAAAATCAAGAATGAAAGAGGAGAGATCACAACAAACACAGCAGAAATACAAACAGTAATAAGAGAATATTATGAGCAATTACATGCCAATAAAATGGGCAATCTGGAAGAAATGAACAAATTCCTAGAAACTACCAAAACTGAAACAGGAAGAAATGGAAAATTTGAACAGACCCATAACCAGCAAAGAAATCGAATTAGTAATCAAAAATCTCCCAAAAAACAAGAGTCCAGGGCCAGATGGCTTTCCAGGGGAATTCTACCAAACATTGAAAGAAGAGTTAACACCTATTCTCTTGAAGCTGTTCCAAAAAATAGAAATGGAAGGAAAACTTCCAAACTCTTTCTACGAAGCAAGCATTACCTTGATTCCAAAACTAGACAAAGACCCCACTGAAAAGGAGAACTATAGACCAATTTCCCTGATGAACATGGATGCAAAGATCCTCAACAAGATATTAGCCAACTGGATCCAACAATACATTAAAATAATTATTCACTCATGAACAAGTGGGATTTATACCTGGGATGCAGTGCTGGTTCCATATCCACGAAACAATGTGATTCATTACATCAATAAAAGAAAGGACAAGAATCACATGATCCTCTCAATAGATGCAGAGAAAGCATTTGACAAAATACAGCATCCTTTCTTGATAAAAACCTTCAAGAAAGTAGGGATAGAAGGATCATACCTCGAGATCATAAAAGCCATATATGAAAGACCCAATGCTAATATCATCCTCAATGGGGAAAAACTGAGAGCTTTCCTCCTAAGGTCAGGAACACTACAGGAATGTCCACTCCCGCCACGGTTAATTCAACATAGTATTGGAAGTCTTAGGCGCAGCAATCAGGCAACACAAAGAAATAAAAAGCATCCAAATCACCAAAAGAAAAAAAAAAGACCTTCCCAAGAGCTACCCATAGACTCCAAGTTTCTTATCTGGCTCAGTAGGAGGCATAATAGTTTAAATATTTTTAATATTTCAAAAATATTTTAGCAATAATTTATTAATATTTAAAATTTTTATTTTAACATTTAAATATTTTTATTTTAAGTAGGATTCATGCCCAACGTGGGACTTAAAGTCACTGAGATCAATGGTCGCATTGTCCACCCATTGAGCCAGCCAGGTGCCCCTTAAACTATATTTTAAATATTTGTTCTCTCCCTCCCCACTTTTTTCAAGTAATGAAAAGCCCAAGGTCTTTTCTTTCTTTCAAACTGATGCTTCCTTATCTTACACTTAGAGGTGGGTATACATGACTTCTATGTTCTCCACAACTTGAGATTAACAACAATCTTCCCACATCATTCTTTCCAAAGTGGCAAAGACTTTTGTGCACTGCTGAAGGCAATCAGTTCACACTCGCTTTTTTTTCTGAGGATTCTGAAACACAAAGTGAAATTTCTTAGAAGTCCTACACTTCAGCCAAAAGGGCCAGGGAAGGGTATTGGAATCCCTCTGCCTCTAGCGAGTAGGGAGCAGAAGCCACACCCTTGACCAGTCCTCTAGACCGGTGGATCAATGGCCTCCCGTGCTGACCACCTCCAAGCTGACCATTGCACCTCACTCTTAACTCTGGGAGCTTCTGGAGAGAAAGAGAACTTGGTTGGAGCCTACTGGGGGACACCCAGTTCTGCTCAGGGAGCTCAGATTGCCCATGAACTCGAGCTAGAGAGAGGAAAGCAGAAGGCAAAAGAAGCAACCAGGAGGCACTTAATTTCTTGTGTGCAAGGAGGGATCCGGTTGGGGTAGGGTGGAGGTGGAAGGGTGGAGGGGAGATGACCCACCAGACAGCCGGGCCTGGCTGGAATGGGGTGCTGCTGATGAGGCGTCTAAGAAGACCCTGCCTCTGACCTTGGACCGTCCAGGACTCTTCCTTCGCCGACCCCAGCCTTCTACCCCCATTTCCCCGCCTGGGTCTACATCCATCAAATGCTCTCGACACCCTATTTCCAAGCAACTTCTCTAGAACTTTTCTGTTCATCGTCCCCCAACCGTGGCAGCGAGGGCGGGAGCTAGCGGGACACTCGCCCCGTGAAGATCCAGTGAAGAACAGTTTTGCCTTTCTCGGCGCACCCCCAGCCCCCGACCCTCAGGCCACCAAGTCTCGGAAAACCCTCAGGCAAGGAAAGGCAAGAGGAGGTGGGTGGGGGAGGGGCCCTTGAAGTTCGGAAACAGATTCCTGGGAGAATTTCTGGTTCTGAAGACCCAGAAATGGCCAATCAGAAACCGCAAAGAATAGAGCTAAGGCAGAATCCAGGGCCTTGAGCCGGGTAGAGTTCATGTACAGGTACAAGATCCCACTTCGGGTCAGCAGACCGCAGGTATCACTCATGAAACTTTTATCTAGATTTCTCTCTGCTCCTTTTAAAAGAAATTGAACGGAGCTAGGGGCGCTTGCTCCCAAGGGAAGCCCCGAACCCACCCCTTCCTGGGCTGGGGACGCTCCTGGAACACAACCTCCCTTGGTGGGGTGGGGGTGGGGGGTCATTTTGGTCCCTATGTAAGGGAAATAGTTCCGATACTACAGCAGTGCGGTAGTTACTGACCCAGAAGGCCGCACCTCGACCCAATCTCTCCATTCTGACTGAATCTGCAGGAGGAGGCGACCAAGGAGTTCCCTGGAATTCTGTGTTAGGCTGGCCAGATCTGTGAATGAAAGGGCGCTTCCTTCTGGACCTGAACTCAGACTCCATTTGCACTCAGGCTCACAGCCACAGACCAACGACGCAACGGCAAGGAGGACCTTATTCAATCTTCTCTAATCACGGGCAATAAGTCGCCGGCGGGATTTTTTTTTTTTTTCCTGCGTCTTATTGCCTAGGTTACAGAAAAGGTAAAAATCTTCTAAGGACATTCACTGTAATGATCGTTGACTAGTTTATGTTTCACTTCACAGGCGTGTGAGAACACGATGACTCCTCTCTTGTTCAGATCCGTAGGGTTGAACGAAAACCCTGCGGGGAAGTCCACTAACCGAGAAGAAAACTCCAAATTTTGAGCTCATATGCTGGATAGGTACGTAACTTAAAGGTTAAAAAAAAGCTCCGTATGCCAAGCGGTAGTGTGGCCGAGCGGTCTAAGGCGCTGGATTTAGGCTCCAGTCTCTTCGGAGGCGTGGGTTCGAATCCCACCACTGCCATCAGTGCGTTTTAATCTAGCTACAAACCCCGAGCTCTTCGGCCCTGAAAGAAGGGTTAGGTAAATAATAACTCATAGTAGTAATTCCTCTTCTCCGTTCTTCCGTACTTCATCCACCGGACACTGATTTCTATGTTTGTGATCAAACCACCTCGGTTTACTACACGATAATCTCCCACTTCGAGCTCCTCTAACATTCCCTTCCAGGTTGTATTTGCACCCGACTTACTCCTTGTCAAGGCTTTTGCACTGCTTTTGTGTTCTCGGCAACTCTTTTGGTCTCACTCTTGTAAAATCCACATTCGCACTGATTCATTCTTTTGACCCGGTTTAGGCATCATCGGGTCAGGAACACTTCCCAGAAATTGTGTGGTTGCCCCCATCAGCCTACTGCTGACACTGGTTTAAGAGCTGCAGCTCTATACTCCGAAAATAACCTGCACAGATCCGATTTGGATTTTAATCACATTACTTTTGTAATTGAGTATGATGAATGAATGAGAAAACCAATACTTACCAGGCTTCAAGCTTTCACTCAGGCTTGATTGCTTCATGGGGGTGGGGTTGGATAGGTAAACAGTTATTTTGAATTTCATTTGCAGGTGGGTTTCTGATTCCAAAACACTTCCAAGCTGATTCTTGGCTGACTCCTTGCATCCGGCCCAGGGAGTGTGTGCTGTGAATGGTGTTGACTTAGCCACTCCCCTGTCCTTCCAAATGAATCTACTTATCTTGGAGACTACTTAGATTTGGAGACTAAACCACTCAACTGCAAGAACTGTGCAGCACCTGATTCAGTGTGGGAAAGAGAAGATACGCTCGGGGACTACTTAGTGGTGTCTTCTCAAAAGGGCTGTCCCACTGCACTTTTCAGCCATGACAGTTCCTATTTCCTAACAGTAGTACTCCTGGATTTGGGCAGGCTGCTCCCCTCAAGAAGGAAATCCCCTGCAATTTCCCAGCGCTGTCATGAAGAATGAATGAAATAAATGGAGGAGGGAACTAGGACTCTGCAAGAATCAAGGCCTTGGGGCTTTTCATGCTACATTTTTATTGAGTCTTTTTTTTTATTATTATTACTTTCCCTCTCCCCATTCAAATCCTCTTCCATGTTTCCTAGGCCACCTTCATGTCACTTTGATGACTCCTCTTTTATGTTCACTTCCTTTTCACCCACCTCTCACCAAGAAATATCTTGGCCACCTGAGGTTTTCACAAAAGAGGCCATATTTTTCTCAGAAATTCAGAGATTTCTCTCTTACCCATGCAAGGCTACAGAGGCAAGGCAGTTGTCCACAAGCCAAAAAGCAGGGCTTTGTCAGACACCATGTGTTGGCCCCTGGATCTGGGACTTCCCAGTCTCCAGAACTGTGAGCGATACATTTTTGGTTTAAGCCACCCAGTCTATGGTACTTTTGTTATAGCAGTCTGAACTATGACTAGCAGTTTTAGGTTTATAGCAAAATTGAGTAAGAAAATACAGAGTTTCTATGTACCTTCTCTCCTCTCTGCCCACCCCACAGCCTCCTTACCATCAACATTCTGCACTAGTGAGATTTGTTACAGTGAATGAACTAACAATTACACATCATTATCAACTAAAGTCCATAGTTTATGATGTGGGACACAAAGGCAAATGAAAAATTAAATTCCTTTACTGCCTATAGCCCACTGACAAAGCCTTGAAACAGGCAGAGTGACCTTCCTCTGAGGCTCAGCTGCCTCAATGATGACACTTTGCTAAGGGCAAAAGGCAATCTTAGCTTAACATTTTCCCAACCCCTCAGGATCCTGTATGTCTACTTTAACATATAAAAATCCCTTTGGAAGCTTCCTTTGTATCTTACGCCCCCCCCCCCGCCCACCCTCAAGATATATGTTGGCAATCATACTCCAAGCTTATGGCCTCCTGATATACATCTGAAGGGTATCATGACTGAGTTTTTACTAAACAATAATGAATGATCTTTTCCCAACAACAGGCAGCCCCCTCAGGATCCTGAAAACCTTGTTTCCAAAACACCTTAGATACTTAGACTATCCCTAAACTCTCCCAATCTGAAGGTATATAATCAGTCACCCATCACAACCCCAGTGCAGCTCTTTCTGCCCATGGGTCCTGTCCCTGTGCTTTAATAAAACCACCTTTTTGCACTGAAGACATCTCAAGAATTGTCTCTTGGCCATAGGCTCTGAACCCCAACATTTCCACATCAGTTTACACTAGGATTTACTCTTTGTATTATACACTCCATGAGTTTTGACAAATGTGTAATGACATATATCCACCAGTACACTGTAGTATCATACACAATAGTTTCACTGCCCTAAAAATTGTGTTCTGCCAATGCACCCCTCCCTTCTTTCAACCATTGGCAGCCACTTTTACTGTCTCCATAATTTTGCATTTTCCAGAATGTCATATACTTGGAATCATGCAGTATGAAGCCTTTTCAGATTGGCTTCTCTCACTTAGTGAATGTGCATTTAAAGTTTCTCCATATCATTTCATGGCTTAATGTCCCATTTCTTCTTAGTGCTGAATATTCCATTTGTATCAATGTACCATAGTTTATTTACCTAATCACCTGTCAGAGGACATCTTTATTACTTCCAAGTTTTGGCATAAAGCTGCTATAAACATAAATGGGCAAGTTTCTGTGTGGGCATAGTTTTCTACCATTGGGGGTAATAGTTACCTAGGAACATGATTCCTGGATTGTATGATAACAGTATGTCTAGTTTTATAAGAAAATGCCAAAATGTCTTCCACAGTGACACAGAGTATGTTTAAACTTCGTTTTGTAAGATTAAAACACTGTTTTTTATTAATGTAATGTATACATGTGATATATTTTGAAAAAATACATAAAAATATAAAGATACAAATCACCCACAAATAACTATTTTGCCATATATCCTTTTTTCATGTATGAATGATAAATTTCTAAGAGTAGAATAGAATACTTGATCAAACATTATCTTTTTAAGGTTCCTGATTTACTTTTTTTAAAGATTTAAAAAAAATTTTTAAGTAATCTCTACATCCAACATGGGGCTTGAAGTCACCCCAAGACACCCCAAGGTTCCTGATTTATAACACCCAATGTCCTCCAGAAAGTAGTACCATTCTACAAGAAAGTCCTCACTGCATCTTGGTCAGTATTACATATTAGTCAACATTTTCTGATTTGGTGATGAAACAATATCCTCTTGTTTAAATTAGTATTTCTTTCTTATTAATGAAAGAACATCTCCATGTGCATATTTATATTTAGTCTTTTGCATTGCTCACTCTCTATTGTGTATTTACCTTTTCCAAAGGCAGACTTTCTAATATATTTCTCCTTAAGCCCTGATTTGCCTAGTATGCATTATTTGCGCTTATGAAAAAATATAAGTATCTGGTGAGGCGGAGCGCAGTTACCCCAATATTTAATCAACGTAAACTGGTTCTAAAGATTAGAAGGTAACAGATTCAAATCTAATATGAAAGCCATTAGTTCACATTTCCTGAGTGAACCACATCTACTCCATGATCATAAAGATAAGTGAAATTAGGTTTCTTGGCAGGTGGAAAGCTCTTCTCTTGTTGCCTGAAAATAGAATCAAAAGAAACCGGAGGGCAAAAGTTTCAGGAAGTTTGAGTACGGGATTACATCAAAACAGCAAGCACCTCCTTCGAGCCGGAGTCGAACCAGCGACCTAAGGATAACAGCAGACGCCGTTCCTCTACAGTCCTCCGCTCTACCAACTGAGCTATCGAAGGGCGCGACTTCTGCGCGTTACTGTAGATTTTTGTGGATATAGTACCAGCTAGTGAGAAGTCTGGCTTCTTTGTATTTGAGATTCAGACTAAGACTGAAGCTCGTCAAGTCCCCCGAGAGTCGAATCTATAATAAATCGAATCCCAGGAGTAGCCTGGGGCGTAGGAAGCAGACTCTGAGTCGGAGAAAGTGAGTATGGAAGCAGAGCAGAAGCCCGATTGGGGTTTATCTACCTAGTTTCTGGCCTAAGCTGGCCGATTAACCCACGAACCAGTTCTCCAGGAGCGCAGGAGAAACTGGGCGCCCGGCTGGTGCACTTGGGAGGTGTGCCGGACTCCACGCCGCCGGGGGTCACTGCTATCAATGGGCCCGAGCTGATTTGCTCTCTTCCTCAAATACGGAGGTGTGGACTCCACCAACGCATCCAGTCTTCTAGCAGAAACTTGAGGAATCTGGTTCCTCTCCTACTTACCGAAAGGTACACACACACATTGTCTTTTCCTTGGGATCCCAGGAGCTCCGGTTCTATAACCCTCCGTCCCAGATCTCCAGGATCTGATTTTACCAAAAAGATTACACAGTGCTTCCCCCCCCCGCCCCTTCCCCCATCAAAACTGGGTCAAGAAGTAGACAAAAACGGAGAATGACGTTGTGGGAAAACAAACACCCGCCTAAGGCTCCAGCGAGATTTGAACTCGCGACCCCTGGTTTACAAGACCAGTGCTCTAACCCCTGAGCTATGGAGCCGCCCTACAGGTCCATTTTTACCGTTGTATCCCTTGTTTTAAAAACTGCTGCCAAACTGGCTTTTACATCTAAACAAAATTTAATAGATAAATCTAAATGAAAACAAATTCGTTTTGAAGGAAGCATCTCAAGAGAATGACTAAGAAACATGTTCCTGACTAGGCCTAAACTCGAATGTAGGTCTCTAGAAGACCAGGTAGAGCCCATAGCACAGGCTCCTCAGCCTCAGTCCTAACAAGTCACTGAGCTCCGCCAACACCCGGGCTTCCAGTGAGCCCTGGGGTAAAGTGGGGTAGGTTGAGGGCTCCTTACAGAAGAGGATGCAAGATATGTCCACGACCTCATGTCTCCCATCTGCTTGGACTCATAAAACTTTTTTTTTTTTTTTTTTTTTAATGGAGATGGTTTTCTCTAAGCACAGTTCATACCCTTCGGACCCTCAGAATTTGGGGACCGCCACAGTGAAGGCGCCAAGGCATCCAGACATCCCTCGCCCCCTCCCCAAGCCTTTCAGCGGAATCAGACCCCGCCACAGTCGATCTGGACCTGAGACTCCTCCAGGTTTCCTGAAGCAGACGCTGGCTAAAAGAGTGTAACCCTCTCCTCGGTCCTTTAACGCTCTTCGCTAACAACGTGGACTCCCCCGAGGCAGCTTCTCTCTGGGCCTCCAGGCTCTCCTGAAGTCCAGAACAAATACAAAGTGGAGACTCATGAAAGGATCGGAAAGGGAACGCTCCTTTTTTCCTTTTCTCTCCTCTGGTCTCAGCCCGCCCAGGAGTCTGGGGCCTGGTTCAGGAGATTCAGTAGCTATTGACCCAGTGTGCCAGAAATGTGCTCAGCACAGGGTAAACAGTGTGACCAGGGCAGACAAGCTAGAGCCCAAGAACATCGTTCCCTTTGCAGAAAGCACTGCAGAGCAAGGACAATGTCCTCCCTTCCCTTTCCACCCACCATCTTCTGGGTGATAGAGAAGCAGGAGGGTCCAGCCTTCTCAAAAAGACGGTATGGAAAGGACAACTCTTCCCCAAGGTCACCTTATGCCCACCCTTGAAGGGTGCCTTAAATGTAGACCTAAAACACAACGTTTATTAAATAAAACTGAAAGGAACAAGCAAAAGCAAGCTCAGTGGACTAAAGCAGTAGTTTTGGGATTTGACTCCAAGGGGGGGCATAGTGTCGAGCTCCTCTGTTGGTCCTGGAGGTAACCTTTGCCTCTTAGTGAACTCGGTGGTTCCTATTTTTACTGTGTCCTTACACCCCGGTGCGCCTGCGATGGTTCTGGTCCTAACCCTGTAAGCAACCAGACCCCACCTCAGGAGGGTCCGCGGACAGACTCGCAGCTCAGCCTGAGCTCCATAATGAACATTCCTATCTCTGGGACGCTGTGGCTCAGATTCCTTCGAATGCACTCATTGATATTCTTGGGGTCTGGAAAAAATCAGTGGGCTTACGAGAAACGTCAAAAACGGTCCAGTAGTGTGATGCAACAAACGAGGATGAATGATCATTTCAAGAGAGGAAAGCCCACCTTCAGGGCTGGCTCGTTGGTCTAGTGGTATGATTCTCGCTTTGGGTGCGAGAGGTCCCGGGTTCAAATCCCGGACGAGCCCTGGTATTTTTGCTTTTTTTTTCCTTCTCTTCCCCGTCCTTTTAGAGCCAAATACAACTAATACAACCCAAGCTTAAGTCCACCTAGGCTGAGGTCCGTTCCAACATGGACTTGTTTCGAGATCAGCTTGCGAGCAAGTTGGACACTTCTGTGGACCGATGCAAGGACAATGAAGATGCTACGGTGAGCCAAGGGCTTCGTGAGATAGGGGTGCCCCAGTCTGGCTCTGACAGGCTCTTTTGTCAGGAGTAGCTTGCTCCGGCAGTGTTTAGCGAGGCACATTTCGCGGGAAAAACTCGTGCAATTCTCACTAGAGCATTTCACACGGAAGAGAGTGGTACCTGGAGGTGTGCTGGGATCACAATGCCGGGCCAGAACCCTCTTCCTGGGGCCACTGGTCCCCTGCAGTGATCCCTGGGCGGTGCGGAATCTAGCACCCGCCTGGGAGCAGCCGCGCGGTCAGGAGCGTGGCTGCACTCTTGGTTGCGGACACCGTCTGCTGCACAGTCACAAGTGCCCTGGAAATCTTCCCAATAATGCAAAGTTGCGGCCTGGGGACCCTTGGGCTCCAAAGGCTCAGACATCCATTCTATTCAAAGAGAGCACAACTGAATTTTTTCCAAGACTCAATATAACCTAGTGATAGTAGTCTTGCCATTTCTAGCAAGAATCCACGAGCCCCGTTGGTATTCTTTGATTGCTTACCTGGAAAGCCAGCTGGCTGTAGTGTGAGGTGTCTACCTGAAACCTTAGAGTATGGTTGATTCCGGCTTGTAGAAGTGGCCCAAACCTGTGAACTGTTGGAATGATAGGCCTTCAAACCTACTTATCTTCCCAAACTGCTTGTACACTGGGAATCTTTGAGTTTCTGACTGACTCCATCATATTTGTCCTTTCCGGAGTTGTTAGGTTATGTGGCCAGGCAAGAATAAGAGTTTTGTGATTGGTTATTGGATGACGGGAAAAGAAAGAGTAGAATTTTCCAGGATGCTCTGACTTCCAGTTGGTTGTCCCGTCAGAAATGCGATACACCTAGCCTGGGCTTTGTTGTGTTTGATGTATTTGCTACCGGGGAGATGCACAGTAGGAATCTGGATATAAAGGCATGGGGTTCCAGAGAAAGATTCAAACTAAAGGAAGGAATTTTAGGAATTAAAAACATCGTAATTGTATATATGGTGACAGGTGGTAGCTACGTTCGTGGTGAGCACAATATAATGTATAGAGTTATTGAATCACTGTGTTGTACACCTGAAACTAATGTAATATTGGGTTTCAACTATACTTCAATTAAACACGCACACACATACACACGGTGGCGGTTAATGTTGCTTTGGCTAAAAATGTGCAGGGAAGAGCATTCGCAGAGAAAGAATTTAAGAACCAGCCCTGGTGATCATCAGTGTTTAAAAAGTTGGGAATGGAATCCAGTGAGTAGAAGAACTAGAGAAGGAAACCTCCTGACAGTCACTTGTTCTGACAGCTGATTTGGTTACTCAGGGGCTGTTGACAGCCTTTACCAGCATTTAAAACAGAAAGTATAGGGAAGATGACAGAGCTGGGTGGGTTGAAGAATGAGGGGGAAAGTGTGGCCATGTAGGTAAAGAATTCTTTGTAGGAGCTTGGCTGTGAAGGGGAAGACCTAGTCCTTTCACATGTTTGGCTCAAAGGTCTTAGGGGTAGTTCGTGATTATTTAGTGAGTCCTTGTCCTTCCCTGCCCTTAAATGTTCCTTGGGTTATCAAGAACTTGTAAGGACTTTTAAGACCAGCACACATGAAAGTGGCACTATTACTGCTCCTATTACTGTGTAGAAGGCAGGAATACTGGTTGGGCTGACAATCAAGACAGGAAGAACTCAGCAGCACTGGAACAAAGGCAGAAAGGAGCAAATTAAAGGGGGATGATAGCTCACAGCCTGAGGAGGAAGGTAAAAGAAGGAAAGTCAGTTCTGAAAAAGCAGAAATAGGTGTAAGATGATCTTAGGTGGGAGAGAAGTGCGGGTTTCAGAACCCAAATAATGGTTATATTAACTGAGGTTCCTAACAGTCTAAGTCTGCTTTTCATTGCTTATCTGTTTACTCTTAGAGTCCTGATTGCTTGTGTTTTATAATATAACTGCCTTTTTAAAAAAATAATATTGATTTGTGGGAGCTGGTGTGGGCCTTTAGTACTCTCCACTATTATGAACATGACCTGTCCCCCTTGAATCATACAAAAGGGTCCACAGCAAATCACCAGTGAGCATGACTATTTGATACATATTTAACCCTTATGTAATCTGTGCTTTCAAAAAACAATGTGATGAGATTTTGCTGTGTTCCAAATTATCAGGTACTCTTCTGATTGGCAAGAAAACAAACTCAGGTATGAACCAGTTTCTGTCTTCATTTTTAAAAATAATGGGGATACAGGGAAAATGGGGGCTGATTACCAGAGAAAATGTATCAGGATTCAAAGTGGAATCACTATAAGTGATGAAGCATAAGATCCATTATAAGAATTATTGATATAATTTATCCACTTAAAATACACAAATGTGGTTTTTTACATATTTGCATATTTTCAGATTAATGTAATCAATTTTACAGCATTTTTGTCACTCCCAAAAAACCCCATTATACCCAATTAAAAGTCACTCCTCATTTCCTCTCATCCCTCTCCTGCAGCCCAGGGCAACTAGTAATCTACTTTCTCTCTATACAGATTTGCCTATTCTGGATACTTTAGGTGAGTGGAATCATACAATGTATAGTCTTTTATGACTGGCTTCTTTCACTTAGCATTAAGTTTTTAAGATTCATCCATGTTGTAGCATGTATCAATACTTCATTCCTTTTTGTGAAGCAATATTCTGTTGTATGGATATACCACGTTTTATGTATCCATTCATCAGTTGATGGGCACTTGAGTTGTTTCCACTTTTGGCATTATAATGCCGCTATGAATGTCATGTCCAAGTTTTTGTGTGGACACAAAAATTTTCATTTCTCCTGGGCATATACCTAGAAGTGGAATTGATGAGTCATATGTAACACTATGCTTAAACTTTTGAGGAGCTGCCATATTGTTTTCTAACGTGGGAATTTACATTCCCAATTTGTGAGTGTTCCAATTTTTCACATCTTCATCAGTACTTATTATTATGTCTTTTCCAGTATAACCATCTTAGCAGGTAGGAAGTGGTCCCTCATTGTGGTTTCATTTGACTTCCCTCATGACTAATAATGCTGAGTTTCATGTATTTATTGACTATTTGTATAAATTCCTTGGAGAAATGTCTCTTCATATCATTTTGAGGTTTATATTTATACTGCCTATGAACATTAAAAATATTAAAATATTAAAAATTTTAAAAACATTAAAAGTATTTGTGTCATCTGGGAAAATGGGAATAATGTTATATTAATGTATTAGTTTGCAGTGTCCCAGATGACACAAATATTTTTAATGTTTTTTTATAATCCTTATTTTTTTAATTAAGTTTTTTTTTTAACTCTAGTGTAGTTAACATACAGTGTTATATTAGTTTCAGGTGTACAATATAGTGATTCAACAATTCTGTACATCACTCAGTGCTTATTACAAGTGCACTCCTTAATCCCCATCACCTATTTCACGCATCGCCCCACCCACCTGCCCTCTGGTAACCCCAGATGACACAAATTTTATGTAGCAAGGAAGAGCTTCCGTTGAGAATTTTCAAGGATGACTTTTTCCTAGAGGCAGAAAAATTTGTTGATTGCTGCAAGGGAAATTTTTTCTAGTCTACTGTTAATAACCCTCTAAGGGCTCTAGCTACATGTGAGAGGTTCAGTTTCTAATAGTCACTGGAGTGGGCTGAGTGTGGGAATGAGTGCTAACACTCAAGCTGCTGGATACTTGAGTTCAGCATCTCTCTCAGGGCTGTGGCTATCATCTGCTCATGAGTCTTTAATTCATTCAGCAAATTTTTCTTGGTTACATTCAATGGACCAGGCTCTGTTCTAGGTGTTGGAAATACATTCTTATTTTCAGCGTCCTCTTAATTTGTGATTTCTAGAAATAACTTTACAACTTAGCTAATGTTTAATAGCTTTATTGAAGTGGATACACCTCCAAAACAAAACAAAGTAGCTGGAAATGTGGACAGAAAACCAGGCAAGTGCAGTCCCAGGGAAACCAAAGAACAAAACTATATTCAATACAAGTCCAAGATCAGTTGTGCGAAGTGCTGTTGAGATTAAGATGAAGAGTAAAAAACTCATGGGGCACCTTGGTGGCTCAGTTGGTTAAGTGTCTAACTTTGGCTCAGGTCATGATCTTCATGATCTTCATGATCTCCATGATCTTGTAGTTTGTGAGTTCAAGCCCTGCATGGGGCTCTGTGCTGACAGCTCAGAGCCTGGAGCCCACTTCAGATTCTGTGTCTCACTCTCTCCCTGCCTCTCATTCTCTCCCGCCTCCCCCCACCACAACCCGCTCAAAACTAAAAATTAGAAAAAAAAATTTTTTTAAGAGTAAAAAATTCCTATGGAACAGGAACTTGTAAAGTAAGATTGAAAAAATAAAATCACAGATCGCTCCCTAGTACAATTTTTATTGTGATATTTCCATTCTTAATCACATTCAATTACCTAATATTTGTTATTATGCTTTGTTAGTAAAATGTCATTTTGTCAGACCCACTTTTAAATTTTACAATGGTCTATTATATTTTGACCCACAGTCATATATATTACTTTTATTTTATTTTTATTTATTAATATAATTTTATTATATATTATAATATTTATACCTATATAGTCTGTGAGTTCCTTGATGGCAGAGATCACGTATTTGTACTTCTCCATACCAACTTATTTCCCAGAATATGGTATTCAATAAACTTTTATTGAATTAAGTCCAAAGTCATTTCCTACAATAAAATAATTTTGAAAATAGATGGTTTAACACACTTTATTGCCAAAATATGGGAGTGGTTCCTTCCAAAAATATCATAAACTGTGATACGAATTCCTCTCTTTGGTCAGTGTCTGGGATTGGCTGAAGGTTTTTAGGCTTCATGAAATTAGGTAGATTTTAAGGTAATAAATAGTTCATCTGCTCTCTGGGCAGCGCTCCTAGATCACTCCTGAAGAATTATTTTTCTCTCTCAAACCACTGGTCATTCCTTCCATCCCTTTCGTTTTCACTCAGAAATCTTTGGGGATTGAATTATTTAGTGTGTGTTTGTGTGTATTATTAATAGAACTAGATGAAAGCATTACTATTTCCAGAGCCCACTGAAGCTTTATGGCTATCTCTTTGCATGCTAATGCTCAGCTTGCGAATGTTGAAGTTGATGTGCTGTTTCTATATATATGGTGTCTGTGTATACAAACACACTCTAACATGGAATTAATCCCTATTTAATGAATGACAGCCTCTGAACATTTCTTTAACAAGAAAATACGAGAGGGTAAATCAGTTTTCATATAATTTCCAATGTTGTTTTATAAACCCCTTTATCATCCCCATTCCTTTGCATAATTATTTGTCTCTCAGTCTTCCCCTCTAAAATCAAAGCTGCATGAGGTGAGGAACCATTTCTTGTTCCTCTGAGCATATATCACTATATATGATATATAGCATATGTCAGATGCCTAAAAGACCTTTGTGGAGCAAATGAATAAATAAATGGGAAAAAAATAAGTGAATGAAGAAATAAGTGAATATTTGTCCAAGATTTCCAGGGGTACCACAAATAGGAATCTTCACTCCCTTTCAAATATCTAGTGAAGTACATAAAACGTACCACAAAGTCTGGTTCCTGTCAGGTACAGCAATAGTTGACATTTGTAATTCTTTGATATTAAAGGTCCTTGTCCCAATTCCAATTTTACTAAAAACAAAACAAGACTGAACACAACAGATATAAGGATATAAAAAGTGGACAAAGGAAAGGAACACAATCCAGTGAAAAAATGAGTGATATCTTTAAATCATCTTTATAATAAAGTGCAAATTAGAAAACCACATTAAATGCTAATATTCAGGAACTTTCTTTTGGATCTGCTTTTGCAAAGACACTGGGATTACTGTGGGGAAGTGCATAAGTCCCTTACTCAGTTTGCTTTACCTCTTTTCCACCTGACAGTAAATGCAATGTTTTCCATAAAATGTATACAAAAATACACAGGTAATCTATTTTATTTTTATTTATTTTTAAGATTATAAGGAAATTTTTCTTAAAATTCTTGTTTTTCATAAATAACCAAAAGATACTACTGAAAATTTTTATCATTTTTTAACTTTTGGCAAAGGTCACACAGATCTCCCAAGAATTGGATTAAAACTGTGGATCCTCTTCCCAGACAAATGCATATGAAGTCAAACACATAAAATTTAAATAGTAAGGCAGCTTATAAATTTTCTGAAGTCCATCCCTAGACTCCCTGGTGACCATGGACTCTTAGGTTAAGATATCACTGGCTGGAGGATCTCAAGATGTAATGATGGTATTGATCATGACATATCAATAATAATATGGGGGTATGTATGAGATAGAATCAAGAAATTTTGCCTGAAGGAGAAGAAGGGTAGACTTGATGACTTTGGAATTCTTTTGGGATTACAGAATTTGGTCATTTGGTGATGTCCATGATAACCACAGGAAAAAGAATGACAACGGAGAAGACTTGGGTTTATGACTGGTTATTACATCCCCCTTCACTTTCACTTCACTCCTTCTTACTGAAACTCTTAGGAAGCAAAAGTTCCCCCCAAAAGCCTGCTACCACTTTCCTAAACATATCCTTCAAAGCTTCCTTGACTCGCTCATTGCGTAAGGCATAGATGAATGGATTCATCAGTGGTGTCACAAATGTTGTTACCACTGTCACTGCCCAGTTAGTATCCACAGAGCCACTCTGTGATGGTCGCACATAAAGAAAAATGGCACTTCCATAGAAGAGGGTCACCACCATCAAGTGGGAGGTACAGGTAGAGAAGGCCCTCTGTCGGCCTGAAACAGAGGGGATGCGCAGGACAGCCAGAACTATGTGACCATAGGACACAGCAGTAATCATCAGTGAGGATACAATGACGAGAAAGGCCAGTACAAAGTCTGTTTCCTCCAGCTTCTCGGTGTTGGTGCATGCCAGGCGGAGCAGTGGACCACTGTCACAGAAGAAGTGCTGCACCATGGCGTCCTGTTCACAGAAAGGAAGTAAGGCCACAGCCACTGTGGGGCCAAGCACAGGGAAAAGTCCCCCCATCCAGCAGGCCAAGGCCACCCGAAAGCACACAGTGCCATTCATGAGCAAGGGGTAGTGCAGAGGGTGACAGATGGCCAGGTAGCGATCCACAGACATGGCAGCCAACAGCAGGAACTCTGAGGCCCCAAGAAAGAAGTAGAAATAGAACTGGGTAATACATGCAGCAAAGGAAATAGTGTGTTGCCTTGATAGGAAATTGCTCAGCATCTTGGGAATGATGACAGAAGTGAGCAAGATCTCTAGGCAGGACAAGTTACCCAGAAAGAAGTACATAGGAGTCTGCAGGCGAGTGTCAGCTCCTACCACTCCAACAATCAACACGTTGCCTGTTAGAGTCAGCAGATAGACGAGAAGGAAGACAGAAAACAGTTCTGCTTTTGTGCTGTTGAGATTTGGGAAACCTGCCAGGATGAACTCTGTAACACCAATGCTCTGGTTCCCCCCAGGAGCCATGATCTTTCCCACCTGTGCAACAACATGAACATGATCGTGGCGAGGACACGTCATCTCCAGAACAATCCTGAAACTTATTTTATCGTGATATGGCACACACTTCCCCACTTTCTCCAACCACTGTTAAGATCTGAAGAACCTGAGGTCCTCATCTAATTACTTTTAAAGCTGGAGAAGATTTTCCAGAAAGGGTGGCAAAAACTTAGGTATGAAAATGCCAGGAGTCTCCATTCTCAGATCTTAAATAGTGATGCCTCATTATTATAATACTGATATCATTGAGTATATGAGTTGGACAAAAATATCAAAAACTTATTTCATGAAGAATATGATTCCCATTCTACCAGGATCAGGACTTGAGCCAGACTGCCTGGTTTTGAATTCCAGTATCTCCATTTACTAGCCGAGTAGCCTCAGAAAAGTTACTTAACCACTTCTGCGCTCAATTGTAAACCGCTAAAAGAAGTTTTTAAAACGCCTCAGTTATTAGGAGAATACTGATCCCCTTTAGCCATGCAAAGCATGAGACTTGACCTTAAGGCCTTGATTCTCAGCCCTACTATTCTCTGGCACACCGCAGGAGTCCTTGCTCCTAGCAAACAGGAACCTCTTTACTTACAGTGTCTCAATTGTTGGTCCTACCTGAGCAGAAAAATATTTGTGCCTTTTCTCTAGGATAAAGCAATTCTGTGGTCTTTCTCCTTAAGGATTCCATTCAGAGCCTCATCTCCCTCCAGCTTCTATAGAAATTGCCTTACTATCAGTAAAATCATTCAACTTTTGCTCTGTATTGATGATGTATCGGAAGCTATATGTGGTGATTCAGAAATAAAGGAGATGTTGTCACTACTCTCATGTAGCTCACTGCCTAATGAGAATGATGGAAAAGTTAATATGTCACAGGTGGAATGTCACAGGAAAGAATAGGGTCTATGGGGGCACATGGGAAAAAAATCCAAACAGACTTTAGAGATATAGGAAGTATTTTGGAGAAAGGTGACGCCTAAAATAAATACTAAAAAGTGAGTATGGATTTGATAGGAGAGAAAAGAGATTTTTTAATGGAAAAGGGAAGCATGTGAACATAGTACATCTGGGCCAAAGCACAGGACATAATGCATGGAGTGCAATGAGATAGAACCAGTCACCTCAAAGGGGACTCTTTCTGGCTTTCTGTGAAAATATTTCCACTGAACTGAACCTAACTATACCTTAACTAAGAGGAAGATGAGTCGCAACCTTAAATGTGGAAGGAATCCCTCCTACCTACCCCTGAATGTCCTTGATGTTTCCATGAGGGTGGGGATCACCTTGTAAGGATTCTCTTTCCCTTTTTATGACCCAATGGTCAGCTCCACCCTGGTCCTTTTCATACCCTGTAGTGTGAGGCTAACCATAGCCTGGAGTTCCTAAGGATGGGCAAAGCATTTGGGAAAACAGGCAGCAGTTAGATAATCTGCTTCTTCTCTTGTGTTTTCTTCTTGGGCATAATTCCTCCGATGCTATTCTTCTGCCTTGTAAACAAAGGGGCTTTCTGATCCTGAGGTGGCTGCATCACACTTGTCCCTTTGTATGGCCATGTACAGGTCAGCCATCAGGGCCCACCTTTCCCTCCTTGTAAAAAGAGTGCCTTCCACAATGTGATCACTGTCTTAGGCTTAAACAGGCACCCTTCAAGTGAAGGACCATGATCTCACAATGCTCCAAGGTATGGTACTCTAGAATAACATGGGGTTGGAAGGCAAAGGGTGGATATGGAGGGGTCAAATCGTTCATCTAGCTATGAAAGGACTTACTGCACTTACCTATAGTTCTTTTCATTTCCAATAGTTGAAAAATGTTCCACCTAAAGGCAGGTCTTCACTTTTTTGCTGATGCATTTATGCACAGTCAATTTTCCTGTTCCACAATGCATCCTCCCTAAATCCTGGCATTAGCCTAAGTGCAGAGAAGGAAAAGCCTGAAGACTTGTTTCAAACTAACCCCTGTATTGTAGGACAGAATCCTTTGTGCATAACTTCAGTTTCCAATGGAGATGTCCTAAAATGAGGATTGATTAATCCAGACATTGGGAGTCTGGTTAGCAGCAGTACCTGCTAGAGAAGTGAGACCCAAGTGTTGAGGTAAAACCATGAGAGAGAACGAAAAAATAATTCTGAAAAGACCCAAGGGAGATATGCAATTCAATGGAAATTTTCCAGACTCCATTACTGATAAATCTGAAAAAGAGGCTGATCCTTCATCCAACAAGAGGTGACTGGGAATGTTTCTGCCTCCATCTGCCAACCCCCTCAAGCCAGCAGCCCCAAAAGGCTTGGGGCAATACAGTGGGAATGAGAGAAAAAATTGAGTCAGACCAAGTGTGGGAGACCATAGTCATCATCCAACTTTCTTCTGCATGGCACTTAGGGGAAATGTTTACTCTCCAGGTAACACAGACATTGTGTCTTCTCCCTGAAGACTTAAAGTGATATTGGGAATCCCTACCCTTGATTCTGGGTTGGCAAGTGATAGGAACCTTGAGGGTATAATAAGATAGGGAAAGATTCCTCATGTCATTTCTATCTTCTTCTGCTTCTCCCAGTCTTTTACTTTGTCCCCTGGTAATATATACCATACCACACACCCAAACAATGTTTAGAATTCTGGACTGTTGTTCACATTTTTTTTCATTTGTGTCTACTCTATGCCCCTGGCTGAAAACTTGACTAACTCCTATTCATACTCCATGTACTCTGGTGCATATCAGTTCTTCTGAGAATCTTCTCCTACCCACCACTCCCTATCCCACCACTCTGCCTGCTCTCCAACCTGAATTGGGGCACGTTCTGCTGACCTCACTCTCAATACTTAACCCATTGTATTTCTGCTTTCTCATCTGCATCCCCTGTTAGACTCTGAATTCCTAGGTAGGAATTATATATTTTTTTAATTTTTTAAAAACATTTATTCATTTTTTGAGAGACAGGGAGAAACAGACAGAGTATGCGCAGGGGAGGGGCAGAGAGAGAGGGAGACACAGAATCCAAAGCAGGCTCCAGGCTCTGAGCTATCAGCACAGAGCCTGACGTGGGGCTCAAACTCACGAAGCGCGAGATCGTGACCTGAGCCAAAGTCGGACATTCAACTAACAGAGCCACACAGGCGCCCCAGCAATTATATTTTGATCTCTGTATTTCTAGCACCAAGCACAGTGCCTAGCACACATTAGGTGCTCAATAATGGTATGTGAACTAAACTGCTCTGAACCCCAAACTTGAGAGCAGCAGCTCTTGCAACTCTATGTCAAAAAATAAGTTATAGCAAAATGATATATCTGGGATTTGCTTCCAAATAAAGTGATGGGGGGGGGGCGGATAGGTAAAATTAGCTTCGCCCTAAATTTGTAATTCATGGAACTGTGCATTGGCTACACCGTGATTCATTATATTATTCTATTTTTAGTATGCTTGAAATTTTTTATAATAAAAAAGCCTCAGCAATATGACAATCACATCTCTAAAGACAATTCTAAGTTTTTGGAAATTAGTTAAAAATTAATGTCAGAAATACTTTCTTAAAGATAGCAACTCTAATTCCACAAAATTAGCCAAGTAGCCACTGGGGAATATCAAATACCATGTGGGCTACTCAGAGCCAGAAAATGTAAAATTATAATGAACTACTAACTCCAAGAGGAATTCAAGTCTCTCAGCAACACCCTGTTTTCTGATCCAAAAATAATGGAGGCAATGCCAAAACACACACATAGAGAATCATAGTTCAGAATCGGGAGACTGGATTAAAATACTACACTGAATACAGAAACCTATCTTTCTCACTATGACAAGTTCCTTAAAATGAAATAAAAATTATGTTTTCTCTTCTTCTTTTTCTTGCCTTTTCATTTTTTAAAAGGGTAACTACATAACAACATTAAAAAAAACAAGGCAGAGTGCCAGTACCAAATGTTTATGTAAAAAGAACTTCTAGGAGAAAAAAACATGGTAGATAATTGAATTAAGAACAGAGAAGTACAATGCAAATCTAAAATACAAACAGGAGATAACCACTCCATAGTCCTTAATTGATACATTTTAACTGACCCTCAAATATCACCTGGCTTTGAATATAGCCACAGTGGAAAGAGAAGGATAAAACAGGACAAGTGGCTTTAGAAGAAACACATACTTAAAAGTAGAAAAAAAAAATCTTTAATTTTTCAAATTTGAAAAAGGCATAAATCTACATCTACTCCTTCCTGAAGCCCCACTAAAACCATAGCATGGAAAAGGAAACAGTAGCGACACCATTTCAGAAGAAGAAAAGCAGATAATTTAGCAGTGGCTGACATGAAAAGATTTCTCAAAAAAGATGAATTCTCTTCAAGCAGTGAGAAAAAACAAAAATCAGTTCAATTTATTCCAGACTCCCTCTCTTTTTGGAAGTGGAGTGAGTGGAAGGCTAAATTAAGAGTTGGATGAAAAATGTTTAAGAAGCAGTTTGGGTCTACATACCTTCTCTATTACCCATGCTAATTGTCATCCCCCTCATTCCCAGCAAGAGACTGGATGGTTTGTCTCTGGAACAGGTAAAGCAGAAGGTCTTATACCTTTGAAACTAGGGGGTTAAATAAATTATGTGTACTGGTTACTGTGATGTCTGTTTTAGATGCCACATATTTAGCAGTTAGATAAGAAACTGAAGAATTTTCTTTTTTTAAATCAATTTCTTTGTTGACCTTTTTTTTTGTATCTCAGTCTATTTTTCAAGGCTCATTTTCATTTTTTTCCCCGTTAAATCAGAAACAAGACAAGGATGACCACTTTCTTCATTTCTATTCAATATTGAACTAGAAATTCCAGCCAGGGCATTTAGGCAAATAGAATAGAATGGAATGCTATGCAATGAAATGACACAAGATGAGATGAAACAAAACAAAACAATATAATATATCCAGTGCATCCAATTTGGAAAGGAAGAAATTAAAACTATCTCTACTGGGAGATTTTATGATTTTTATATAGAAAATCCCAAGGAATCCACACACATATTCACACAAAAATTAGAGCAAATAAATGAATTCAGCAATGCTGTAGGTATCAAAGTCAACATACAAAAATCATTTGTATTTCTATACACTAACAATAAATAATCCAATTAAATTGAGAAAACAATTCTACCATTTACAATAGCATAATAACGAATAAAATACTTAGAAACAAATTTAACCAAGGAGATGTAGGACTTGTACACTAAAAATTAAACATATTGTTGA
The DNA here is from genome assembly GCF_014898765.1 of Herpailurus yagouaroundi. Taxonomy (NCBI): domain Eukaryota; kingdom Metazoa; phylum Chordata; class Mammalia; order Carnivora; family Felidae; genus Herpailurus; species Herpailurus yagouaroundi. The sequence goes on from NW_024412396.1 coordinate 783,920, forward strand.
GAGAAATTTAAGTATCCCTAATTAAATGGAAAGACATCCCATGTTCATGGTTTAAAAGACTTAATACAGTTGGCCCTTGAACAACACTGGGGTTAGGGATACTGACCCTCCTGCACAGTCGAAAATCCAAGTATAATTTTTGAGTCTCTAAAAACTTAACTGCTAATAGCATACTGTTAACCTGAAGCCTGACTAATAACATACACAGTCAATTAACACACATTTTATATGTTATATGTATTTTTATATGCTATATTTACAATAGAGTAAGCAAAAGAAAATGTTATTAATAAAGTTATAAGGGGCACCTACCAACTGGCTCAGTTGGTAGAGCATGTGATTCTTGATGTCAGGGCTGTGAGTTCAAGCCCCATGTTCAGAGTAGAGATTACTTAAAATTTTTTTAAAAATTAAAAAAAAGTCATAGGGAAAAGAAAAAACACTTACAGTACTGTACTTTGTTTTTTTTTTTTAATCTGAATATAAATGGACCTATGCAGTTGAAGGATCAACTGCATTGTTAAGATGGCATTACTAACCGAAGTAATCTATAGATTCAACGCAATCCTTATCAAAACCTCAACTGCATTTTTTTTTTGAGAAATGGACATGCTGATTCTAAAATTCTTATGGGGTTTCAAGAGACCCCAACTAGCCAAGCCAGTATTGAAAAATAAAAATAAAGTTGGAGGATTCACATTTCCTGATTAAAAAAAAAATTTTTTTAACGTTTGTTTATTTTTGAGACAGAGAGAGACTGAGCGCGAGTGGGGGAGGGTCAGAGAGAGGGAGACACAGAATCTGAAACAGGCTCCAGGCTCTGAGCTGTCAGCACAGAGCCCAAGGCGGGGCTCGAACTCACGGACCGCGAGATCATGACCTGAGCCGAAGTCAGCTGCTTAACCGACTGAGCCACCCAGGTGCCCCCACATTTCCTGATTTTAAAGTCATCTACAAAGCTACAGCACTCAAAACAGTATGGTACTGGCATAAGGACAGATATATATGTGTGTGTATATAGATAGATAGATAGATAGATAGATAGATCAATGGAATAGAATTGAGAGTCTAAAATTAATCCATACATCTATAGTCAAGAGTGCCAGGGTGCCTGGGAGGCCTAGTCAGTTGAATATCTGACTCTTGATTTGGGCTCAGGTCATGATTCTCTCTCCCTCTCCTTCTGCCACTCTGCAGCTTGTGCATCTGCATTCGTTCTCTCTTAAAATAAATAAACATTAAAAAAAAACAGTGCCAAGACTACTTAATGAGAGAAGAAAAGTCTTTTAACAAATGGTGCTAGAACAATTAGTTATTTAATTGCTGCAAAAGAATGAAGAATGAAGTTGGACTTTTAGCTCACACCATGTACAAAAATTAACTCAAAATTATAATTATAGCTAAAACTATAAAACTGCTAAAAGAAAACATAAGGGTAAATCTTCATGACCTTGGTTTGGCAACAGACTCTCAGACGTAACACCAAAAGCACCAGTAGCAAAATTTTAAAAAAATAGATCTATTGTACTTCAGCAAAAATAAACACTTTTAAAAAATAATCTCTACACCCAAAATGGGGCTCAAATTCACAACCCTAAGATCAAGAGTCACATGTGGGGTGCCTGGGTGGCTCAGTCAGTTAAGCATCTGACTTTGGCTCAGGTCATGATCTCATGGTTTGTGAGTTTGAGCCCTTATCGGGCTCTGTGCTGACAGCTCTGAGCCTGGAGTCTGTTTCGGATTCTGTGTGTGTGTCTGTCTCCCTGCCCCTCGCCTGCTCACTCTGTCTCTCAAAAATAAATAAATGCTAAAAAAAAAAAAAAAAAAAAAAAAAGAGTCACATGCTTTACTGACTGAGCCAGCCAGGTGCCCCAACAATAAAGACTTTTGAATATCAAACAACATCATCAAGAAACTAATGCCCTTGAAATATAGTAAATTTTCAGGGATTATTTTGGCAATTTTTCTGTCTCCATTTTTCCTCTCTTCTTTTAGCAACTGGAAATACAACCTCCTTTACTGATCCTCAAATGTTCTTACCTTTTCTATCTTATTCTCTATTAGTAAGTATTTGCTTTACTTGCCTTTATGTTATGGCACATTTTAAAATCTATCATATTTTTTAATTCATATAATTCTTTTTTGTTTGGTTTGGTTTTGCAAAACTCTTTTCTGTCTTATGATTGTACCATATTCTCTCTGAGAACATTAATGACATTTAAAAAAAATTTTTTTAACGTTTATTTATTATTGAGAGACAGAGAGAGACAGAGCATGATCATGGGAGGTGCAGAGAGAGGAGGAGACACAGAATTCGAAGGAGGCTCCAGGCTCCAACCCATCAGCACAAAGCCCGACGCGGAGCTCGAGCCCACAAACCGAGTGAGATCATAACCTGTGCCGAAGTCAGACTTCCAACCTACCGACCAAGCCACCCAGACATTTTTTTTTTTTTTAACGTTTATTCACTTTGGAGAGATGGAGAGACAGAGTATGAGTAGGGGAGGGGCAGAGAGAGGGAGACACCAAATCCAAAGCAGGCTCTAGGCTCTGAGCTGTCAGCACAGAGCCTGACGCTGGGCTGGAACTCACAAATTGTGAGATCATAACCTGAGCTGAGGTCAGACGCTTAACCGTCTCAGCCACCCAGGCACCCTGTTAATGACACTTTCAAATTATCAGGGCATCTGGCAAGCTTAGTTGAGCATGTGACTCTTGATGTACGTTGCGTGTAGAGCTTACTTAAAAACAAAATCTTTAAGAAAAAATTTTTTAAGTAAAATTATCTTCTCCCTATATGGTCACTGCTTCCTCCAAGTTATCTTCTCTCGCTTACTTGTTTCAGACAAATAAAATCACATTAGATGATTTTTTTCCAATAATTGGCTGATCCTTGGTTAAATGTTTATATTAAGAGAGGGGAAACTGGGGCGCCTGGGTGGCGCAGTCGGTCAAGCGTCCGACTTCAGCCAGGTCACGATCTCGCGGTCCGTGAGTTCGAGCCCCGCGTCAGGCTCTGGGCTGATGGCTCAGAGCCTGGAGCCTGTTTCCCATTCTGTGTCTCCCTCTCTCTCTGCCCCTCCCCCCGTTCATGCTCTGTCTCTCTCTGTCCCAAAAATAAATAAACGTTCAAAAAAAAAATTTAAAAAAAAAGACTTAATTAAAAGAAAAAAAAAAGAGAGGGACACTAAGTAGCTATTTGGAAGCTCTGAGTGCATGGATGGTACTTGATAATTCTCAGCCTCACTCTATGGTGATACCACTGGCTTGTATCTTAGGAAGCACCTATGCCAGTATCTTCATACTTTTCCTTTTGGACTTGTCAGATAATGCAAAGAAAATTCTTCAGTTTCCTATCTAACTGCTAAATATGTGGCATCTAAAACAGACATCACAGTAACCAGTATATATAATTTATTTAATCCCCTAGTTTCAAAGCTAAAAGACTTTCTGCTTTACCTACCTGTTCCAGAGACAAACCATCCAGTCTCTTGCTGGGAGTGAGAAGGATGACAACTAGCCTGGGTAATAAAGAAGGCCTCAGCTTCTTAAGACCACATGTGACCCATGTTCTCCACCAATCACACCTGACAGGACAAGATGTCACTAACCCTTACCAGAAGCCTTCATGTTCCGAAGCAATAATGTTTGTGAATATTCCACCAAGGGAGAGTCATCTCTTTCATGAATGTGTGGACTCTTTCCCTTTGATCCCCAGAGGATAACATGGTCTCTGAAGTTGAAGTTCAGCCTCCTTAACCTCCCACATAGGAACTATAATATGTTCCCTAAGCTGTTACGCAGGAATCCAGGTGGATGTGCCTAGCAGGGATTCTAGGGGAAGGTTTGATTGACTCAAAGCTTGAGTCAATCATTGAGACTTACAAGGTTGCCACCATGGAGGTCTTACGTTCCTAGAGGGAGCGTGATCACTGTGGCCTGCTGATTCCCAGTTTCCTATAGGAGTCTTGCCTGACAGGCCAGGGTTTCTTTTAGACCAAGCTGTCTCTCTGTGCTCTAAATTTGGAGTTGGAATTGTTTGCACATGGTGGGCAAGTATTTGAGTTGGGTTTCCTCCATCGTAACTTGCTCTGAATCTCAATTTTAGCACCTCTCCCAAATGGTGCTGGTAAATAGGCTGTGTTCTCAGGAGTTAGGGCTGAGTTGTGCATTAACTGCCAGAGACTTTAAGCTTCTTAACACCTTCTTGCTGGGTTTGACAGGAGTAAGCTCCTTCCTTACTGAAAAGGATTTTGCAATTTAGGATTTTGGCTAGGAAAAAAAAAAGAATCATTCTAGTGCTCTCCTTGCTGTACTGATATAAGCTGATTTTGGTGGACCACAGTCTGGGTCATAAAATACATGTTTACAATTTTAAAATAATAGAAACTATATAATTCTCTCAGACCACAATGGAATTAAACCAGAAAGCAATAATACAAAGATAGCTGGAAAATCCCCAGATATTTGTAGATTAGACAACACACTTCCAAGTGACTCATGGGTCAAAAAAGAAACATGAAAGGACGTTTTAAAATATTTTGAACTAGGGGAGCCTGGGTAGCTCAGTCGGTTGAGTGTCCAACTCTTGATTTTGGCTTAGGTCATGAGCCCAAGGTTGTGGGATCAGTCCCAGCACTGGACTCTGCACTGAGCATGGGAACCTGCTTAAGATTCTCTCTCCCTCTGCCCCTCTCCCCTGCTCACACTCTCTCTTTCTAAAACAAAAAAAAAAAAAAAAAAAAAACAAATAAAATATTTTTAACTAAATTAAAATGAAAACACAGCTTGTCAAAAAGTGTTGAATGCAGAAAACACAATGATTAGGGGAAAATTTATTACATTGAATACACATATTAGGAAAGAAGAAAGATCTAAAATCAGTAATCTAGGCTTCCATCCTAGGAAACTAGAAGAAGAGGAAATTAGATCCAAATAAGCAGAAGAAAAGAAATAATAATAATTAGAACAAATATCAATGAAATTGAAAACAGGAAATTAGTAGAGAAAACCAGTGAAAACAAAGGCTGGTTCTTTGAAAAGATCAGTAACATTTATAAACTTCTAAATAAGCTAACCTATTTAGTGAAATATAAATTGAAAAGATGCAAATTACTAGAAAGAAAGAAAGAAAGAAAGAAAGAAAGAAAGAAAAAAGACACAGATTATTAATGTCAGAAATGAAATAGAGGTATTCACTACTGATCTCATGGACATTAAAAGGATTATAGGGGAATATTATTAACAATTCTATGCCTGTAAATCTGATAACTTAGGTGAAATAGGCCAAATCCTTAACAGACACATTTTACCAAAACTCACACAAGGAGAAGTAGGCCTTGTGATTAGGCCTTTCTATATTAAAGAAATTGAATCAAAAATTTATAACCTTCTAAAAAAAAAAGCACCATTCCTGGATGGTTTCACTGGTGAGTTCTATCAGACATTTAAGAAAGAAATGATACCAGTTCCCTACAATCTCTTATAGAAGTTAGAAACAGAAGGAATACTTCCTAGTCATTCCATGAGGCCAAAATTACCCTAATATGAAAACCAGACAAAAACAATAAAGGAAAATTACCGACCAATATCTCTCATGAACACAGATATAAAAATCTTCAACACAATTATCAAATCAAATCCAACAATGTATTTTACACCATGACCAAGTGGGCTTTATTATAGATATGAAGATTTAACATCAAAAAACCAATTAATGTAATCCATTACATCAACAGCCTAAAGAGGAAATGTCATATAATCATATCAGTTGATATAGAAAAAGCATCTGACATATCCATCATTCATTCATGATAAAAATGCTCAGTAAACTAAGAATAGAGGGGAACTTTCTCAACTCGATGAAGAATATCTACAAAAAACCTATAGCTAATATCATACTTAACTGTGAGGAACTAGATGCTTTCCCCCTAACATCAAGAACAAAAACAATGATATCCTCTTTCATCACTCATATTCAGCATCATACTGGAAGTCCTAGCTAATGCAGACAATAAGATAAAGGTATACAGATAGAGAAGGGAGAAATAAAACTGTCTTTGTGCACTGATGATATAATTGTTTATATAGAAATTTCCAAATGGACCAAAAAACCGTCCTCTTGTAATTACTAAGTAATTATAGCACAATTACAGGATACAAGTTTAATACCTAAGTCAATTGTTTTCCTCTATAGCAGCTAGTATATAGGAACAGTTGGGATTTGAAATTTAATGGGCTCTGGGGTGGCTCAGTCGGTAGAGTGGCTGACTTCAGCTCAGGTCAGCTCAGGTCATGATCTCACAGTTCATGAGTCCCAGTCCCTTGTCGAGCTCTGTGCTGACAGCTGGGACGGAGCCTGGAGCCTGCTTTGGGTTCTGTGTCTTCCTCTCTCTCTGCCCCTCCCCTGCTCGCTCTCTCTCTCTCTCTCTCTCTCTCTCTCTCTCTCTCAAAAATAATAATAAAACATTAAAAAGAAATTTAAAACACAGTATCATTTATATTAGCACAACAAAAAATAAATCTTTAGGTATAATTCTAACAAAATATGTATAGGGGAAAGGGTTAAGATGGAGGAGGAGTAGAGCAACCCTAAGCTTGCCTCCTCTCCGAACAGCTAGATAAATATCAAATCATTCTGCACACCTAAGAAATTGATTGGAAGTCTTAGAGAGCAAAGCTGCATGTCTACAAACAGGAAAATCACTGCGGAACGTAGGAATTGAGGAGAGTTGATTTGTGGGAGAAAAGAGCCATGGGAGCAGAGTGGGGAGGGAGCCCTGACCTTAGAGAGGTGAGCTAGAGAGAAAGAGAGAAAGACTAACAAAATATGTATAAGATCTGTATGAGGAAAACTACAAAATGCTGATGAAAAAATCAAAGAATTAAAGGAGAGATATTTTATGTACATGGGTCTTCCTAGACTCAATATTGTTAAGATGTCAGTTCTTCTGAACTTGACCTATAGAATCAACACAATCCCAATAAAAATCCCAGAAAATTTTGTGGTATCAAAAACTTAAAGTTTATATGGAAAGGCCCACAATTCACATGACACTGAAGATCAATGTTGGAAGACTGACACTACCCAACTTTAAGACTTACTACACAGCTACAGTGATCAACACACTAATGGAATTGGCAAGAGAACAGACAAACAGATCAATGGATTAGAACAAAAAACTCCGAAACAGACCTACATAAATATAAGATTAGAAGAAGGCTACTTTGAAGAAGTAGCAAGGGCAATTCAATGGAGAAAAGGCGACTGTCTTGGGGTACCTGGCTGGCTCAGTCGGAAGGGCATGCAATTCTTGATCTTGGGATCATCATTGGGTGTAGAGATAACTAAAAATATAAATGAATACACTTTAAAAAAGAGAGAGAGAGAGAAAGGGGATAGTCTTTTCAACAAATGGTGCTCAACTAGACATCCACATACCAAAAGAAAAAAAAAAGCCTCTAGACACAGATCTTACACCTTTCACAAAAAGGAACTCAAAAGAGATCATAGACTTAAATGTAAAACGCAAAATAAAATTTCCAGAATATAGCATAGGAAAAAAAATCCAAATTACCTTGCATTTGGCACTGGGTCTTTTAATACAACCCAGAAAGCAGACTATGAAGAAAATATTGATACATTGGACTTCATTAAAATTGAAAGCTTTAGCTCTGTGAAAGACACTGTTAGAAGGATGAAAACACAAGCCACAGACTAGGAGAAAATATTTGCAAAACATATGTGTGGTAAAGAACTTGTATCCAAAACATAAAATGAACTCTTAAAACTCAACAATAAAATAACAAGCAGCCTAGTTTTAAAAATGGGTAAAAGATCTGAACACACATCTCACCAAAGAAGACACGCAGATGGCAAATAAGCATATGAAAAAGCATCACACATCATTAGGAATTGCAAATTAAAACAATGAGATACCCTACATACCTAGTAGAATGGCTGAAATCCAAAACACTGACAACACCAAATGCTGACAAGAGTGTGCAGTAATAGGAATAGCAATTAGTAATAGTAATAGGAATAGCAGTTCATTGCTGGCAGGGATAAAAAGGATACAGCCACTTTGGAAGACAGTTTGTCAGTTTCTTACACAGCTCAACATAGACTTACCATATGATCCAGCAATCATGCTCCTATGTATTTACCCAAATGAGTTGAAAACTATGACTACACAAAAATCTGCACATGAATATTTATAGTAGCTTTATGCATAACTGCCAAAACTTAGAATCCACCAAGATATCCTTCAGTAGGTGAAGGGATAAATAAACTGGGATTCTTCCAGATAAATCCATCAGTGCTAAAAAAGAAATGAGCTATCAAGCTATAAAAAGACATGGAGGGAAACTTGAATGCATGTTGCTAAGTAAGGGAAACTAGTCTAAAAAGGATACTGTGTAATTATAACAATATGATATTCTAGAAAGGGCAAAACTATTGGAAAAGTAAAAAGGTCAGTGGTTGGGTTCCTGGCTGGCTCAGTCAGTAGAGCATGTGACACTTGATCTCAAGGTTGTGAGTTCAAACCCCATGTTGGGTATGTAGATTACTTAAAAATCTTAAAGAAAAAAAAAAAATCAGAGGTTTACAAGGGAGGGATGAATAAGTGGGGCACAAGGCATTTGGGGGGCAGAAAAACTACTCTGTATGTTACTGTAATGATGGATACATGAAATTATGCGTTTCTCAAATCTATACAACACAAAGAGTAATGTCTATAGACTTTAGTTATATATCAATGTATCAATATTGGTTCATCGATTATAACAAATGTATTACATTAATGCAACATTTTAATAATAGGGGAAACATGAGGAGTATGGTGACTTGTAATTTCTATGCAATTTTTCCGTAAACCTAAAACTGCTCTAAAAAGTAGTCTAATGACTTTTTAAGAGATTCTTAAGGTTCCAATATCTAACAACATAAATTAAAGGTGGAGGAAAAACTAAGTTTCCAGACTTTACTGTCATGTATTGGGTTGTAAAGTGATATTTATTTTTTAATTGCCTATCTTTAGAATATCATACTTGAATTATGTATGGGATATCAATGACCTCATATAACTTAAAATACCCTTCAGACCATGCAATTCCTTCTGATTTTTGACTATCTAGAAACAGTAGCACTTGCGTGTTATTGGCTTTTGAGCTATTGAAAACTATAAGATAGTTCTTTAATATGTGAAATCTGAACACCTTTGGCTCCATAATAGTTGAAAAATTTGATTCATGTAATTTCAAGTTTTTAAACAGCTGTAGTTTGAGAGTTTGTTAAAGATAGTGAAATAGTTTGTGTTTCTCTTTAGGGAAAAGGTGATAAAAGCACTTTTTTTTTTTTTTGTACGAGCATTCATCCATTTTTAAAAATAGTTGACTTTAGGGATGCTTGGGTGGCTCAATTGGTTAGTCATCTAACTTTGGCTCAGTTTGGGGCGCCTGGGTGGCGCAGTCGGTTAAGCGTCCGACTTCAGCCAGGTCACGATCTCGCGGTCTGGGAGTTCGAGTCCCGCGTCAGGCTCTGGGCTGATGGCTCAGAGCCTGGAGCCTGTTTCCCATTCTGTGTCTCCCTCTCTCTCTGCCCCTCCCCCGTTCATGCTCTGTCTCTCTCTGTCCCAAAAATAAATAAACGTTCAAAAAAAAAGAAAATTTTAACTTTGGCTCAGGTCATCATTTCACTGTTCATGGGTCCAAGCCCTGTATCAGGATCTGTTCTGTCAGAGCCTGGAGCCTGCTTTGGACTCTGTGTCTACCTCTCTCTCTTTGCCCCTCCCCCTTTCATGCTCTGTCTCTCAAAAATAAATAAAAGTGTTACAAAAACATTTTTAATAAAAAATGATTGATTTTAATATATTTTTCTTTAGATATTAAAAGTTATTTTCCTGAAGAAAGTAAATGTTTCACATAAAACCTCAAAGAAAAATTTAAGGCTTTTAAAATGTTATATTTAAAACCTTTGGAACATGGATACATTGTTTGTGAAGTTTTAGGAGAACCTATTTTTTCTAATAGAATAAAAAGGTCATCAAAATATTATTTCAGGAATTACATTGCTTTAAAAACTGATGAAAAAAGTGCATTTGGGATGGGTTATCAATTGTTTTTCTTATAAATTTGTAGGCATTCTTCACATATTTGGGATATAAATCCTTTGTTGTATGCACAAATACATTCTCCACTCTGTGCAGGACTGTTCACTCAACGGAATTTTTTGTTTTTTGTTTTTTTATTTTTTTCAGTGGAATTTTTTAAATGAGATTTTACTTCTAATGTAGCCCAATTTATCATATTTATCTCTTTATATTTGTTTTTATAGGTCTTGTTTAAGAAATATTTGCCTGTCTCAAGGTCATCAAGATATTCTCTTATGTTTTTTAAAATAAGCTGTACTATTTTACACTTCACAATTGGGTTTATCATTTATCATTTTACATGTGATATGTGCTTTAATAAATCAAGATTCATTTCCCCCATTATGTTAGGTGAATGATCCATCACCATTTATTGAAAAGTCTGTTCCCTCCCCTCTCTCACTAATCTTTGTCATAAATCAGCGACCAACCATTCGTCTATTTTTCTAAACTGTACTGTTCCATTGGTATATTTGCCTATCCTATATCACTACCACTCTGACTAAATTGTGTCTTCATAATAATTATGGCTACTTTCTGATACAGCAAGTCTTCTCTATTTGTTTTTCTCCAAGAGTCTATTAAACTAGTTTTGGCCCTTTGCATGCCCATATATACTTTAGAATTGTCAAGTTGCACTGCCTAAGTGTGGAATTTTTATTGGGTTTTAAGATCATAGATTACTTTAAGATTTGACATTTTTATAGTATTGAGTTTTCCAGTACAGGAAAAAAAAACAGGGGCTGTCTTTCCCTTTGTGTAGCTTTCCCTTAATTCTCCAATAATATGTTGCATTTTGTGCCTGGAGATTTTTGCACATTTTAAAAGATGTGTTTCTAGGTATTTCATTGTTTGATGCTATTATAAAGGTAATCTTTTTAAATTTAACATTCTAACTAGTATTATGGCATAGAAGAACGTAAGTAATCTTTGACTATTGCTTATTATTTCTTTTTTTTTTAATTTTTTTTAGTGTTTATTTTTGAGACAGAGAGAGACAGAGCATAAACAGGGGAGGGGCAGAGAGAGAGGGAGACAGAATCTGAAACAGGCTCCAGGCCTTGAGCTGTCAGCACAGAGCCTGACGCGGGGCTCGAACTCACGGACTGTGAGATCATGACCTGAGCCGAAGTCAGACGCTTAACCGACCGAGCCACCCAGGCGCCCCTTTTTCTAGTAATACACCTGTAGATTTTTTTCTTTGGCTTTATGCAGTGAAGATTTATTGCTCATTCATTTCACAGTCTTGTGGGCTGCAGCAGTGGCTTGGAGATCCAGGCTCCTCAATGTAAGGTCTGCACAGTCACCAAGGATGAGGAGGAGAGCACAGGGTTGGCATACGAGGACACTTATATCACTTGTGCTTACATATCTCTGGCCAGGACTGATGAGGTTAACTGCAAGGGCGGGGGAGGGGCGTGGCGGTATGTGTCATGGTGTACATGAGCCTTCACACCTCACCACAGACACCAGAGAGAAGAGAGAGGCGAGAAGAGAAGGTGTTTCAGACTATTGTCACCAAAAGCCATCCCACTAACCAAGAGGGACAAACACCTAGGAGTTCATTGATTTTCAGTTGGTGGATCTTAAATCCTACAAATGGTGTCCACAGTATTGTTACTTTGTAGATTTCTTCAATTTTCTTTTTACTCAATCATTTCTTCATTTTCATTTCTTCTAACGAAAACCTTCAGTATAATGTGAAACAGCAGATTAGTGGGCATCCTAATTGTGTTTCAGTCTCAAACAGAAATCTAACACCATTTCACCATTAAATATATTGTGAGATACAAGATACAATGAGACTTCCTTTTTGCAGAAACACTTCCTCAGACTAAGTAAATTGACTTCTATTCCTAGTTTATTTATCATTTTTACCATGACAGATATTGGATTTTATTAGACAAATTTTCTGCATCTATTTTTCTCCTTTGGTATCTTAGTGTAGTGAAGAACATTGATTTTTCTAATGTTAAATCAATCCTACTTTTATCTAATAGCTCCAGTTCTGTCAGATAAGTTATAATTTCTATATATATCACTATTTGGTTTGCTAATTTTCTGTTTACAATTTTTTATATCTATGTTTATGAATGAAACTGGCCCATGGTAATTTTCTTATGTTCTTGCTTGCTTCTGACATACAATTCGCATTGGCAGCATAATATGAATTATTTCCTTATACGTGGGAGTTTCTAGTTAATATCACTGTAGATTTCTAGTTATTATCACTCCTATATTTTGGCTAAATAACCCTTCTTATCTTTGTTTTATCTCTCTGATGTCATCAAGCAGATATTTTCATGTATTTTTTTCAACTTTCAAATTTCCTCAGGGGTAGAGTTAATTTGAATATCTTATTGTGTGATTCCCAGATGCTTCCTCATCCACTTTTCATCACAGAAAACCCTGGGCTCTTTACGTGGGATATGTCATCTCTGGTTGTTATCTTAGAAGAAATTATGGGGCTCTTTTTGGTCTTCCAATAAAGCAGTTCTCTAGTTATTACTCCGAGTTATAATGATTCGTTCACAACCCTCATCTTCCTTGAACTGATGCTGCAGTGCCTTAGGCCAGTTAATATTTTCACATATGCTGGGTGTCTGTCCTATACAAAATGAATACAGCATTGCCCCAAATTTCAAGGAGCTCACTCCTAAAGAGGATGTGAAAGTATACTATCAGTATGTTGTGATAGGTGGAAAGGTGAAAGTAATCAAGGAGTACCAAAGAGACAAAGAGGAGGAGAACCAAATTGAATCTTGAGGAGCTAGGAGAAGATTGTGGTAAAAGATGATCCTGAAATGATTCAGAGATAATGGGAAGGACTTTGATAAAGGATGAGGCAGAGGGATCAAAGCAGAGTGAGAACCTTGTCATCACCTGGTGTTTGTAAGCCAGGAAACATGGTACATTTTGACTGAGTCACAGAGTTTGGGCTGAGGTGGGAATGGAGGGAATGGAATTGAATGCGCAGAAGGGGCAGAGAGAGAAGAAGAGAGACAGAATCCCAAGCAGGGTCTGCGCCGTCAGTGAGGAGTGTGATGCGGGGCTTGATGTGGGGCTCCAACCCATTTGAATGGTGAGATCATTACCTGAGTCGAAGTGGGACACTTAATTCAGACGCTTAACTGACTGAGCCACCCAGGCACCTCCATTAGAATATTAAGGTGAGAGGCAGAAAAGCCCACTTGTAAAAAGAGCAATACTTGCCATCTTATGCGACAGTGTTGGCCTTCCACTGAGGGTGGGTCATGCTACAGGACAGAGGGACAGGAACTCACTTCCCCTTTTTGTGACACAGATTCTTGCCCTGTTAACTGACATACTGAGGGGGAAGTGAGGCTGCAGGGATGGGAACAGCACTCAGGAAACCAAGCCCTGCCTACGAAGAAACTGCTTGTTTTTTATGTTTTAATCTCAAGTGTGGCTTCTCAGATTCAGTTTTTCTGCCTGGTTAAAAAAAAAAAAAAGAGGGGGGAGGGTGCCTTCTGATTCTGAGTCACCGTATTATCTCTCAAGGCTACCAACTTCTAGGATCTCACCCTCTCCTGTTTCAGAGAGTTTTATTTATTGGACAGTGCTCAATGATTTTAGTAGGCTCTGAGTTTATCTGATACGTTATCTGACATTTTTAAAGTAGGGCCCACACCCAACATGGGGCTTGAACTCACAAGCCCTGAGATCAGGAGTCCAGTGCTCTACCAACTGAGCCAGCCAGGCACCCCTCTAAAAGCTACTATTTTTTTTTAATTTTTTTCAACGTTTATTTATTTTGGGGGGACAGAGAGAAACAGAGCATGAACGGAGGAGGGGCAGAGAGAGAGGGAGACACAGAATCGGAAACAGGCTCCAGGCTCTGAGCCATCAGCCCAGAGCCCGACGCGGGGCTCGAGCTCACAGACCACGAGATCGTGACCTGGCTGAAGTCGGACGCTTAACCGACTGTGCCACCCAGGCGCCCCAAAGCTACTATTTAAATAAGGAGGCTTTGTCACAAAATGCCCCAAGATATTTCAGTCTGTGTGCAATATAGGACTAGCAGGCAAAAGTGTACCTGAGAGGAAGATATCCCTTGTCCTCCATCTTGAACAGATGCCGACATTTTTCCACTCTCCTTTACACACTGATCGAAAACATATCCCACTTGAGGTCAGGTCTTAGGTTTCTCATTTATGGATTTTACATGCAAATAGTCATATATAAATATATATATTTATACATATATATATATTTATACATATATATTCATTTATACATATATATGTATATATTTTGTTTGTTTTTGCCAGTCTTGGACTACATCCTTCTTGACTGCTGGTATTAGCACAAGTGCAGAGATGGAGGAGAGTGACAAAAGCTTTGGTTTCTAATTAATCCCATTAGTGAAAAGTAAACATTTTTATTTATAACCTGTTTGGAACTATTTAGTTACCACTGGGGGTGACCTGCATTCAAGAATTATATTGATCCAGGCATCAGGAACCCAGTTAGAGGAAGTACTTGCTGAGAAAGGCTACCCAGATGGTAAAGAGATGGTGAGGTTTAAGAAAGAAAGAAGACAATTTCAAAGGATCTTTTTTATTTTACTTTGTTTTTAAGTAATCTCTACACCCAAAGTGGGGTCTGAACTCACAACCCCAAGATCAGGAATTGCATGTGCCAACTGAGCCAGCCAGGCACCGCTCAAGAGATCTTGAATGGAAATTTCCCGATTCCCTATTCTAGTCAAATCTGAAAAAGAAGTAAAGCCTTCATTCAACATAAGATTTTTCTCTCTCGACATTAGCAATGTTTCTGCCTTTATCTCTCAGCTCACCCAAGCCAGGCAGCAACAAAAATGTATGTGCAGAGAAAGTGATAACGGGAGTGGAGATGAATGTTGAAGTACATGAACATTATGCATTTTTCTTCTTCTTGCCATTCTGCTAGAATAACATATAGATCAAGTGATAAAGCCATGGTGCTTTCTCTATGAAGACTCAAACGGGATGTTGAGAAATCATCCCCTTGCTTCTGGAGTGAGTAGCAATTAAAACCCAAGGGATATGATGAGATTGGGTTAAATTTCATGCATGATTATCAATACTTCATTTCTGGCTAGTCCTGGACTTGTATGTATGCTCTAGTGATATTATATACGGTTACACACAAAATCAACACTCTTCAGGTTTCTGTGTATTTTTCTAAAGCTGTTCTGTGTCCACTGAACTCACCTGATCACAGATCTAGTCTCCTGTTCTAAAAGTCAACTGACTCCAGGCCATTGGTGCTACCAGGAGACCTCTCCCATTTTTTACTCTGACCTCTACCCCAGCCTGATATAAAACTTTCCAAGGTTAGTTTTAGTTTTAGATTTGCATGGAATGTCCTATGTACCTCTACTACAGTTTTCAGGACATTATATTTTAATTATCTGCTTCCATCTGTCTGTCCCCTACAAACACTAAACTATTTAGGGAAAGACCTATGTTTTAATCTCTCTTTCCCTGGCACAATCACAGTACTTGGGACAGATTAGGTACCTATTAAAGGGTTTGTGACTAAAACATACACAGTCTTAAGGAGTGACAGCTTTTTTGAGCCAACATGACCTAGGTTCTTGAGCTAAGAGGATGTAGGACTTGCTATACCCTTATTGATGAATACCTGCTTCAGTTCATATTCTCAGGGAACATTTCTCAGTAGACAGGAAAAAACAAATCTAAATGTAATGGTGGAAGCATTAGCCGAGTGCACAAAGAAGTAGAATTCTCGGGTGTCAAAGAGAGGCCAGAAATTTCATCGTTGATCCCACAATGCTAATTTCTGCATATGGTGACATTCAAACCTGAGGTCTCTTTGCCGAGAAAGAGTTATAAAATCTTCATGTAGATCACCTGTATGTGCCCAATGGTGTGAACAGAGTAGGAAGATCACTGTTCTTATGACAAAAGCCACAAAACTCCAGAGGCAAAAAGTGCAACACAAATAAAACCTGTGTCTGTCGGGAGCAACAATCTAGACACCCATGTAAATAGGCCACTGAGAGTTATAATCATCCCTTTCAAACTACATACAAAATTACATTTGCATCCTACAAATGTCAGCTAAGGTGCAGTCCAGAATTGGCAATTATTTGAAAGTTCTCCAAGGGCAATTCCGTACAAATACTACGCTAAGCACGAAGATGAGCCATTTCTATCTTTGTAGATCAAAATATTTACCCAGCATTGGAATTGGGAAGCAAAAACATAGAGGAAAGAAAAGAGTACACCCGTGCACAGATACAGAGAATGAAACAGTGAGTCTCCAAGAAGGATGCCAAAGTTGTCCTCTAACCCCTGTGTTGGCCTGTGTGCTTGGGGGCCTCCAGGGCTTGCCCTGGGCAGCACCTATTTGGCCACCTCTTTGGCAGGGATCTGCCCATCTGGGCAAATTGGTGTTGGTGGCAGAGCCCAGAACACAGGGGGTGGGTGCATGAGTGTAAAGTGCCCTGGATGGTGTGGGAAGTGGCTGCTCAGGGCTCCTCCATAAAGCCCCAGCAGGGTGGACTGTTTTTGCGCTGCAAGGCACCTGTCTGTGGATTGCAGAAAGGTGGTGCAGGTGTTCCTTAACGACAGCATACACCTGGCTGTGCAGGGGTTCCCGAAAGCTTCTCCTGGCTTTGGACTGTGAGAGTGAGTTTGCTGTAATCCTGACCCTGCCAGGTTCAGAGGAGGGCTTTGGCGTTAAGCACTAGCCGCTGGTGGAGGCCTTCATGAGGGCCAGTAAAAATGACAGGCACCTCCTTCGAGCCGGAATCGAACCAGCGACCTAAGGATGTCCACATCGCGTCTAGTCTACAGTCCTCCGCTCTACCAGCTGAGCTATCGAAGGGTGCACAGCATTGGGGCTGAGTCACCGCTCTTTCTGGAAATGACGAGGCCAAGACTGGACCGCCCCAGGCGCAATTTGCCTTGAAGCTGCCTTTGAAGGGAACCAAACACACGCTGCTACGTGATGGCAGCCGGCTGTGCTGGGACCGCGATTTTCAAGATTCCCGACTGGGGCCCTCACCTGTTGCGTCTTTTCGCCTCCCAGAGTTCCTTAATACAGTGGGAGAGGAGACGATGGGGGGACTACGGCCGTCCGTCGGGGCCAGAAAGTCATTAAGAGGGGGAGGGGAAGGGACGTTGGCGAAACGGATGCGTGGGTCGGGTGGGAAGGGCTTGCGGAGCAAGGGAAAGGAGAACCCACCCCATGGGCGCTGGGTGGGTGGCCGCGAATCGCAGGACCTCAGGCTCAGGTGGAGGCCCCTTGGAGGAATCTCGCCTCTCAGCGCCCTCGCCTCCCCCGTGTTGTGAGTGTCCGCCCCCGCCTTGTCCCCACGCCACCCACTCACCATGCACCTGCCGCATTGCGCCCCCAGGACCTCGGGGTTCACTTTTCTGCGCGGGGAGCCTTACTGGGAAGTGATGGGGAAAGGCTCTGGGGCCAGGCTCAGAGACCACGGCCACGGGGTCCCGGCGTCGCGGCCATTCTGGGCACTTGTCTCCCCGCCTCTGCCCCCAGACCCGGATTCCTGTGGCGGAGACGGCTGCTCCCCGAAATAGCTCACAGTTCTGTGGGCTTCCCGGAGACGCACCGAAGACAATTTCAAGAGTCTGAAGTTGGGCTAGACAGACGTGAGATGGCGCCCAAGCTAGGAGGAAGCTGAGGAGGAGACTGAGACAGACGTTGAGAGAGTGGGTTTTCAAGAAGGATGCCCAAGACCCATGTGATGGCCTGTGTGCTTATCAGCCTCCAGCGCTTGCCGAGGACAGTGCCTGTTTGGTAGGGATGTATGTTTAGCAAAAACGGTGGTGGCAGATCCCGGAGCTACAGCACCGGGTGCATAAAAAGGGCTGGCGTCAGGGCTCCTTGATAAGGCAGGAGTACCAAGCAGACTGCGCGCTGCAGGCCATGGGTGTGCGGACTGCGGAAAAGAGGTGCAGGTGTGTTCCCTGGGGATAGATAGCACACACGTAGCTGTATAGGAGTTCTGAAAGTGTTTCCTGGCTTTGGTCCCTCCTGCGAGGCCTTTGACACTAGCCGGTGGCGGCCTTCATGAAGTCCAGTAAAAATGACAGGCACCTCCTTCGAGCCGGAATCGAACCAGCGACCTAAGGATGTCCACATCGCGTCTAGTCTACAGTCCTCCGCTCTACCAGCTGAGCTATCGAAGGGTGCACGGCACTGGGGCTGAGTCACCGCTCTTTCTGGAAATGACGAAGCCAAGACACTGGTCCGTCACAGGTGCAGTTTGTCTTGGGTTGGTCGGAAAGTCCCTTTGAAGAGAGCCAAACACACGCTTGCACGTGATGGTAGTCAGGTGTCCTGGGACCGGGATTTTCAAGATACCCAACCCGGGCCCTCACGTGTGGCGTCATTTCCCCTCCCGGAGTTCCTTAATACAATGGAGAGGGGGGGCGACTAAGGCCGTCTGTCAGGGGCCAGAAAGCGGATAAGAGGGAGGGGGGCGGAGATGGAGGCGTTGGCGAAACAGATGCATGGGTCGGGTGGGGAGGGCTTGCGGAGCAAGGGAAAGGAGAACCCACCCCATGGGCACCGGGTGGGCGGTCGCGAACCGCAGGACCTCAGGCTCAGGTGGAGGCCCCTGAAGGAACGCCGCCTCTCAGCGCCCTCGCCTCCCCCGTGTTGTGAGTGCCAGCCCCCGCCTCGTCCCCACGCCACCCACCCACCATGCACCTGCCGCGCTGCGCCCCCAGTGGGGCTCACTTTTTGGCGTGGGGACCCTTACTGGGAAGTGATGCCGAAAGGCTCTGGGGCCAGGCTTAGAGACCACGGCCACGGGGCCCAGGCGTCGCGGCCATTCTGGGCACTTGTCTCCCCACCTCTGCCCCCCGACCCGGATTCCTGCGGCGGAGGCGGCTGCTCCCCGAAATAGCTCACGGTTCTGTGGGCTTTCCGGAGACTCACCGAAGACAAGAGCGGCAGAGATCACCGGCGTGAGCCCGGTTGGACTCCTTTGCCCTAGCTCCGCGTCTTTCTCAGACGTTTCAGATCCCATGCTCCCCAAGACATCTCATCCATCCAGCGAAGGTCTCCCAGAGGCACAACAAGCCACACTCAAGTGCCCCTGCCTCGAGCGTGTGTGGGCGGCCGGTGTATCTGCACCTTCCAGGATCGGGGTGAGGGGCAGTGCCTTTGAGCCGGTACTGCTCTCTCTGTGTGGTACCAGGCAGAAAGAGTCAGCCAGGCTGGGTTTGTAGTTTTGCATGCTCTGGTCCTCTCAGGCTGTGCTGCATTCCTCTCTTGTCTTGTTGGGAGCAAGCTTCAATTTTGAGCCCAGGTATTTTGCCATAGTGAAAATGTGTCTTTGGATTTTAATTATTAATAAACCCTCAAAATTGTCTCATCAACTGCAGCAAAATATACCACAGCAGTGCACGTTATCATTATAGGAGACAACAGTGGATGAAGGGCAGTTAGAGTATACATGGGAAGTCTGTACTCTGTGCTTAATTTAACATAATACTGTCCCCAAACATAAAGTGTATTAATTGAAAAATTAATAAATTGATTTGACTAATTTTATTTATTCAGATGAATATATACTGACTTACCAGTCTCTAAGAGAACTATTCCCCCAAAACATTAAGAGTAACAAGGTATAGAATATAAAATGTGAATGTTAAAATAATGAGTGTTAGGGGCGCCTGGGTGGCTCAGTCGTTTAAGCATCCGGCTTCAGCTCAGGTCATGATCTCGCGGTCTGTGGGTTCGAGCCCCGTGTCAGGCTCTGTGCTGACCGCTCAGAGCCTGGAGCCTGTTTCAGATTCTATGTCTCCCTCTTCCTCTGACCCTCCCCTGTTCATGCTCTCTCTCTCTCTCTGTCTCAAAAATAAATAAATATTAAAAAAAATTTTTTTTAAATAATGAGTGGTTAATCCTGAATATCTAACCCTAATGTTACAGGAGTTTTAGTAAGAAGTACAAAGAAAACTTTGGTAAACGTAGTTAAAATAACAGTAATCTGAACCAATGGGAACTAATCTGCACAATGAAATAGTCCAATCATAGATGAGCAGGATAAATATAAAATAAACAATACCTACACATTGGGGATACATATCAGGACACTAAAAATAGAATAGTAAGTCTTACTTGGTTCTAGAGAATGAGAATGTTTTTACTACATAAGTGAAGTTTATGTTTTGCATCAGATTTTTGTAAATACTAAGCATAATAATGTAACATCTTCACAAGTCTAAAGAATTTCATTTTTATCTTTATTTTACCAATTTTCATATAAAGTAAATGATGAGATACCATAATCATAATCATTATCCAGATTCAACAATCTTCAGGGTTTTACTAATTTATCTATCCCTTTTTCTTCCCCTTCTTCTTCTTCTTCTTCTTCTTCTTCTTCTTCTTCTTCTTCTTCTTCTTCTTCTTCTTCTTCTCCTTTTTTAAGTAGGCTCCATACTGGATGTGGGGCTTGAACTCATGATCCTGAGATCAAGAATCTCATGCTTTACCAGCTGAACCAGCCTGGGTCCCCTCTTCTATTTCCTCTTATCTGAAGTATATAAAACAAACCTATATCATGTATTATCACCGTTTATATTTCAGTATGGTTCTCTAATCATATGAACATTATTACATATCCACAAATTTATACCTAAGAAAATTAATATTCATTCTTTTGCAACATTTATTACATAATGCATATTGAAATTTCCCTGATTTTCTCAAAATGGCACATAAAGAGGTTTTAATCTAATCAAGAGCGAAACAGATTTTACGCATATATTTGTTTGCTTTGTGTGTAAATCTCCTCTATTTTGGATCAGTCTCTTTCAGTGTCTCTGTGTCTCTCCTCTTTTCTCTCTCTGCCAGTGAGATAATACAGAAATGAATCAGTTGTTTTGGACAATGTTATACGTTTTTCCAAATCTAATGCTTTCCTTCATTTTAATTTATACTGCTCTTTCATTTCTTGAAAATAGAACATTAACTGTCAATTCTTGATTAAGGTTAGAGTTTTTACAAAAGTACTTCAGAAACAATTCTATGTACTTCACGTATTGAGTATCAGCTCAAAAGTCACATAATCTTTCAATTTTAAATGTTAGTGTTGATCAGTGGGTTCACATACAGAGAGCCTGATCCCTCCATTGCAAATTGCCCCATCAGCTTATCCTTAAATATTAATGTCATCACAGCGAAATCATGATATCCAATTTTATATTTCATCCACATTTACTGGTTTGATTTCCTCTTCACAGAAGTTTTATTCACCAGCTAGGGCTACTTGGTTATCTTAAACAGAATGTGCATTTAATAGGTAGGGATAATGCTTGATTCTAACCCATTAATTGCCGAATTTCACATTAAATAATTTTCTCCCTGGTTGTCCCCACTGGTGATCAATGGGTTGTTTTTCTTTCTGCCTTTAGGAGATCATTGTATGTTTTTATATTCAATGTTTTGGAGTAGGTATTCCTTTTGGTCATCCGTTTGTTCCATCTTTGGCCAGTGGAAACTTGTTGTTGGCTCCTGAGAACTTTTGCCATGGCCTAGTAGTTTGCAGAAATTCTTGCTTCCTTGCCAGCCCTTCATGTATGTTTCTTGCCCCAAACCTGAAATCGGCCTAGTTCTTTTTGATCAGAATGGTTTTGGGAGACCACAACACTTCAATTATTTCATGAAGCAGCAATTCCTTTTTCTCTGTAAATTATAGAAAAAGGAAATTTATATGTCTTCTCACTGACGGATCAGTAATATGTATCCGGCTGGATTGTGAGGGTCTCCCTCAATGACTAGACACCTGCTGTTGATCACATTTTTTTGTACTAACTTTTTAGTACATAAGAGAAGTTTAAAGGATGGATTTTTTTTTTAATTTTAAAAACATCAAAGCATTCATTAGCAGTGGTGGAATTCAAACCTACAAATCCAAGAGACGATAGCCTAAACCCTGCACCTCAGACCACTCTGCCACACTACCTCATACTTAACCTCTTCACTTATTTTCACATTTTGTAATCTAGATGGAAGGTGATTGGGTTGAACATCACCATTTGTTTGAGAAAATAATCCTTTGACTTCTAGGAAGTGAATTCCCTGGGATCACAACCTTACCTCCTCCAGCCAAGGACAATCCTTGGCAAAAAATAGGCACTCACTAATTTGTGGAAGGTGCATACATCTTGATCTACATCACCTCCTACCAGCGTTGGGGAGAAAGAGGTTAAGGAGAAAACAGAAATGTCCATTCTCACATTCCACCCATGCAACCAAATTTCAGGCCTTCGCACCACTTATTAGCGTGATACTAAGAGACCTAGAAAAAGCCGCATGAAGATTTAGAGTGACCGTGAGTATAAAGCGAGCCTTGTATCTGCTCCCATCATTGCTGCCAGAACGTGCTATTTTTATTTGATAATTGGATCTTAATAGCCGCGTAGGCTGATGGGAATGATCCCGCAGAACAGAGAAGAAACAAGTGTTGGAAAGAATGTTTTGGGGTAAGCAAGAGAGGACGGCATCTCCTGCACCAAGGGTAGAGATGGCCTTAGCTAGGATCTCACATAGATCATCCACAGTAACGGGAGTCCTAAAGATACTCAGAAAGCAGCAGGTGGATGAGGACCTTGTAGAAGTTCTCCTGTGACTGCTTCTGTTTTCTCGGTGAAAGAGAAAGCTGAGCATTAGAATGCATGAGGAGGTGATGGCTGTTTTGAGAAGGGATGAAACAGCAGTCTTTAAGAATCCTATATAGTAGAGGACTCTCGAAAACTTGTAAGATTGTCATGCAGACACGCTTGAGATCACCGCCATGAATTTAAATTGAGGCCAGTCTAGCATTACTGTTTCTCTCCATTCTAGATGAGCCAGGTGAGTGCGGGGACAGAAGGCTTTCTTTAAATAAGGATTGTGATTTTGTTAAGTGAGTATGCTTAAGCAAAAGAGGAACAACCATATTCGAACTCCTAGATGGAGAAGCAGCCCAGAAACTTGAAGTTTCTCTTGGTCATTCTTTTAAGGACACGGGCCACCTCCGTTTCTTCACCCCCTCCTCGAAAGGAAGTTTCTCCCCGTTGCCCAAAAGCGCTCTCACCACAACCTCCCCCAAGAGACACAGTGAGAGGGGCAAGTCTTAGACTGCACTTGGGTTCCACCCATCCACTCTTCGGGGGAGCCCCCAAACCACACGCACAGATCCGGAAGTTCTGACAGTTCAAGACGTGAAAATGTCTGATAGGAGTTCGCACTTGGGGTCGAAACTTTCTCGGGCTTTCTGAGAGCAAGCGCTTAGGGGCAGTGAGCTTATTTTCCAAGTTGGTCATCAAGGATCCCTGACTCAGGTCTGCGAAAACCGAAACACCCCCCTCCTCCCGTGGGCATTGCCTCCTTTCCGAGACACATCTTCGGATAGTCTCGCTCAGCCGTGTCCTTCCTTCTCGCTTCCTGGCCGAGAAGATCTGGAGGAACCGGGAGACACTGCGTCGAGAGAGCAGAAACGGGGCTTGGGAGTGGGGAGGCAGAAACGCGAGCCGGAAGGCTCCAGGAAACAGGCCAACGGGGACCTAAGAACCCAGGAACCGGCGCAAAAGTTGCAGGTACGTGCGGGCGACAGTACAGCCCTAGGGTCTGAGCCCTGTGATCTTGCCAAAGGAGTTTCCTCTGGACGTTTTGCTCCGGGACTGGCTGCAAAGCCTCTGTGCGTTTCCGTTTATGAGTGGGAAAAACGTAAAACAAAAAAGCACTGCCTGTCCCTCCCGAGCCCTTCTATCAATCCTTATATCAATCCGCGTGTGACAGCTACTTCTGTGGACACACCTGCCACTGTGAAGTCTTAACATTTGTTTCTTGCCGTCCCTTAACCTCCTGGTGAACTTCGTCTTTGAAGACTTATCAAAACGTTGCGGGTTGGCAAAACTTTCCAGAGCGCTACCCAGGCCAGAAAGCAGGCGCTCTCTGCACTTGACCTGAAAGTTCACCCTCGTGTACTCACCCCAGACCCATTCCGGTGCTACCTGTGTAGACACTGGAGTGATTATTCGTCATCCTCTGACCTCAGTCCCGCTGCTGGTAAAAATTTCACTTGGCAGCGGTGGGATTCGAACCCACGCCCCCGAAGAGACTGGAGCCTTAATCCAGCGCCTTAGACCGCTCGGCCACGCTACCGCTGGCTTGTAGCAGCTCTGCCTGGTTTTTTCTGATGGTAACTACCTTCCTTTACATCTCCGTTCTATTACATAGATTTGTATTCTGAAGTCCTAAATCTCAAGAACATATGGAGGAAGGGATGGAGGAACCGTAGGGCTCATCGCGAAAGTTTACTTTCCTCGTAGACTCTGGATTGTCCATCTCCCACCCACGGCTTAAAGAGGAATATTTTACTGAGTGAATGAAGAATACATGAGTAATAAGTGAATGAAATTTGTAACACAAGAGAAGGCTGTGGGCCTTTTGCAGGTGTCGACTATGTTGGCTTCCTCTCCGTCTTGCTACAAATATCTTAGGGAAGATCAATGAAGTAGTCAAGCTAATTAAAGCCACAAAATCCTTGCTCCGAGGCAGCATGTCTTATCAAACGGAGATCTAGGGCATTTGCAAATGCCTGAACACCTATTTAGAGCTAGAATCTAACCAACAACCTAGATGCCAGTGGAAATCTACAGTCCTTTCTTTTACTAGGTGAGATATCAAAGAGTTGAGGCATGTGTCTCTGCTAAATTATTTCTTCAGAGGAAGCAAAGCCCCTTATATGGTTTTACACTCCATTCCTAAGACACTTGGAGATGTCTTCTTTCTGCTCTCATAGAGCGGGTGCTCATTTCTTTTGAATCTGAGGGCTTTTAGGACCTTAGGGGTTTCCCAGGCCACCACATTGGCATCTAAGCATGGCAAAATCAACCCTCTGAGACTGCTCCTGTCACTCCAGAATTTGTGCAGGGGAATGTCCAGGCGAGTAGAGAGAGCAGTGCTCAAGTTCCCTGCTGACCAACTCTGCCGGTCTCCACACACACTGCAGAGCTATGCCCAAGCCCCAGGAAGGAACGTCATCTCCAGGCTTTCCTCTGAGCTCAGGGACACGATGTGCTCATTTTTCTGAGAAAAACACTTTAGTGAGAAGTGACAGCAGACGGTCCTGCAGCTGCACAGAGGCCAGACTGGGACTGCCAGTCCCTGCAGCTCCCCTCTCCCATCAGGCAGTTTTTGTTATTGCAGGATATTCTGTCCCTGTTTACAAGTTGCCTTCATTTGATAGCTGCCTCCAGTTTTCAAAAGAGCTTTCGGGTTCTGTCGGGTTTTTGCTCCAGCACATCACAGCCAAAATAATCATGACATCCCTAGAGCAGTAGTTCTTAGCTCTGTTCATTAGAATCACGTGTGGAACTTTTAAAAATTCTGACGTGGACCTGGGCTCTAGACCAATTACCTCATAATCTCTATGGGTGGTATCCAGGCATCAGTATTTTATAGTTTCTCACATGCAGCCAACATAGAAAACCAGTGCCTGAGGATATTCCAACAAGCAGTTCTATTTCTTTTAAGGACTTCTCACTTGTCCCGCCTATCATGTCCAAACCTGCTTGACACAGGCTGTTTCTCTGGATACCTGCTGTGATGCAGCCAAGAAGTTGCCAGGTTCAATGCCTGAGTGGCAGTCGCAATGCTGCTTGACTACCACATGCCAGACCATGTGACTTGGTAAGGACCGTGTGCTGGAACAGAGGTGAAGTTGTTCACAGATTATAACGTGGAGCCACGTATCGGAAGGGTTCTTCCCTAATCCCTCCATGTTCTTCTATTTGTCTTTCAGCCTCGTTCTTTTATGTATCTCAGGATGACCCAAGGCTTCTCACCTCCTTATCTCCTCCCACACACCTGGGGTGAGCTCTGGACTGAACTAGCCTTAGTTCTAGGACCAAATACATACCCGAAATGACAGCTGAGAATGGGCCTTCCAGTTCAAGATTGCATGGATCTTAAATCATTCATTTAATCCTCAGAGCTGACTTTATCAATATATTCTAAAGTATTGGCTTTTCCATGACCTTTTACACAGTTTATAGAAGAGATGGGACAGAGAAGCCCCTTCCACTGCCACAGCATTCTTCCCAAAGTTCAGCCCAGGAATCTGGGAGGCTATGGGAGGCGGGGAATCTTGGGGGAGGGTTTGGTGCCACTCCCAGAGTGATCTGCAGGACACTTCAGAGACTTTCCACATTAGGAGAGACTAGGGGTCCTGATGGATATTGTGCAGGATAAATCGTACACCAGGGGGCAGTGTAGCTCAGGCTTCCTCCAGACTCAAATGCACAGGTTGCACTTTAGAAGATTCGGTTCCTGTCTGGTTGTGGGATGAGGGGGAAGTGGGGGGCTTTGTCTTAGAGTGTGATGGCCTGGAGATGTTGAGTTGCAATTACATGAGCCAAGGACAAGTATTTGTTACTTCTTCCTTCTGCCAGTTTTGTTGGTTGTGGATCAACAAAATGAAGATCTCTCTTACAAGAATAGGGTAAGAAGCTGTAACTCAAGAATGAGTGCACCAGTCAGGGGCTAAAATATGAAATCCAGTTCCTCCTAGTTGAACAACTTTAGCTAGTTGAATCCACAATATATAAAATAACAATATATCTGGATCAAGTGGGATATATCCCAGAAAAGCAAAGTTGGTTTGATATTCAAAATCAATGTGATTTATTATTTCAACAAGCTAAAAAGAAAAATCATATGATCTTACCAAAAAATGCAGACAAAGCATTTGACAAAGTCCACATTCATTCCAGACACAGACTCACAGCAAATTAGGAAAAGAAGGAAACTTCCTCAACCTGACAAAGGGAAGCTATGAAAAACTTCTGCTAATATCATGCTCAATGATGAAAGACTGAATGTTTTCCCTGTAAGATTGGGAGTAAACATGGACATCTGCTTTCATCACTTTTTATAAATTTCTTTTTTCAACGTTTACTTATTTTTTTTGGGACAGAGAGAGACAGAGCATGAACGGGGGAGGGGCAGAGAGAGAGGGAGACACAGAATGGGAAACAGGCTCCAGGCTCCGAGCCATCAGCCCGGAGCCCGACACGGGGCTCGAACTCACGGAGCCCGAGATCCTGACCTGGCTGAAGTCAGCCGCTTAACCAACTGCGCCACCCTGGCGCCCCTCATCACTTTTGTTCAACATGGTGCAGGGGATTCTTGCCCAATCAATAATGGGGGAAAAAATGAAATGGAAGGCATCTAGGTGTTTTTTTTTTAATTTATTTTTTAATGTTTATTTATTTTTGACAGAGAGAGATAGCATGAGCGGGGGAGGGGCAGAGAGAGAGGGGGAGACACAGAATCAGAAACAGGCTCCAGGCTCTGAGCTGTCAGCACAGAGCCCGGCATGGGGCTCCTGAACCGAAGTCAGACGCTCAACCGACTGAGCCACCCAGGTGCCCCAGGAGGCATCTAGGTTTAAACAAACAAGTAAAGGTATCTTTTATCCCAAGAAAACATGAAAATCTATGTAAAATTCCTACAGAATCTACAGAAAGCTGTAACTAATAAGTGAATCCAGCAAAGTTGTTGGATAGAAAGCAAATATTACAATTAATTGCATATATTACTGTCTATATACTATATCTATATATATATATAATTGTACCTAGCAATGAACTATCAGAAACTGACAATTTTAAAAACAATCCAATTTACATTAAATGTGAGATACTTAGGGACAAAATATGTCCAAGATTTGTACACCAGAAAAAAAAATGCTGAGATAGATAAAAGAAAACCAAAATACAAGGATCCTTGGATCATTTCATGTTTGTGAATGAGAAGATTCAATATCATTAAGATATCAATTATCCCTAAGTTGATTTATAGATTCAATGCAATCCTAATCAAAATAACAAGGTTTTTAAATGTATTTTTAAGACATGTTTTTTTTAATTTAAAGTTTATTTATTTTTGGTAGTCTCTACACCCAAAACGGGGCTCAAACTCATGACTCATGATATCACGAGTCCCATGTGCTTCCAACTGAGCCAGCCATGTGACTTGGTTTTTCTTTTCTTTTCTTTTTCCTTTGTTTTAGAAATTGACTAGCTAATTCCAAAATTCCTATGGAAATTCAAAGATATAGCATGCCCAAAACAACTTTAAAAAGAAGAACAAAGTTGGAGCAAACTCACTCTGACTGACATCAAGACTCATAAAAGCTGCTCTAATCAAGACCATAGTATTGGTATTAAAATATAAAAAATAGATCTATGAAACAGGAGTACAGAGATAGAACCATACATAAATTATCTATTGATTGTTGACAAAGTTTCAAAGGCAATTCAGTAGAGACAGGTAGTCTTTTTTAATTTACCTTTTATTTTTTATTAAGTTTTTAATTTTAATTCCAGGATAGCTAACACAGTGTTATATTAGTTTCAGGTGTATGAGATAGTGATACAACAATTCTATACACATTACTTAGTGCTCATCACGATAAATGTGTTCTTTAGAAAGGTAGTTTTTTCAATAATGTTAAAAAATAATTTTGATCCCTACTTAACACCACATAAAAAAATAATTCAAAATGGATCATAAACCCAAACTATAAAATATTTAGAATGATATCTTTATCAAGTTGTATCAGGGAAAGATTTTTTTTAGAAGCAACACCAAAAGCATGATCCATAAAAGAAAAATATGATTAACTGTACTTCATCAAAATTAGGAGACTTTGCCCTTCAAAGACACTGTTGAGAGACTGAGAAAACAAGCCACAAAGTGGGACATAATAGTTGTACCCTCAGTCTTTAAGAACGATTTTGTCTCCTAAGGGACATTGACAATGTCTGGAGACACTTTCAGTTGTCATAACTGAAACAGTATTACTGGTATCCAGTGAGTAAAGGCCAGGGATATTGCTAAACATCCTATACTACACATGACCTGTGACCCCCACAGTAAAGAATTATCCGGTCCAAAAATGTCACTATTGTTGATGTTGACTAGAATAACAAGCCACATGGACAAACTTAACTCTTGCCTCCTTTAGGGCACAGGCCAGTCAGGTTCCACCACCATCTACTAAAATGAGCAGAGAACTCCTTCTCAAAGCCTTGAGGAGGGGACAGTGCCTGGATTCAAATCTGAATGCGGTATATATTCATAAACATGTGTATGTATTCAAATCATGCCTAATGCACCCTCTAGGTACCAAAGGCTATACACGTACATGGCGCAGGAAAGGCATTGCCCTCAAAGGCCAGAAAGTGAGAATGTTCCTTAAGGAGCTCAAATTCTTACTTCAAACCCATCCTAGGACTCTTTGGGGGCTAGGTAAGAGTCAGAGTGGTCTTCCTGGCCTGGCTCAAGTCTGGTGGTTGAATCACTTACCTGAGCTGGTGAGAACTTGCCTCCCTTGACCATAAGCTTCCTGCTTAACACATCTCTTTTGCTGTCCTGTGGTGAACTTGGAGGGAGAGAGACAGAGTGTGGGTTGGGAGGGGGTGCCATAGTAGCAGAGAGACCAGAGGCACCTGGAAAGAGAAATAAGACGGAACATCCTATAGGTAACGCATTAGGGGTCCGAGAGGCAGCACCGGGGACCACAGGGACACTTGGGGCGCCCTGTGCAACTGTCTGAATTTTTTTACTTTGGCTCTGAGTGGAACTGCTGAAATTTTCCGAGTTAACCCTTAGAAGCAAAGGCTGACTTCATTCCCTGCTCCCCTCCGTGCCCCACCTTACCTGTTTACTGCACTTTCAAGGTTCTGTCAAGATTCCAAGACTACCTCTCCTCTCCTAAGTGCCCAGGTTAAATGCCATCCTTTGGCCAGCAAGGCCTTATCCTCTCCCTTCCAAACAGCGGGGGGATCGGGGATCCGGAGGAGTGCGTCTTTTAAAGATCTGCTTGTGAGCTCCCTGCCAGTAAAACGGAGTCCTTCATTCACTAGTCCCACCCCATCAGTCAAGAGCCGAGTAGTCAGAAAATCCACACATTGAGTTTTGGTCAAATCCCGCAGGGGTACTATAGTTTTATTTGGAGTGAAGGCAAAGGCCGTGACTACGTATGACTAGAAACAAAACCCTGGCAGCGGTGGGATTCGAACCCACGCCCCCGAAGAGACTGGAGCCTAAATCCAGCGCCTTAGACCGCTCGGCCACGCTACCAAATCCACAAAAGTGGGCTGCCTACACTTCCTACTTATACATTTCTGCTCTTTTTTTCAGCGTTGGTCTTTAAACCTTCAACCTGGGACCAAGATTGTAGGTATCACCAAAGGACCCTAAGGAAGAGATTCTTCCCTCCCTGCTTCGCTCCACTAGGATTCCAATCGGCATCCGCCCACCTCGGAACAGCTCTTCTCACTCCAGTAGCTAAAGGGAAAGATCTTCAAACCAAACCATCCGCTCCGGAAGCGAAGCTCTTGGGATCTAGAACCTAAGAGCATTCCAAAGACAGGGGTCGCGTCAGCTTCCGCCTAGCACCTAGTAAGCGCTCAGAAAGTATTTATTGAACGGATGAATGAACTCTTTTAGACTCCAGATAGCTTCGGGGTGGGGCTGGTGGGGTAAAGAAGACCAAAGCAGCAGTTTTGCTACATTTTGAGTTTGATACTTTTCGGTTCCGAAGCCAGGAGAGAAGTCTTCGAGTCTCCAGGAAGCGTAGGACGTGAATTAAAACCACCGAGAAAAAAAGCATGCCTCCTGGTTCCCTTTTGCTCCTTTGAGACCTAACTGCAAATAGGCGGTGCCAATCTCCGCCAGCTCCCTAGTCTGGACGGAACAGAGTCTACAGAGTCTTCCTCCCCCCCACCCCCGTCTTGCTTGCCCGAAAGGAAGGCTGTGTCAGAATGGATCGGTTCCTGCTGCTGGGAAGCCTTCTGTCCCTTTCTTTAGAACTAACTCTTCGTCTGCCAGACAGGTCCCCTTTCCCCTGATCAGTAGTAGCCACGTGGCGCCTCTTATTACGGGCGACTACGGACGGAGATAGCCAGAGACGCCCTTCCCTGGGGACAGAGCCGTGATTCTGAGCCCGCACGGGTGCTCCTAGCACCCAGGAATTCCGGAGAACTTCCCTCTTCTCATCTTCCCCGGAACCCCAAGCCAGGTTCCAGAATGGGGGAGAAAAAAGATTCACACCTATTCTCTTCTTGACACAGGGAAGGTAGACACACCTCAGTTCTCCAAATGTCAGCGTTTCTGTTCTGGGCCTACCAAACTTTGGTTTCCATGCTCCTTTTGATTACATCTAAGTGGAAATTACAGAATGCCAATAGCTGATGTGTCTCTTTTGCTAGTGTGTGGCAGTAGCAGAGAAATAAATTCAGTTAGTGCCTAGTCTTCAGAGAAAAACAGGTGCCTGTGTCACAGAGAAAGGCTGGGGGATGTGGGTTGGGTGATGTTTCGGCTAATTTTCTGCCTTCTGAAGATGGAAATTGTGGCTCCCTCGTGACATGCAATCATATTTGGCTAACATTATTTATTTGATAAAATTAAGGATATTTGGGGGCAACTTTACACAAAGTTTTAAACAGGGAGGTTGTGTATGGTTATGCTTTATGCTTCCCTCTCTCTTGCAAATATACAGCCTATGTCAGGGAAGAAGCCGCCAGACCGGGCTTACTTTCCTAAAAATAGACAATAGTCATTGTCTATTAATCAATTATGCTTCCCAAGAGAAGGGAAAAATAATCCCATGGTGGTGTTGGGACACATAAAGGATATTCCCCACCCCCCCAAGAGCCTCCTGTAAAATTCTACGGTCCTTGTTATGGGTGGAATCCTGTCCCCCTCTCCCCTGCCCCCCGCCCTCGAAAAAAAGATCTATAGAGTCCAAATCCCCAGTACCTCAAAATGTGACCATATTTAGAAGCAGGGTCTATACAGAGGTAATCAAGTTAAAATGAGGTCTTTAGTGTGGGCCCTAATCTAATATGACTGGTGTCCTTATAAAAAGGGGAAAAAGGGCATAGAGGCAGAGATCTCTTTCTGGAATCCCATAAGCTTCAACATAAAGAGAGCAATGCTAACTCTGACATATTCTGTGGGGCTCTCAGAAAAAGAACTGCAATGCATTTTCAAGGGTATAGGTGTAGGCACATTGGGGCCACTTGTGTGGAGACAAATAACTGGAGAGAGGGACAGAGTTTTAAGCACAGAGCAGTGGTTCTCAAACTTTAACGTGCCCCCAATCACCTGCAGGGTTTGTTAAAAAGCCATTGCTGGACACAACCCCTGCAATTTCTCATTTAGTAAACCTGAGAACTTGCATTTCTCATAAGTTGCGAGCTGATGGTGTTACTGAGCCAGGGAACATGCTTTGAGAACCACTGCCCTGGAGATCAGTTTTGTAATTTAGAATTCTGGTAGAAGTGAGGAAAAAGAATTGAGGAAGTCAAAGACCTGAGACCTCTTGAGAGCAGTGTCCAGGGAAGATATGTGTGCTTAATTGATAGCAGTGGGAATAAATGAGAAATCACAAATAAAATAAATTTATAAGTGAGGGAGAAAAGCCTGGCAAAATAGTGAAGCCTGATGTTTTTTTTAATTATTTTAAGTTTATTTATTTTGAGAGAGAGCAAGAGCACAAACAGGAGAGAGGCAGAGAGAGAGGGAGAGAGAGAGAGGGAGAGAGAGAGAGAGAGAGAGAGAGAGAGAGAGAGAGAGAGAGAGAGAATCCCAAGCAGGCTCCTCACCACCAGCG
Organism: Herpailurus yagouaroundi; assembly: GCF_014898765.1. Lineage (NCBI taxonomy): Eukaryota > Metazoa > Chordata > Mammalia > Carnivora > Felidae > Herpailurus > Herpailurus yagouaroundi. The sequence goes on from NW_024412396.1 coordinate 816,755, forward strand.
CAGAGTCCGATGTGGGGCTCAAATCCACTAATCATGAGATCATGACCTAAGCCAAAACCAAGTGTCAGATGCTTAACTGAGTGAGCCACCCAGGCACCCCTAGTGAATCCTAATGTTAGGGACAGGGAAAAGGGCCTCCCAATACTGGACAATGGTAGTGGCCACTTTACCACCCTTTGGGATTTCGATAGAGCTTCCACTTAAGGATACCCACCTGTAGAAACACAGAGATCTCAAATGAACCACAGAAAATGGAAAATGGTGCTATCTTCTGTGATCTCTGGGCATGTTTATTTGTCCTGCTGGGTAAGACATAATGATAAGCAAGGGTGCAGGAGAAACTAGGAGAAATGCAGCCTTACCCTCTCCTGGACCATTTGGAAAGTTCAGTACATGCCCAAAACAATCGCCTGAGGCCCCCAGAAAACTTGCTGCTGGAGATCTTTCTCATCTGTGAAAGAACTTCAGAGACTTTAAGCCTGGGAAGGCTGAGGTCCCAGAACAATGCACCTGCAAGATCTCAGCTCAAGAACAGGGAATGTCACCCACTACTGTGTGGTTCCTTTTTTGTTCAACTCTCAAAAGTAGAATACTTGGCCTCCTAATTTCAAAGACTTACCACAGACTTCTGTATGACTATGGGGGCAGAAATCCTGCAATTGTACCCAGTATGCAGAGAAAAAACAAATTATAAATAGAGTTTATATTTACAATCTATTTCACTTGATTTTCTAAGTCCAAGTGTGTTTTTTTTTAATCATGTCCATTGTATGGGCTTAGACAAGGTGGAGTCCACACCCTTGTCAGTAGTGTGCAATACCTGAACTCTCCTTTGATCTTAATCAGAGACCTAAGGATGTCTACCAGGATGTGCATCCTACTGTCCTCCACTCTATCAACTGAGCTACTCAAAGATGCATAGTAAAATTTATGCAAAATTTATTGAGGAATCTATTCTATTACCTCTCACAACCATATATATATATTTACTGTGTTGATTAAACCTTTTATGCCCTTACTGATATTTTGTCTACTTGTTTAACACCTACTGAGAGAGGATTGTTAAAATATCCGATGATAACTGTGTATTTTTCTATTTCTCCTCTTAGTTCTGTCAACTTTTGCGTCTTATGTATCTTATTCTTACAATGCTTCTTATATTTTGCTTCTTATATTTGCTTGTTATATTTTGCTTTTTATATTTATGTTTTATAACAAGCTGCATTATTAGATACATGGAAATCCAGAAATATTGTGGGGTTTTTAAATAGAGTTTATTTTTTAGGGCAGTTTTAGGTTCACAGCAAAATTGATTAGAAAGTACAAAGAGTTTGGGTGCTTGGGTGGCTCAGTAGGTTATGGGTCAAACTTCTGCTCAGGTCATGATCTCGCAATCCAGTCCATGGATTAGAGCCCCACGTTGGGCTCTGTGCTGAGAGCTCAGAGCCTCAAGCCTGCTTCATATTCTATGTCTCCCTCTCTCTCGCTACCCCTCCCCTGCTCCCACTCTGTCTCTCTCTCTCAAAAATAAATAAGCATTAAAAAATTAAAGAAAGTATAAAGAGTTCCCATATACCTCCTGCCCCCACATATACACAGCCTCCTCCATTATTAACATCCCACACCACGGTGGTGTATCTGTTACAATAGATGAACCAACACTGACACATCATTCTCACCCAGAACCATAGTTTGCATTAGGGACCTTTGTGAATTCCTGTGAATTTTCGGATTGTTTGTTTCTATCTCTATAAAGAATGCCATTGGGATTTTGATATGGATTGCCTTGAATCTGTAGAGCACTTTGGGTAGTTTGGATATTTTAACAATTTTGGATAGTTTGGATTCTTCCAATCCATGGACACAGGATGTTTTTCTATTTATCTGTGTCCTCTTTAGTTTCCTTCATTAATGTTTTATAATTTTCAGTGTATGAGTCTTTTACACATTTAGTTAAGTATATGCATATATAGGAGCACCTGGGTGGCTCAGTTGGTTAAGTGTCCAACCCTGGCTTAGGTCATGATCTTGTGGTTTGTGAGTTCGAGCCCTACATTGGGCTCTGTGCTGTCTGTTTCAGATTCTGTGTCTCCTTCTCTCTCTGCCCCTCCCCCACTCGTGCTCTGTCTCTCAAAAAACAAATAAATGTAAAAAGGATTTTTTGGAAGTATATGCATACACATGTCTATAAATAACAATTTCCTGTAACTTGAGAGTTGGTTCTCTTTTATCACCAAGAATACTTCTATTTCCTCTTTCCTCATGGCAGCCTATCAGGTATTTGAGGATGGTGACGATGTCCCTCAAGTTTTCTCTTTCGCATACCTAAAAACTTGAGTTCCATTAAACATTCTTCCTCTAGTGAGGTAGCCAGCTAGCCAGCCACTCAGTCCCTCTGCATTCCTGTGGTTCGCCTGGGCATACTGCCTGAGAACAGTGCTTACAAAATGATCCCGATAGAAAAAAAGTTGGACAGCCATGAGCAATGTAGGGAGAAAGAAATCAAAGGCAAGAAGACAGTAGTGGAAGGTCTGAATAGAAGTAGCAAGAGAAAGCTTTTTACAGAGACCAGAGTAATCTGCAGGTGATATTTAAAGGGGCTATGGAAATAAGTCAGCAGGAATTCCAGGGCACCAGGCAAATGTTTGTAGGGTAGGGCTTGACTTTTCAATTCTTAAAAGATTTCCTTTAGACAGCACAGAGCCTGTTTGGGATTCTCTCTCCACCCCTCCCCTGCTCGCTTGCTCGCTCTCTCCCTCTCTCTCTCTCTCTCTCTCTCTCTCCCCCAAAATAAATAAATGAACTTAAATTTAAAAAAGCAAGCCATCAACTTTTGTAGAAAGTCAGCTGCCACCCTTCCCCAGCTGGTCGAGGGAATCAGCGGCTCAAGGATAGCTATACACTAAGACCTACTGTCCTCCCCTCTTCTTGCTGAGCTATGTACGGCTGTATGCCACATTTCTCCATTTTGTGTTTAGGATACTGCAAAGTTTGAATCTTTTAATAGATGGGACAGAACAGTCTTACAAGGTTGTTGGGTCCAAAATGGGGGTGGGGACACGAATGAAATGCAGAAATAAAGTCTTGGGAAGTAACTATCGTTTTTAGTTTAAGCATCATAGGTTTGGATCTTACAGGTTTGAACCCTGGCCCTCTGGTGTCCAAAGTGAGAATCACATGTCATGAGAATCACATCATGAGTCAAAGAACTGAACCGCACATCCTTTAAAGGACCTGCATTTCCATGGCCACTCATCTCAGTCAGTTTCTGGGGAGTTTTGGGACATTCTCTACTGTGTTTTCATTTGCTCTGATCCCCTAAATACCCAGTCTTAGTTTCCTCACACTGTTAAAAACATGAAATCTCTTGCTCAAATCCTGCAATTAAGCTCAACCTATTTGGGATTGAAGGCCATTCCCTCCAGGTCTTAGAAACGCAGAGTCTTGTAGAAGCTGAGTCCAAGAAACATCCCCTTTGCCTATCTTACTTGCCAAACCTGAGAGCACCCAGATGCAGCTCAGACCACACCCAGCATTGCTCAGGCCTGAAGAAAAGCCGAAAGGTGGCTGGCACTGGTCATCCACTTAGCAGGACAGAATGAGGCTTCTCCCAGTGGAAAGCATGTTTCCTTGGGAGTCTGAAACTATGCACTAACTTGAGAGAGGAGGCAAGACATTTTCCAGGGGAACCTGCCCAGCAGGGCTGAAGGCACATGCCACATCAAACTGATTCTACTTAGTGTTTGCTTAGTGTTTGGTTGAGGACATTACCTTAGAGATTCTCACTCTCAGTAGGTAACCATATGTTTATGTTTAGGTAAGTTCTCCCCTTTTCCATGAGGATGCTCTGCGTGCTGGTATCTGGCACACCATTTAGTGACCACATACATATGAGAATTGGCACCTGAATTCAGGTGCCACCTGGTTTCCTGGAATTTACACTTAAACTGTATGAGAGCTGGAATGCCCTTGGAGATTTTTAGTGTTTGTTTTACCAAGAATTCCAGGAAGAGGAAAGTAAAAGATTCCATGGTAGTCCAGATTTCTGTGGGTTATGATATCCTTTTTTCTTTGCACATATATCTGCATTTGTTAGCTCTCCATTTCAAATACTTATTAATGCCCTGAGATGTGCTGGTCTCTTGGCTAGGTAGCTGGAGACTCAGAAGTATGAACCATACAACCTTCCCTTCAAGGAGCTGAGGTATAAGCTGAGGACGTTATATTAATGTATATGATTTTTTAATGTTTATTTATTTTGTCAGAGAGAGAGACAGCATGCATGCTTGTGGAGAGGGGCAGAGAGAGAGAGAGAATCCTAAGCAGGCTCCTTGCCATCAGTGCATGGGCTCCATTCAACAAACCATGAGATCACAACCTGAACTGAAATTAGAAGTCAGATGCTCAACCAACTGAGCCACCCAGGTGCCCCGTTAATGCATATGATTCTTTTTTTTTATTATTTTTTGCATATGATTCTTAAAATAAACTTAGTAGTCTATAGCTAAGTGCACTAGAATCTCCTTCCCTTTTTTCTTTGCCTTCTCATTTGTTCTTTCTTTGTGTCTTTCTTTGCATTTTCAAAAAGATGGACACAGGTGGGGTGCCTGGCTAGCTCCATTGGTAGAACAGGCAACTCTTGATCTCAGGGTTGTGAATTCAAGCCCCACCTTGATGTAGAGATTACTTAAAAATAAAATCTTTTTTAAAAAGTAAAATAAGAAAAATAGGAATAGATAGGAAACCACAACTTAGAAGTAGGTCTGGAAGACTAAAAAATAAAATTAAAATATGTGTTACCTTTTGACAGTCTTTCATATAAGATGAAGAAATATGGGAAGGGGAACAGAACAATTCAATAATTTCATAAGCAACTGAATATATGTTGAGTGGGTAATGTCAGGCTGGAGGCTTACTTCCTAGGTGCCATGGGTCACCTCCATTATATCTGTCCTCTTCAGTCTTTTGAGAGTGGGAGTGAAATGGAAAGAACAGCAAGGATAAGAAAAAGTATCTTGGATTTCAGAGGACAGAAGAGATGAAATCTATTTGGTAAACAGTAAAGGCTTTCTGAGTTAGAACAGTGAGATGGTCTTTCCAGGATGAGTAGTGTTTGACAGGTAAGGTGAAAGGGGAAATCACTCTAGTTGAAGAAATGATAAGCAAATGATCACAACTGAAAAAGGTGTGAGTTCTGTTTGGGGAATTATAAGTGGATCAAGTTGACTGGAACAGAGATCTGTTGTCAATATACACCTGTCATTGGGTAAATGTTGATCTGAATATTAGAAGACAAAAGCGGTAAGGTAAAGAGGCACAGACTGAGAGCACTTTAGGGTACTTGAGAGTCTTTAAGTTGAAAACAATTTTTGCTAAAATAAAAAAGGAGGATTTCTGTAAGGATCCAGGAAAATCTCATAGATTCCAAAAGTGGAGCATGCTGAGGCCTCTGGAGTGGGCCACAGCCAGGGACTCAGAAGGTGTGCAGGCAGGCTCCCTCTCTCACTATCACCTCCCCATGCTCTCCCTTGTGTTCTTCCTACAGTAATGCCTGCTTTGCTTCTCAGTTCATGTGGTAGAATATGATTGATGTTACAGCTCTTCCAACTCTAATGTCCTTTCTAGTAATTGTGGGCTAATTAATTTGGACCAAACTCTTTGAGGAAAAATGATAAGAATATTGGATAAGATTTTACCAAATCTTCTTTCTTTTTTTTTTTTTCAACGTTTATTTATTTTTTATTTATTTTTATTTATTTTTAAGTCGGACGCTTAACCGACTGCGCCACCCAGGCGCCCCCCAAATCTTCTTAAAAGCATCAAAATACTTAAAATGGTAGTAAGCAACGACTAGGCCAGAATCTAAACAAAAGACAGAATCTGAGAGGCAAGGGAAGCATGGACCTTTGTAGCTCTGAAGACACTTGCTAATTACTGCAAAACTGGGCTAGAATTTTGGCAGCCTCTTTGGGTGGGAGAAACAATAGGGACAGATGTCAAGACCCAGCACCTAGCAAAAATAGAAAGTCTGGTGAGACATTCTCCCCAAATATTAAGTTTAAATTCGTAATATTAAAGAGCTGTTCCCATAAGATGAACAAGAAGTAAACCTACCTCTATCCTCCTACTTCCAATAATGGTTATGGAGCTCAGCAGAAATCAGCTGAGCTTAGCAAGGGAAAACAGAAAGAATGAGAAGCTGTGACTGCAGGTTTCCATTCTCCCTGATTTACAGCTTGGTAACATCATCTTGGAGGCTCAGCAAATGTCTGGCCACTAACATTTTTTTAGTGTCCTTTCGGGTTGATGGTGCTCCAGGTGCCTGGGAGAAACCGAAGCTATATGTGTGTGTGTGTGTGTGTGTGTGTGTGTGTGTGTGTGTGTGTATATATATATATATAT